>NC_090921.1:618094157-618399636 GCF_040938575.1 Ambystoma mexicanum | reverse complement strand
CAAACAAATAACAAAACATAGAATGATCTTCTCCCAAATATTTCTCTTACAAATGCTTTCTCTAATCTCAGGGTGAGTGGTCAGGCTTTTGAGGCTCAGCCATCACTGTTCCAAGGTCCCAAAGGAATTACCTCAGTCCTCCCTAATGATAAAGGCTCTAGGATGTGCCAAGTCCTTCTCCTGCCCTTTTGAGCCTAGGTGTGGGCATTCTGGGTCCTGTATCCTAGGCTTAAGCCAGTTCTTGATGTTCTGCAGTACCATTGGGGTTCTGTTACAAATGGGGTCAACCAGGATAGAGGCAGAAGGACCAACATATACTAGCCTTCCTTGCTGATCTGTTCTACCCACCATCTCTCTCTAAACTATTGCTAAACTCCATGAACCCAGCTGGAACCTCCTCCCAGGTGCTGAACCTGCTTAGAGCCTGGCCCAGTGCTCCTGAACATCCTAACTCTAACTGATTAACCCACTTCTGGCTCTGCACCTCTCTTTTCAATACCTTAATGAAGTTACAATCTATTTTCTCTAGTGTTTTCTTTTTTCTCTTTCATTCCTCTTCAATACCTGGTCATTTTCCTTCTCTCTCCTTGGCTGAAGACATATCGTTCTCAGTCTCCTCATGCTCGCCTACCTCCTCCTGATCCATCACAGACTCCTTTCTTCACCACAACCTGGTCCCACCAGCCCTTCTTTTTCACTTGATCTTACAGCCTTCTTCCCCTGTAGTCTAACCACATCTGCCACCACATTCTCCTCATCACTGCCACTTCCTTAGTTACGGTTAGTACCTTCCTCTCCATTCCGGGGTTATGTCTTCCCTGTAGCCTTCTAATGTTATGCTTTCCTTCAACTAGACTCAGGTTTTATTTCTTCCCTCTGCTACTCCAGTCCTGGTTTTACTTCCTCTTTCCTTTCCTCTGCTCCTACTTCTGCATTCCACTTTACTCGTGGTTTTACTTCCTCCCTCCTTTCTCTCGGCTTTACATCTCACCCCTTGCATGTCTTCTATAGAAAATAACCTCCTCTCTTCTGCTGCCGCCCCTCTCATGTCTTGAGTCTTCTCTAAAGTCTCTGCAGCACCTCTCCCTCGCAGCAGTCTCCCTTCTCCAGCCTTTACCCAAACCGGCACAATCCACCCCTGCCAGCCACCACACTGGGATGGGCTGCCTGGATGATTATATAGTAACATGATCCCTGCACCTGATTGGAATTAGGGCTGATGGACTTCAGCTGTGGGCCTAAAGGGCACGATGGTTGGGATTGGCTGGGCTCTTTCTCTTCCTGATAATGAGACTGGGTTACATCTACAAGAGCTCGAGTGGCCATTTATTTTGAAACTCTGTGTGCATGGAGTGGCTGAACAAGCTGGTCATGTGGAGGATGTATTGCGGTTGTGCGGGCAAGTGTGTTAGGGGGGGCAGAGTGTCCTGTCCTTAAAGCGTTTTTCTATGGCCTCTCTTTCTCTGTCGGGATAATTTCATTTACTTGATCCATTCTGGGATTTCTGGTTAATAGAGATGACATTTGGGAAATGTGCATCTGAGGTTGGCAGGCCAGTACAATTTTGGTGTATGGGCTTCCCAGATCCGGTCCGGGTTTTGTTTTGGCTCATGGGTCATTATGGGAAATGTATTTTTCTCTAACTGGATTGGTGAGGTATCCGGCATCCTGAGTTGCCTGGCTCATGGTCACTGGACAATGTTCCAGGCAGGGATTTCCTCACACAGCCTTCTCACATGACTTTGTGCTTTTTCAGTTGCCCGTTTTTCATACTTGGAAGGTGTGGCCTCAGGAAATGGGCAAAATACCCCAGATGGGGCGCTTAGTAGTGGAAGGCTCTACAGTCCTTCCAGTACATGCATGAGTAGCTCATTCTGGCCTGTAATTTTCTGTGTATTCTTTGTGTTTTTGTCTTGTAATTATGATATGTCAAATTCAAATCAATGTGCATCACGCACAGAGCAATCCACAACCAAGGCATAGAGTCCCTGAGAGACAAATGAAGCCTACATCTCACCAAACAAGGATTCTCGGATCAAGCAACGACATCCGCTTGGAACTGAAACCCTACACAAAAGAAAACTCAGAGGATCTTCTTTCTCTCACCTCGCACCAAAAACTTGGAATGACTTAACAAAGAACATTCGTAACACATCACCTACTATTCAGAAAACTCCTCAAATCCTGGCTCTTCACTGCATAACTAGAAGAACGCCCAGAAGGGCATATACATAGCGGAAACGAAGATTAGTGAAGAGACCGATCCTGTATCCCACTAAGCAATCAACTACAAACAGAATCTAAAGAAGACACTCTATGACATACCAACCTTAACAACTGAGAGATAGCTATGACAGGACGAAACTAAAGATTGAATACATAGCTAGACCAGGATGGAAGGCAAGGGTGATTTATCAATGGCACCCTGGCCTCCGAATTACACACAAGCACCATGATATGATATGATAGTTTATTATATATGATAGTTTATTTATATAGCGCCTATACACAATGTGTTTCAAAGCGCTTCCAGATCATCAGACCACCAACAGAAATAGCAAGGGAGTAAGGGAATGCTAATCTAAAGCACCAACACCAGAGGGGGGGGGGGTCTAGGCATACCCTGTCCCATTACACTTAGTTCAAATACAACACAGCCGGGATCGCGCCACGCCATCACTCACAACAATTAGTTGGGCAAGAAAGGAAAGTGGTAATTAAGCTTACCATCAGAAATACTAGTTGATTAGAATAAGATCTGCAAGGACTAGGAAATACAACCCACTAACCCAAGCTCAAAACTCTGAATCCCTAATTCACTCAAAAATCCACCAACCATTTATCGCCCACCAAACTGCACTCACTTCACCACACGGCAACAACAACTAACAAACAACACATACCCTGCACCAACAGCACATGAGATCTTGCACCAGTCCGATACTCACACCAAAGCTCAGCGCACGGTGGAAACCAAACTGAAACCACCAACAGCACACCACCTGTCTCACTTTCCTACTCCCTCTTCACCCGACTAACCTAATCCACCCGCCTTCTTGTTTACAGATCCACCTGTGCGCCTGGGGACCAATTCCGTTGGTGACGGTGCACGGTATAAATAACTTTAACATTTAACATATGATAAGTAAAACAAGTACTGGAAATCAAAAGTCAGGACTGGACGCCTGCGAGTGAACAACTGGAGAACTCTTTTAGTGAAATGCACACCTGTACTTCCCCCGCCCTTAAACTCCATCTCCTCTCTACTGAAATGGCCACTGCCTCCCACCCATTACATGGCCACCCCAACACCAGTAAATCATGTATAGTCCTTTTTTATGTATATTATGGACCATCTAGTGATGTGTAAATACTATAAATGTTTCTGTGCTGTCCCAATGTATGTTACCACATTTATTACCCCTTCATCACCCACAGCATGTTTTGCTTAATGAGCCATCATACACATCGTTAAGCAGCCTGCAGAGGACCTGCTCTGACTGCTGTTCTATGTATACTGCACAGCGCTTTGACCAAACATCTCTCATGGTACTCTACAAATATGCAGGAAGTCACTGATCATGTGAACTCATAAGTGAAGCAAACATGAATTTAAAAGTGCTGTGCACTGCGGTATTCTGTTGTGTTCTGCACAGGAGAGGAAAGGATGAGAGGAGACTTGGCAAAACAGGAGCGTACCTTTATCAATGTAAAAGTATAGCCACAGTGAGCTGCGCCTGAGTCACCACTCTTACTGCTTGCCCCAAAGACTCTGCCATTGCATCTGTGTCGGCCACGAGTGCGGATTCAAACCACGCAGGCGTGAGTGCCCAAGCCGTATGTTGACTGCAGCGCATGCTGCCAATACAGGCACTGCAGTTACAGTAAACACAACACACCTGCCCGGTCAGATAACAAACTTAACATTTCAACTTGTTAGGGATGCACCTCACCCTAGATCCTTTCCAAATACCCACCTTCTTCTCCCCAGTACTCAGTTTTTGCCTGCAAGAGTTCACTTTGTTCTTGACTCCTTGAACACTTCCTGATTCACTCTCCATTGTCTAATGAACCTTCCATCACAGTCATTGGTTCAACATTTTTACCTGGAGAAGCAGGTCCAACATCAGCCCAGAGTGCATCAGCTTCAATTGACTCGGTTGAATCCTCCCTCTAGAATCTTGTGCATGGAATGACCTCCCTCCAATCCTTCAACACATTGACCTACCACTTCCATATTTTCAACACCACACTCTTCATTCCACACATCATCTGCAATTCACCTGCCATGCTCTACTCTCCGCTTCATGACACTTGATAATTTTCCTCATACTCCGTTTTGTTCCATATCCTAACATCACTACAGTGGCAAGTATTTCCTGTATTCTTCTAGGATTCGAGAGGTACCGAACACTCTTCCCCCTTATTCTGGGAGTCCTCACTCTCACTTTGTCTCCTATCTGAAACCGTTCCAAGTATATGTGTCTCCTGCCTTCAAACCATCTCCTGTGTCTCTCCTGACACTCCTCTGCTCTCCGAATAAGCTCCTGCCTTTTTTTGTATTGTTGAATTTAATCATAAAATTGATTTTTTTACATCTTCAGCTTAGTTTGTAGGTTGTTAATTGACGACAATAGTTAATTTCTGTTGATTTGTCAGAAGGTAACTGGCGAATCAAAGACAGCCACCTAGAGTTGTAGGTTTAGTTGTTAGTGTTACCATTATTTGCTGTAAAATTTTAAAAGTAGCTATTTGCCAGGAGGCTCTGTCCCTGCAGATCATCCTTGGCCACCAGGTTTCTTCATCTGCCGTTAAAGGATGAGTGAAAAAATGCTTCATGTACTGGGAACGAATACCATTAGTACCCGGGCAGGACATGAGTAGGTGGCGAATTGTCTCTTTCTCGTTGCTGCATATTCTACAGGTATTGGTCGCCGAGAGTCCTCTGATTTGATGTATTTTGTTGGTGTTAAGAAGGTTCAGTCTAGTTCGCATTATAAAGTTTTGCGCTAGTCTGCTAGGGAACATTCTGATGTAACCCTGTAGTACATTCAATTTGTTCGTAATTGGAGGCAGATGGGACGTAAGTTTACTCCTACTTGCCACAGATAGAGTATCCAGTCCAATTATTTTATTTCTTGTAGGACTCTTGATGGATTATTAATCAGGTCTTCTTCTGAGCACTCAACCGTTTTTAATAGCGCTAAATTGTCTCTCCATATTTTTAGCATTTTGCAGTTTGATTCACGTATTTCTCTGGTAATCAAACCGTGAAGGAAAGTACTGTTTGGGGTGACACATTTCCTGAAGAGCATCAGTGTATTGCAGTCTAAGGTGCCCTGTAATGACAGAAGACTCAATTTGCGTCTGATCAATGAGGCTGAGATTGTGTTTGGCAGCCCCAACACCGTCCTCCAAAAATAGGCCTCCAGTTTGGGCCATATCATTTTGGGTAGGTATGGCATAGCCTTCATTCCATAGGTCACTGTTGTAAAATTTAGGACTGCGATAGTGGAAAAGCGGCCACATGTTCTATCTATCCCCTTTCCTTGCATCACCAAGTACCTCATTTTCAGAAAAAGGGCTTCTTGCATGGTGACTTCTTTTTTTGAACTATCCAGAAGCATGCCCAGGTATTTAAAATTTTTGACTTTGTCAACATTGATGTTGTTCAGAGACCAATTTAGTTTTTCGAGTTTCTTAGCCGAATGCTCCAGGACCATTATTTTCGTTTTTTCAATGTTTATTTCTAGGTTGTTTTCAGTTGTAAATTTGAATAGGTTGTCCAGTTGGCACTGCAGACTTATGGGGGTCTGGTCTAGTAATATTAGGTCATCAGTGTATAGTAGTCTGCTGATTTTTACTTGAGCAAAGTTCAGCAGAAATTATCGGATAGCCTCTTCTGTGTATTGATAATCCCCCATGTAGGCCACAAAAAGGGGCGGCGCCAAAGGGCACCCCTGCTTCACTCCTCTTTGCATCACGATGGGTGCTGATAAGCTTCCTTGTTGATTCAAACGCACTTTTATGTTGGTGTTGGTGTGCAAGGCTTTAATAGGTTCAAGGATGTCATTCAGACACTCCCAGGATTCCAGCTTTTACCAGAGCTGAACTCAGTCGACCCTGTTGAACGCCTGGGAGAGGTCAATGAATGCAGTAAACAGTCTTGGGCCACCTTCCAGCACCTTACTTTTCAGAATAGCAAAAAGAAAAATGTTTATGGCTGTTCCTAAGGTCTTTTGAATCCTGATTGGAAGTTGTCGTTGCAGGGTGCTTGAATAGCCCATTTTGGGAATTTTTCTAGCAACTGAGAGCCGTATACTTTCCCAATCGGGTCCAACAGTGCGATAGGGCGATGATTTGGGGGGTCAGTATTATTGCCTTTCTTATAAATCGGGACCACGATGACAGATGACCATGAGGGTGGAATAGATTGTGAGTCGCACATCTAATGAAGACAGATCTTATGAATTTTGACCATTCTTCAGGGTAGGTCTTCAAGTCGAGGTTGGTAATGCCATCAGGTCCTGGTGCCCTGGAAATTTCCAGTTTTTTTAGTAGGTCGCAAATTTCATCTTGATCATCGAATTTCACCCATCCATGGGCCGATTTGATCAATTTCATCTCCTCATGGGCCGACGGGAGCACAGATCTCACCAGTGGTTTGTCCAAAGAAAGTTGGAAAAGGTTCTGAAATGGTTTGTCCAAGTGGCTTCGCTGATGCTGTTCAAAATAGCCACGCCTTTTGGTGCTAGCGTAGGTTTCAACAAGGACCAAAATTCCCTGGCGTTGTTACTGCAGATTGCTTTGAGGATTGATTCCACGTCTTGCTGGTATAACTTCCATCTATGAGATCTAACCCAAGATTTGTATCTTCTTGTGGCCTCTAGGACTGCTGTTTTGGGCAGCCGTGTTTCTAATGTCGCTGCTCTTCTTTTCGCTTTTGTGAATTCTCATCGTTTTAGGTCCAAGAGTTTACCGTAAGTGTGTCTAGTTGTCGGAATCATGGCGTTTTTTCTATTTCCGGACTTTCTATATGCCGTGAGCAAGGGCCCGTAATCAACAGAATTATGTTGACCATCATCGTCGTATTTGTAGTATTTATGGGATAGCTCTCTGATGCTGTTTTCAGTGATTTTCAGCCTGTTTCCTTGACTATTCTGCTCCAGCCCAACTTTCATCCTATCTTGATTATAGTGCATAGACTTCCAAGTCATCAGCAAAAGACTGCTATTTGAGTGACTTCAAAGGTGGTAGTTAAGGACAAAAGTGGGCCAGACACCAAAAATGTAGTCAATAGTAGACTGAGATTTGCCTTTTGACTATGTTGGAAGACGGTCCGGGTTTTTGAATACCAAATCAAGACTGGACAGCTTCCTCGTGTTCATCAGGTTCAGCCATTCGGTGCCTCTATGTTTGCCAGAAGAGGGGTTTACCTTAATTTTCTGTTTTTTACAGGTCGCATTTATGTCCCCACACACTAGGATGTGGTAGGTTTGATGGACTGCCCGTACGTCGTCAATCGTACTCTCAATTAGTTCTAAGTATTTGTTTTGGTCTATTGCTGCCGGGTTCCAATAGGTGTTGAGGACTGCAATTGGAATTGATTGTTGAAGATTTCCATCGATGCAGTTTTGGGACCAGTTTAGCAGGACAGCTAACAAGGAGTAGTTTGAGACTAGTATGTGTTACACAGTGAGGCCTTGGCCATTCCGACAAGCCATAAGAAGACCGGAAGATGGTCGGCCCAGGGCACCCTTATTTGCAGGAGCTAGAAGTGTTTCGTATCCGTCTAAAATATGTTTGTTTGTGAGCCATGTTTCCTGTAGACACAAGATATCATAGAAGCCCAGGTCCACATCGCTGGTTGTAGTCAGATGAAGATAGCCCCTGGTGTTCCAGGAGCCCACCCTCAAACCACAGGAGACAGCGTCCTGTGTAGATTCATCTGAAGGGTTGGCTCCCTGGGCTTCAACTGCTACTTTGAGCGTTGTGTTGTTAAAGCTTTTGGGAGCCATGACCAAAAACTGGGAAAGGTCGAGTTATTTGCTCGGGATGCCAAACCATCTTTCTTGGCCTGGATGTCTTGGATGATCGTCCTTTTAGTTTCCAGACACTCTTCAGGTGTTTTAGTTTGACGCTGTTGCTCAACATTCTTTAGTTGGGAGGTTATAGAGTTTGGTTTTACTTCTGTCCCAGGTGTCAGTTTGTGCTTTGTGTTTGACTCAGTCCCTTCGATTGAAGGGCGGGCACTGGCAGATCTGTGAAAGGGTGATCCCTTGGTGATTCGCGCGTCTTGGTACAGGGAGTAGCATGTGATCTTTGTTGTTTTTCTTGTCGCTGGTGGTTTTCGCTAGTTTTCTGTTTTCTCGATTCTTTATTTAGTGAGAGCCCGTAAGTATTTTGCTTTTCAGGCTACGTGTGCTCCTTCAGTATGATTAGGTCGTATTGCAAGCTTGAGAACTCATTTTCTTCATCTATCAGAAGGTCTCTCACCCTTCTACATGAAATGTGGAGATGATTTATGGCTCACCGTGATAATGACTGGGCTCCACTATCTTTAGGCCATCTGTTTTAATCTGTCAGAGTTTAGGTATGTAGTGGAGCAGGGACAACACACCTCTTCTATTCAGAGTAACTTCGTCCCAGTTTTCCTTAATTTGTTCCAGTTTGAAGACCCATTTACAGTTTGGATTGTCAGACCTTGGTGATTTCCAGTAAACTTCAGTCCTGGATCCTGTAGTGTGTTTCTAGAAAGCACGTTTTCTGTCTTGTGGTGACCTCGTTCTAGCGGCTCTGAGCTTTTTATTTGCCGTGGAAATCTATAAACAGGTTCTGTAAATAAGGCCTAGGGGTCGTTATGGCAGATAGTGCGCTAGTTCGTACCGCCACAAAAGTACAGCTCATTCACTTTGCAACATATCCTTTTTCATTTTGATCTTTCCATTTAGGTTGACACTGTACTTCTAACCATTTACTCATATAATCCAGGATCGCTGGTATGTTTTCACTGTTTCTTGTTTATTTCAATTGTTGGGCACCTCATGTATCACACCATTATACTCATCCCTCAGACCACAGTGGTGTTTTTTCTTTCATCTTTTCATCACCACGTCAGGGTATACTGCCT
The DNA here is from genome assembly GCF_040938575.1 of Ambystoma mexicanum. Taxonomy (NCBI): domain Eukaryota; kingdom Metazoa; phylum Chordata; class Amphibia; order Caudata; family Ambystomatidae; genus Ambystoma; species Ambystoma mexicanum. The sequence continues at coordinate 618,390,506 of NC_090921.1, read as the reverse complement.
GTCCCGGGTAGCACAATACTTAACCATTAAGAATTTTGGGTGGCCCATGAGATGATCCCATTAGTGCATGTTTTATCATAGTATATGCCTAGTAAATGCTCAACTGACTTCTTTTCTCACCACAATCTTTCTACAACTTGGATTTATCCGATACCTTGAAAACAACTCCTATTGTTTGACATCATTTGACGGTCAACTGAATCATGGTATGGGTATTTACATGATATTATTTTGAAATGTCATGTGGTAATGATCCAATGTAATATTGTATATTTTTGCACAATCTTTGTAACCATCATGTGTATACATGCTTTCTGATGATGCTTGCAACTTAACTATGAACCATGTACATTTGTTTGGGGTTCTTTAACCTCCTTTTTCTTTTCTTTTGTTTTTTTCTGGATACTGTCGCACCCACAGCCTTGACAACAACCCAGTGGGTCGAAACACATGTCGGCTGACTTTTCCTACTAGCAAAATTAATTTCAAGACAAGCCATAAGACTCACTGTGAAATTATACTGGATTAACTCAGACAATCTGAATACATGAGATTTGCGCGCTGATTGCACCTTCATTCCATTGTTTATTATAAACAGGTTCTATTTCCAAATTTTTAGAGCAGTCTTCCAATTTTCTCGGTTGTGCCCTTAGAGGCCGAGGGGTCTGTTTTGCATGCCCCTCTAATTCCTATGTGCATAAGAATAATTTGATCTTAGCGAAACAGTTTTGGTCCACATATTACAGATTCTAATGTTTCTTTCCTGTGTTCCTCTAAAGTCAGAAAAGGTGGCAAGTACGTATCATCGTCTTCGTTTTCTCTAGGCATTGAACCTGGTTTAGGGGCTCCAGGGGTGACCTTTCTCTGAATGTTTTGTGCGGGTTGTTTTGCCATGGGGAAAGGTGTCACATCGTCTAAATGTTGACTGAGGTTCATTAACAGTTCGATTGCCATAAACTACTCTGTTGTCTTTGGTGATTCAGACAGTTTTTGTTTTGTGGTTGACTCGTTTTGATTATTGCTTCTACGCTCTTGGTGAACGGTCTGGTCTTGCGAAGAAGGCTTGTTATTTGTGGCTGAGTTTTCCCAAATAGACGTCGTTGTTCTATTTTCATTCGCTGTCTTGGGTCTAGAGGCTTCTGAGCTCATCTGAGGCTTTTCAGGTCTAAGCCTCGTAGTGTTGAAGATCGAGTAAGCTCGGTCCACAACTCCAGGTGCCGCCACTTTGTCTCTAACCTGTTCATCCACTAGAAGCAGTATATTCTTGGTTTTCCCTTGAGTAGCCTGGTTGAGTAATATTTGGGCTTTTTTGGGAGAAGTCTTATCTCCAAAAGTCGGAGCCAGGTTTACCTGGTGAGTTGATGTTAAGTCGATGATGGCAGATGGACTTGTTGCTGTATCTTCTTGGGAGGTGAGGTTGCAGCGTTTCGCTAAATGGTCTAAGACAGTTTCTATGGCCAGTAGACGTGATGTTAAATCGTCCGTGTTTGAGCTTGGGTTTTTAATTTTTTCCCCTTGAGCCATGACGCATCCTTATAGGAAAATTAGCTTGGTGTGGATCATAGCCTGTAATGTTGTATGATCCTTCATTGTGTCATATAAGGATTCATACAGTTTGGTGAAAGGGGCCAGTGCAATCGTAAGTGATGACTTAATTGAAAAAATATCTGGCTTTTTCGATGGAGTGTCTTTATTTGTTACTGAGTGTTTTCGATTGTGTCCATGACATGGCGTTGTTGGATTTGAAGTGCTGTATTTTTCTAAACGAGAGTCACTGTCACCAGAAGGTTTGATCCTTTCCCTAGTCTCAAGGTCACTTTGACTGTTGGAAAGATTTTTTTGTAGTGAAACCTGTGGGCCATATCCATTTGGATCTAAACTCATTCTTTCGCTATGGGGATCTGAGCCCATTCAATTTGCCTCTTTCTGACTGGACCTTTGAGGCAGTGGTGTACATGGTGTTAAGGGTAAGCTGCTTTTAGATGGCTGTTCTGGGTTTAGTTGTAGGTCCAAAGAATCTGAGCCATCAGACTCTTTGTTTAGCAGCAGATCTTTTAACAGCGTAGGTGGTGATTTTCTCGTTTGTGATTTTGGAGTTTCCAGTAGATCAATAGGGAGCAGTGTTTTCACATTTTGAGGTGTGTCGATGGTCAGACCCGGGCTCAAAGGTTCGGTTGATTTAGGCCCCCCTGGGCAGACCACTATCTGAGCCGGCTGTTCTAGATCCTGTGAAGTGATGGTAGAGGGGGTTGTCTTCTGACTCATCGCCTCTTCAATCCTCCTTTGCTTGTTGAGAGGCTGGGTGTCCAGAACATCTTCTGGCAATTCTGCATCAGTTCGTTCTCTCGAGGTTCCCGCATGCCATTTCCCCTGCTTTTTTAAAAAAAAGGTTTGCCAAAACAGTTAATGCGGAGGGGTTGGTCCCAGTTTTCTTACCATGTGATGCTCTGTCTTTGTTGAATCCCTGTTTCGATAGAGAGAGTTTTTTCTGGAGGTCATTTGTGCACGCTTTGTTATTGCTGTCCACTTTTGTTCTTGTCCCCATCTTTCTCCTTGCCAGCGGCGTTTCCGTCGGGAAACAAGAACGTTTCCTAGGGTTTCCAGTTTCAGCTTCTTGGTGAGTTTCCAGTGTAGGTTTCAGTTGGGGGCGTGGCCCTGTCTCCATGGCCACGCCAGTGTCGGGGGCTTCCTCCATGTCACAACGCGGTGAGACAGGCAGCGCCACAGCCTCCACGAGCTCCGGCCGCAGAATAGGAGAAGGAGGGGGCCCCACCTCCGCGTGAACCTGGGCCAGGACTGCCCGGAGGTTCACTCCTTCACCCGACTCACCGCGCCGCTGCGGCTCCAGGGCCCCCTCCACCCACGACTCACACCGGACTTTAACACCACCAAGAGCCAGCCCGGCAGCGAGTGAAGGGTGGCACAGTCCACTCTGCAGCTGGGACAGCACACGTCCACCATGCACAGCCCACCCCGAGCCTCCAACGACCGGGTTTCCACCCTGAGAGCACACACCACCGCAACACCAGCTCGACCCCCCCCCCTCTGGGGAAAGCCAGTAAGCGAGCGGGCTGGGTGTTTACAGGTGGGGGCAGGGGGCCCTGCTGGCTCTGGTGTTCAGCTGTGTTCCACAGGTGATTTTCAGGTTGGGAGGCTGGTGTTTGATTCTGGAGGACTTGTGTAGTGCCATCGGATTCCGATTGAATGGCGGACCCGGCAAGTTGATGTTGATGTTGATGTTGTATTGCAGTGTCTTTATTGTCTGCTTTCCGCATACTTGTTTTAGCACATTTCAGAGCTGTAGGTCTGGACTCCTCCAGTGCTCGCATTTCAGATGTCAATTGTTTTTCTGGGTTTAAGCAGGGACGCATGTTCCGTAGATGCTGGTTGTCGTCGTCATGGGGTATTACAGGGGGAGGGCAGTCTTTGCAGTCATGACAGCCATGACTGCACGGCTGCCACTCTCCGCCACTCCACGTCCTCTCCGCGGTCTCAGGCAGCAAATGTAGGAAGAGTAGAGGGCTCCACCTCTAGAAACCAGCAGCAGCAGGGAAGACAGACCAAGCAGACCAGGGGAGACTGCACGACTGCCACTCCGCTCCTGCCTTTTTACTCACAGATGGGCTTCCTTCCCTTCAAGACACAAATGGTGACACCCCAGTTGAGGAATGAGCTGTGGTCCTGCATGCCCACACTGTGCCCTTCATCGTCATCACAACATCCAACTGGGAAATGAAAGCTAGCTGTAATGTTGCCTTCACCACTCTATTTAATCCCTCTACTAGCCCATTCTGCCTGGGACAATACGGAGCTGTGGTCTCATGTCTTACACCTGCACTACCCAGGTAGTTTGCAAACACTTTGGACTTAAACTGTTCTCCATTGTCAGTTAGCACTACCAATGGGAAACCCTCTCTATGGAACACTCCATCTAAAAACTCCACAACAGCTGTGGCTGTAATTTCATCAGCTCACATGGCCATTTTCTGTGATGTGATGGATTATCAACGTGAACCTAAACATTTTGCATTGATAGCACTTGGGTAATGGCCCAATGATATCCAAAGCCACTTTCTCCCAGGCGCATATCGGTATCTGGATCGGTTTCAATGGTGGCTCCAATGTTACATGTGACTTATCACTACTCATGCAAGGAAAACAATTCACTACTATGCCCTCAACATCAGAAACCATGCCTGGCCATCAATACGTTTCTCTAACTCTCTTGAACCTGTGTGCCTAAGGACCCTTTAAGACGAGGTAGCAGTACTTTAGAGATATATGGGGATGCAGATCATACTCAAACATCAATAATCAAACTGACTCAGGAAGTTGGCAAAACTTGGCACTGTTTTATTTGCAATTGTCTAAAACAGGGAGTTAAAACGAACATCAACGGACGTACGCGCAATTTCTCTCTTACTCAACACAATTTATAAAAAACACAGTTTATATAGTCAAAACTCATCATTAGTGACGTCATCCTATGTGGCAAACTACAAAAACCTACTTGTGAAAGTGAAAGGTTTACGAGGAACATCTAAGTATACGTTCCATTCTTGACTGGGGAAGTGATTGGGTCTCAACTGCCAGGTGGGCAACTAAGCCCTCCTCTAATAAAAGTCACTACTAGCATCATCAAATACACAACATCTCATTGGTTATAAAAAATACATAGCTCTCTGTTACGTGGCTCTCTATAATTGGTTGGCACCCTTGGACCCCTCTGGAATATTCCACATGCTCGCAGCACGCAGGCTGGCACCCCAGGTGCTCATGGGCTGGTCTTGACCATAGCTTCCCACCCAAATTAGCCTGTCATCCATCATCACTCTTGCAGTCTGTCAGTCAACTAAGCTTTGAACTTGGCCTTGTAAATGTTCTCTGTGCCTGAGAATAAAAGGGAGCATAGGCATAGTTTGTCTCCTGGTTTTGGTGTAGCTTGACCCAGTGTCTATTTTCATCTGACCATATGACTGGAGACCATGTTTCTGAGCTTGCTTTTTGCTGTATTAAATATGATTAAATGATGAACCTCTGACATCTTCAGTAATTTTTGATCCCACCCTCAGACAGGGTTTGTTCTTTTCTCACATTTGTAACTACTGAATGAACACCCAGGCTCACGGTGGCCTTGACTTGTAGGTGCTGGGCCAGCCAAGCCTTTCTTGATTTCTTCTCCGCCATTTAACTGTTTTCCAACTGCGCCACACTGAAATTCTGTCTTTTCACAGGGTCCAAGCTCTGTTAAAGTGCATTGTGGAACATCCATATTCTATACATTCCTATGCATATACATTGGCGCATTGCTGCAATATATTCACTACGTAGCCGGCTTTAAGAATACTTTGCCTGCTTGCATTACTGCATCTGTACAATTGTGAAATGACTTTGCATTTTCTTCATCGTTTCTGTAGCATGAGCATCTTCATCTCGAGCCCGAAATGTTGCTCATCTTGGACATCACCTCTTCAGATCTCATAAAATGTTTGTTCTTTAGCTTCTTCCTCTTTTCTGAGTGCGTCAGTCCTACTTCATATCTTCACAAATGGATGTAGGGTTTCCTCAATGGATACCTGGTTTCCATGATTTTCTGCAGTACAGGCATTTTCACTGGACTGTACGCATTTCACATTCTGGTACCCAACATATAGGCAACATGGGGACAGAGCTTTTGGTGGGAGTACTTGGCTCCTTCTCAACACTCCCCCTCTGGCCGATTCATCGACCACTTTCATCAATCTTCACATCCTCGTCTGAAGAAGTGCTTCTTTGGGAACCATATCTTTATGACTCCATTCAAACATCCTGCAGATTTCACATGCTCATCCTTATTCCAGGACATATGCATGCATTGTCCATTAGGACTGCAGTCGATCCATTTCCCCACATACTTTCTGTGGTTCTTTGGGTACAGGAACTTAGTTCCCTCAGGTGCATGGATGCTCGCCTTCACGTCAAGACATCCTCATCTGAAGTGAAGTGCTTCTTTGGAGTCCATATTTTGATGAGTGCCTTCAGGCATCCTGCTGATTTCACATGGTCATCAACACTCCAGGTCATAAGACTGCATAGTCAATTGGGACTGTAGTAAATCCATCTTCCCACATACTTCTTGTTGTTACTTGTATACAGTAACTTTGTTCCCTCAGGTGCATGAATAGCTGGCCTTTAAGTAGTCTCTGATCTCTTCATCTGTCAGCTCTTTTGGTTCAAATCCTGATTCAACGTCAATCATAATCTTCATTCCTACTGTCTTCTTTGCAGTCTTCTTGCATTGTGTCATTATTATCCTGATCACACAGAATCCAAACAGGATTATCACCAACAGTGCTCCAAGTAACTTTATAATGTTAGCCATCCATTGTGGAACCCATGAAAAGATTGACATAAACCAGCTGTCATCAGCAATGTATTCCACTTTGTCTTCCATTTTGACATGTAGGTTTGTCAGCAACATTATGGCCTCTGTCAAGGTGCCATTCTCATCATCATGAGAAGGTATAGATGTGCAACATGATTCTCCGATTTTGGCACAAACACCTCCACCAATGGCTGTGATCATGTCCAGGACATATCTGTTCTGTAGAGTCAACAGTCTTATGGCTCTCAGCTCCTCCTTGATAGCATTGAATACCTTTATTGTAGTGTTGATTGTCTGCAAAAGCTCCCATCTGGTTATTTGTAACCATTTAGTGTTTGCTGCCATATGGATCCTGGGCATAAAGATCGTTGTGAATATTGATGACGTCTGACTGAACAATCTGTGTTCATATGGTATGGCATCAAAGGCTTCTATTGATTTAGCTGAGAAATAATTCTCCCTCTTCATTCGACTCAGGAGCTCAACAGATCTTTTCTTCCTCAGGTGAGCATCTGCTTCTGTAAACTCACTAATGTTCAAGTCACTTTTAGGAATCACCAACGCTGGAACATGAATGATCACTATAGAACACAGTCTTCCCCAATCTCTGGGAAGCTTCATATAAGCTCTGGATCCACAGGCCCAGTAGTGATCCATTGTCACTGCTGTCCCATCCTTCATTCCTGGCACATCAAAGATTCATCCACATTGCTGATTCTCGCCAACCTTTCTCGTGCCATTATTTCTGAAACATAGCCCTGCACTAGCCAAAGGCACTATCTGCAACAGGCCGCCTTTATCTTCAACCCATGTCAAAAGCTTTGCAAGCTTTGGCCATAAGTTTTCATCCATTTTCCACTGGTTCAATAACTGATGTGCGATGACCAGCCCCTGCCACAGCTCTACATATGACCACACATTCTACGCATCCGTCTGGAGAAAGCACTGTTCCCCAAATCTGAATTTGTCCTCTTTCTTTTCAGCTTCGAACCTCTTCATCAGCTCTCCCTTGGCAATTGAGTTTCTTGTTTATTTCCCATTTGATTCCTCCTCCCTTCATACCAGGCTGTTTGTACCTTATTGCATGATTTCTGGTGTGTGCTCTTGTCTTTATATATTAAACATAATCATCTTCATCAGGTGCTGACCATTCTGTCACCCATATCAAGGATGCTGTTCGACCCTGGAATTGACCTCCCGTATGGCAGAGTGCAAGGTGAGTGAACATCTGTTTCAATGGCTATGAATAGCTTAGACTTTCCCATAGTGTAAGGCAGTAGTGCACATACATAACAATCCTCCTCTGAGGTTCTCGTTCCCACCTCTTTCATGTGTTGATACCACATGTTGTTCCCCCAAATGTGCTGTACTGTCTAAATAGTTATTCAACTCCTCCCTTGTACTTCTCTTGGGTCTCTTTTTTTGCCTCTCTCTATGAATCTGTAGACAGTGTTCAGTAAGAATGTCTATAAGAGTCATTCCTGCATAAGGATTTCTAGGGATAACTGCAACAAAATTGGTGCCTTCACATGAGTTATGGAAGTTGGGACAATCACATAAGACCTTGTCTGTCGTAAAACAGCAATGTCCGTAGCTTCCTTTTGTATAGGATGATACAAGGGAACCACTACTCTTTTTGGACCAACATAATAAGCAGAATGTATCGTGAGAAACAAAAGAATAATGATGAATACGATGCATGAATATATTATACACCAATACATCCGGCTCCAACAGTGATGGTTTCTCGCACGTCGCTGTGCTCTCTCGTCTGCTATATTATTATTACTATCAATACTCCACATCTTGCCTGCAATAACTTTTAAGGTAGCAAAAAGTGGCTTTAATCAGCAAGTTTGTCAGATGCTCAGCTTTTGAATCTGCTCAAGGATGTCCATAAGTAACTGGCTGATTGCTGGACAGTTTATAGTATCTGTCATAAATATATATGTGTTGGTGTTCTGCCAAACGAGATAAGGGTGAACTTGTAGTAAGTAGTAAAAGATCAGAGCAAGTAGTGTGTGGGTGTAGTCGTTAAACCTTCTGTGTGTCCAATGTGATGTTCAGGCAATTGTAGGATCTGTTCAATGACAGCTGAGAGCAATCGCCTCACAATGGGACAATTTTTAGGATCTTGCAGAAAAACACAAATATCAGCAGTTCACCCGACCAGTGCAGGATATGCTTGCAAAATGAAGAGGAAAACAGCAAAAACTAGCCGATGGGTGTTGACATCAGACACCACAATGGGGATGGCCAAATAGGAACTCAGTAAGAAAAGAGTCGGGAACTGCTCTCTCTACCAATCATCAAAGAAGAATTCAAGATCTGGCATTATTTCATTAGGGCTGCAATATCTCATAGTCCACTATCAGCAAGATCCTCTGGTCCAAGAACAATAACTCACTCACTCCTTGCTTAGCAGCTACAAAGAGTGTTTCAGGAGAGCCACAGTCCCAAGTGTACACTTCCATCTGTCTATAGGACAGTCTCTGCATTCTTCTTCCTCATCATCGATCGAGTCTGCACGTGCTCAACTTCTTTTTCTAGACTTGCTTCCAAATAGGTTGGGGGTGCAGGGGTCTCTCCAGTGTAGAGTTTCACATCTCCCAGGTGTATCCAAGCGTGTCTCCCTAGGACCTTAACTGCTGATGGAGTAATGTCCTCTACTACGAAAGGGGCGTTAAATCTGGGCTCATGCCACTTTGGTGTGAAGTTTCTAATTCAAATTTGATCTCCAATAAAAAGTCTTGGTGCACATAATCCTTCCGATCCGGTTGCTGTATGGTCTTCATCTGTGTTATGAGACCGACACCCGTCCATTTCCCTTGATCTGAAATGACAGAGATACTCGCAGTTGTACATGTTTACTAAGCACGTAACTCATCTCCTAACAATTCTGCAGTTGTCTGGGCATCACTCCTAGTCCTCGATGGAGGAGTTATAGGCGTTCTCATTTGCCTCCCTGTAACTAGTTTATGGGCTGTGAGGTGGTGGTCAGAACCAGGCTGATTTCTCAGTGCATATAATGCAAGGGGCAGACAATGCAGCCACCCCTTTTTCAGGGTCAGATTCAATTTAGCTATTCTCTTTTGAGCAAACCGTTGAATCTCTCACATATTCTATTCGCTTGCAGGTGATAAGCAGAAGAAAACCTATGTTTTACGTTGAGCAATTAGGTAATTTGCTTAAACACCTCGTTTACAAAATGGGGGCCATTATCTGATCTCAACACCTCACATATTCCCCATCTAGAAAATACTTCTCGGACTAAGAACTTTGCAGTGCAAGTGGTGTCAGGGTGTGTGCATGGACCTGTCTCGATCCACCTAGAGAAGGGGCACACCACCACTATCATATACCTACATCCATTACAGACCGGCAGCATATCAACATAGTCAATATGTAAATGCTGAAATGGACCATTTGGTCGAGGAATAACTCCTCTGACTGTTTGCAGCATGTGCCCAGTAGTAAACCTTTGACATACGATGCAATTTACTACATAAAAAGCAATGTGTTCTAACAGGTCCGGTTCAAGCAAGTCCTCCTCAATTGTTGCTGCAAGGCTCTCCCTAGTGACATGTGCAGGGTAGTGTAGCTGTTCTAATGCCACCCTTAACAAGGCTATAGGCATCACCGGTTTACCAGTGCTGTCTTGTCGCCACAATGCCTCGGAATGGGATAAAGAACAGCCCCTCCATATCCACAGGACTTTCTCTTCCTCCAAGGCTTCACCTTGAACTTCCATTAGTTGCGTTTGCGGTAAGTGATTAAAGCATTCATTCACAACCATCATCACAACAATTTTCTCTTTCACATCAGGCATGTCAAAACTCATTATATTAGATGAATATGCAATCCTTTTCGTCTATTCGTCTGCGGCTTGGTTTCCGCACTTGACTATTGCGATGGCTGCTGGGATCTCTAGTGCTTTAATAAGACTGTCCAATAAGGTGGCCTGTTTCACTGGAGTGTCATCCGCTCGAAGGTAGCCCCTCCTTTTCCAGTGTGCTAGCCCTGCGGGCACAGTTGATGTCACATAAGCGGAATCACTGTACACCGTCACTTCCTGGTCTACGTGTTTCTCGAGCGCGACAATCAGCACCACTAATTCTGCAGCTTGTGCTGAAAAGTGAGACAGTAGACTTGCACTTGTCATTACTTCAAATTCCCCATTAGCCCTGTGCCTTACTACAGCGGCCCCTGAATGTCTTTCACCATCAGTTTGGTAAATTTTCAAAGAACCATCAATAAAGAGTATCTCCCCTGCTGCCAGAGCATTTTCCTTCACCCTTGGAATCTCGTTATAGAATTACTCATAATTTGAACAATACGGTGCGTACTCATCCTCTGCAAGTGGTTTGGCTACACAAATGGCAGGATTCACTATTTTGCATCTAACTATTTTAATTGCTGGATTTGATATAACCATCTCGTAAGCAGAGGCTCTTTGAGATGTCGACGTACCTTTGGGTTTCTCTAAAACAACAAATGGAGCATGTTCATCAAATAACGTCATGGAACACCCCATCACTATGCTGGCAGACTTCTCAATAACGAATGTGGCTGCAGCTAATGATTGTTTGCAAGGGAAGTGACCCCTCATTAGTGGGTCCAAAATCCCACTGTAATATGCCAAAGGCTTATACTCCAATGTAGTTCTCTGCGTAAATACTGCTGTCATGACTGTTCCATTTGTATGTGAAAATAAAAATAACTGTGCAAATTGCCTTTTTTAATTCATTAAACCCTTCCTCCATTTTCTCAGTCCACTTAATCTTTTCCTGGTTTACCTGTGCCTTTTTCAGGGCCTGCAACAATGGTCTTGTGTATGAACTATGATCAAATACCCACGCTCTGACATAATTGCATAGTCCTAAAAACTGTTGGATTTGCTTTATCGTGTGTGGTTTTGCTGTTTTCAAAATTGCCTCAGCTCTTTCTGGAGTAACCTTTTTTCCTTCATGGGAGATTAACTGGCCTATGTAAAACACCTGTTCCTGGCAATACTGCAATTTCTCTTTATCAACTTTTTATCCTTTCTCTTCTAAAATAATCATTAGCTGATTCGAGTCTCGTCTGCACTCTTCTTCTGATGTGCTGCAGACCAAAATATCATCTACGTACTCCAGCACGACACTTGTCAAATCAATATGGCTTAAGTCCATCTGCAGGACCCTGTTGAAAATTGATGGAGACTCACAATACCCCTGAGGCAATCCTGTGCTTTTCAATTTAGCCTGACAAAACGTAAATGGCATCAAATCTTGGGAGTCTTTATGCAATGGGATTGAGAAAAATTAATTTTTCAAGTCAATCACTCTGAAATATCGTGCTTCAACAGGGATACTACGTAGTATCGTCGCCAGATTTGGAACTAGAGGAAACTCTTGTTATGGTTTTAAAGACACGGCACACTCCAGACCAGGACACTTTCCACTGATAAGGGAGGTGACGCAAAATAAAAACGTTTTTTAAATTCATGAATTTGGATTCAGCTTTGAGAAGGTAGCCAACCCGTCTCACAACCCCCTTAACGTACACCCTGTGTCGCAATGGACCATGAACCAGGTCGGTGTGTAATAATAGAATATTTATTTATTTTCAGATTCAAATGAAATTCAAACAGACTTAATATCGGGCAGCAATCACCAATGTGGTGATAATTTACACAGCAATATGATAGGGTACACTTTTTATTTTTTAACATCAGACACATCAATGCAGAATTGAACGGAAGCAAGATTACTTTTGGTACCACTTTTAAATAGCACCACAGTTAGGCGTTCCCCCTGCAACACTCCCCAAACTCCTGTTAACCAAGTTTTGTGTGGGTGGAGAGGAGGAGCAAGGAGTCAGGAATCATAGGCAAAAATCACATCGAAAATCCGACCTACCACCCCTGAATGGAAGACCAAAATCAGACTGAAACCCCTTAAAATGAGAGAAATGACACTCAGAATTCACTGAATGGTTATTTTACATGTGCAGTTGAATGGATAAGACAGGAATTCGTATGGCTGTGCTGCAGAAGCAAGGACATTTACAGACTACAAGGCAAGGTACTGAACAACAGGCATTCGGATGAGAAAGTCGACTTTTTTATAGGGTTTTACAGAATGCAAGGAAGCAGAGCAGTGTATGCAGCTTTTTGGTTCTGGGGAAGGGTGATACTTACCAAATGCACTTGAGTGAGGTAGTTTGGACAGCTAACAGGGTCTCTGGACAGCGGGACAAGGATCTGGTCACTGCATGGCCGCAGGCTCTTCCTTAATGGAACAGCGGGGCAACCAGGGTCTGGTCATAGTGGACAGCGGGGTGCATCAGCTGGGCAAGGTCTGGTCACTTGATTTTCCCAAAGGGGTCAGCATCCTTTCCTCAATTCTCCCTGAATTATTGGTATTTTTGTAGGGTTTTATTCTGGATCAGTGATTCTGCCTGCATAAGAGGTTCTGGATCAGTGGTTCTTGCGGGGTGTATTTTGAATGTCTGGATCTCTGGATGTTGGATTATGAATGTCCTGAAGTTTGAATGTCCTCACTCTCTCTGAGCTTCCTCCTTTTATAGGCAGGATGACATGAGATAATTTTTACTGTGTGGGTGGAAGTAACCTGGACATACCTCTAAACCATGTTAGGTCAGGCTCAGGATATTGTCACCCTGTAAAGACCGGAGGGGGGTCTGCACTTCGCTCTCTATATGGTAGAGGGGAGGCACACAGACCCCTGCCAAGATTCTTTATTACGGTAGCAATGGACGAGCAATCAAGGCCTAGCTTCTTAGGAGGTGATGCGAGCTGGTTCTTAAGTACAGTGTAGTCCCCAAGCACCCATGAAGGAATGTCCACACACTATCGGTTACAACACAGTCTTTATATAATTAATGTTCAAAGGCATATACAATATCACGATAACTCACTTTGTACTCCGAAAATCAGCAATGGTAAATATGTACAGTTTCTAAAGTGGTACCACCAACGTTATTAGAACTCCTTAAAGTGCATACAGTCCGAATGACACACAGATCAGAATAAAGAGGAAACCAGCAGTAGAGAGAGGAAGGAAAGAAAGATGGTTGAGCAATTGGCAGAATACTGGCCCAGTTACCTAGACACAGTTCTGTGTGGAGATCCCCCCAACTGGGCAACCTGTAGAAGAAAGATACTAGCCCAGTCCATATATTGTTCACACTAGACTTTCCAATAGTTCTGCAACCCCAAAGTACCTTGGTGTTGTAGCGTTCCACGTCGGGGAATCGACGGCCCTTCTTGAGTGTCCTCCCTTTCAGGCAGGAGTCACGGGTCGTCGAACGTCCGACAGATAACAGGTCGAGCTACGACGGTGAAGTGGCCGCGTCGTTCCTAGCGGTGCTCATTGACGGGGAAGCGTAAACGTCCTGCAAGGAAGAGGCGTGCAGGGCACCTCAGTGTCGATAGTTCTGGACCGCAAAGAGTTGAAGAACTGTGGCCCAGCAAGGGCGTCGAGTCGTCTGCATCTCTGTGGTCTTTGGGTGGCGAGAAACCCACCGGTGGATGCTCCTCGGCGCATCGACGGTCAGGCCTTCTCCAGCAGGATACAGCAGCGACGATGCGGACAAGAGCGTCCTTGGATCAATGAAGTTCTTAGGCAATGGGGGCACGGCGGCTCCAGTTGGCGATGGCGGTCGTCGACAGTGGGGGGCAACAGTCCGGGCGCTTCTCGTTGGAGTTCTGCAGCAATCCCCGTATCTGGTTGGCAGCCTGTCGAAGGTCTGTCTACCAGGGAGCTTAGGCAAAGATCTGCCGTGCACGATGGTCCCTCGTAGCTCGGAAAGTGGGTGCCTTACCAGGTCCCTCTGGGTCAGTTCTTGAAGCACAGCAGCTTTCAGATTGCGAAGGAGAGCAACAGCAATTCTTCTCGACAGCAGGGTTTCAAGATCAAGCTTCAGTTACTCCAGTTACTCATCGTAGTGGACTTCAGCTTCTGAACACAATTCCTAGCAGTGAGAGGTCCCCAGATATACTGTTGATCTCCCATTCATTCCGCTGGGTCACACTCAAGCATCCAATCATGACTACAGTCATTCATGCAGGCAGGCAGCCAATCAGGCACACTGGGCATTCAGGCCATTCACTTCTCTCCAGACACTCACAACAAGTTATGTGTATTGGGACAAGTACCAAGCCATTCAACACTCCAAGCTGCATTCATACTGGTTTCGGGCAGGGCTGTCTCAACCATTGTGTCAACCACCAGATACTAGACAGCCACAACATAGAATGCATATTCGTCACACACTCCATTCTCCCAGGTCCCACCCACAGGCGTACCTACAACATACAGTCGTTGAGAAGGCTCCAGCCAGTCTGGTCGGCACTTCCCCACACTACCATATATGGAACTTCCACCCAACAGCCAGTCAGGGGGAAGGGACAGAGGCAGGGCTTCCCGGGACTTCGGGAAGATCGAGCTAATAGGTGATGGAAGGCAAGAGGACATGGGGGCCATTTTGTCTCCATCCGGAATCTACCGATTCCAAATGACAGGGCCTGGGCATCCCAAAGTGGAGGACGCTCAGGGCACCAGGCATTTCAGCACGGAGCTGGCACCAGCCCGTACCCTGCTCTGTGGGTCACACACAGGTGCCCAAAAACATACACTAGGGGCACAGGGTTGCACCTCTACCCATGGGTGCCATAAGGGTATCCCATGGGTCTGTTCACCAAACCAAAAGAGAGAGAGCTGCACCGCCAGGAGTCCCACATGATGAACTGCACGGAAAACACGACAGAACACATGATAAAAAGCAGTAAAGGACAAGGATACAGAGGCCCTGTCCCTCTGATGCATTTCCAGCATCACACACCCCCCTGCAGGATGATTGGACCCCGGGAAGTGGCATCAGTTTCAGTGTGGGTGTTTTTATGAGGTGCTTTGTTTAACCACAGTTACTTTTGCCAAAATCAGTTATGAAACAAAACCCTTATATTTATAAACGTCACCCATCTAAAAATCAGATAGGCAAATACCATATTTCACATGGCGTATACTGGTTCAAACGCCAAGTCTGTACGATGCTGCTTTGCCCTTCTGGCACTTCGTCACAATTTGTATGGAAAATATTTCACCTAAAATTCTACAAATGGGTAAACATGAGCCTAATGGTGTCGGACATATTTTGTTCCAATTTTATATCTGTGTCATGTATGCGTTCCCCCGAGATGTCACTTTAATGATGTCCGCGTCCCGCATATGCTAGGACGACCCACATCATCTTATCTTGCTGCTACCAAAATCACATTTAACCCATCATAATTTCACATTACTGCTTATTCATATCACTGAAATAAATGTTTTAATGCAAAAAGTCTTTTGATTCAAATGGGCTGGCTTTGTTCCCAAAAGTGGGCAGTCTTTCCAACCCCCCAGCCAAATGTCTTGCTCTGGTCAGCTTTGTCCAGAGGTTGCTATGACCCCCCCTTTGATCCTAGGCAGTTGAAGCTGAGGAGAGGTGTCAAAGGAATTCACACTTCCCAAACCTCTGGGCCTTTCATGTTGTAAAGGAACTTCCTTTCCCAAGGGGCTGAATACCTTTGAAGTGCCTGCCCAGGAAAACTGGTTTGACAGAAATTCCTGGGCTTAGCCAGGAGGTTGATGTTCTTTTTGTGGGGAAAAATAAACTACACAGAGTACAATTTACCTATATTTTGGCAGCTTTTCTTCCCAACATATACAGTTTTGTTTCTGGGCATTTTACAAAATGATTTGCATTTTAGCTTGCACAATGTCAATTCGCTGCTTCGCAAAGCAGTGCAACACGGGTTAAATTTACTTTTCCTATCCATTTACAAATGCGATCTTCCTCGCATCTTCATTCTGAACATTTCCATAGCTCTGGTCAATTTCTTATATGTTTGAGAAATGGGTTCTTTGAAACTGACACCAGTCAAAGGAGAGAGAGAGACCTTCTTTTGAAGTGTTTTGCATGTGTTACTTTGTTTTCACAGTAAATGTCAGCCGTGTGGGCTGAAATTGATTTTCTCTGCTCTTCACAGATTTTACTTGATAAACAATGCTGTTCTGGGCAGGAAAGGCTTGTTTGATGATGTTAAGTTGAAACATATGAACAGGGCTGTGTTGAATTAGAACAAAACTTTGTGAGGTTTGCCATGAAGGCAACACCAGGGTCATGTTAAATGCAGATAATTTCTGGGCGCAGCCTTGGGTTTCCAAATGACAGAAGCAGTGCAGCACCATTCTTCATTTAATTTCTTTTCTTTGGATTGACATGAAGAAAACAAAGTGCAGCCATTCTTGGGGGCTATATGCAGCCATTATTTCTGTAGCTGCTAAAATGTGGTTTGGTGATGCAAGGGTATATGTGCTCAGCAAACACAGTACAGCCATGATTTCTTAGACATATCACATCCTCCTATACAGATTGGCATTTTCTCAGTAAAAGGAACTCTACTTGTAGCTCCCAAGAAACCTTGAGCATTCATGGCATTTCCAGATAACAAACATTTTCCCTCTCGTATACATGAGCAAGTTGCCCCAGTGTCTACTAAAAACGAAAAGGATTTGCCTCCTATTGTGATGTCAACCCTTGGTTCCTCTTGAGGATTAGGCATCACCGATAGTACTGAACACATCAAGTCACCCAGTGAGCTGTCCTATTGTGGGTACATACTTATTCCCGTACCTGTGAAAGGATTCCCACCGTCAATGGCGACACCCTCTACTCTAGGAGTCAATAACTGTCCTGTGTTTGCGCTCTGCTGTATTTTGCTGTGACTGCCCTTGTGGTGGATTCAATGGTGTTTGCTATGGTTGCAAAGCCTGTTGCATTCTCAGCGCTTGTGGTTGATACACTTGAGCGAACTCATCCCTGTTTTGTGGGCTATATGCTTGAGGATAAGTCCCCCCCCCTCTTGAAAATTGCCCATTCCGTCCGTACCCTTGGATCCCACATGTTCACACAATGTGTCCTGTCATTCCACATGTCCAACACACAGGAGGGAGTCTTCTAATTTGCCCATCCTGCATGCCTGGATTACCACCTTGGTTACTCTGAAAGCCGCCCTGATTATTCTGAAAGTTTCCCTGATTATTCTGAAAGCCTTCTCTTCCACGGAAGCCTCCTCTGCTTCTCAGCATAAATCCATTCCCTCATTGATCAAACTGCTGTTGGTCATTCACCTGCGGCATACCTACTGTCTGTTGTGATCCTGGCCCTTCCCCACTAGTCAGCATCACCCCTTGTATAGCATACTTTGATTACTTCTTCTGTATGTACTAACTTAGCCTCCTCGATCTTCCTAGCATTCTTTCTTTTGGTTTTTCTCTTGCAACAATGAGCAATGATGCACAATGGTCAGTTGTATTTCTGGCCACCTTTTTGCCTCCATACCCACCAGCTTCTTGAGCGGTCTCTGTACTTGGTCTGGCAACTCCTGACATAATATACGATCGCATAAAAGTATAGATTTTTCCCACGGTTCCTGCGTTTCCAAAGACCACTGCTCTTAAAAATTCGGAAGGAAAATAAGCGGATCCTCCCCTTCCTGCATCTTGTATGCCATTATAGCAGCCATACCTTACGTGTCAGGATATTGTACTCTTATGTGCTTTCCAGTCTGCTCCTCTACAATATTAAACGGTGACCCATCATGTGCTGTGTTTTGTGCCGTGACACTTGAGTATCCTGCTCTCGTCCAAATATCATCAGCCCTCTGTATGGCAAGCTTATTTCCTCCTGTCATTTTCTCGAATTCATACATCCATTTTCCAGCACCCGACGTCAGACTCAGGAGTTTACACCTTAAATTATCCTTATCCATTTGGGGCCATGGGATATACTGTGGCCTGGCCCCTCCTTTTTCTAACAATGGGAACTGTGAAATCCCAAAATCACAATCGGCTTCCATTGTCTGCCTATTCATAGTAAGGACAATGCTTCCTGATCGCCACCTTCCTGGCAATTACCTTAATCTGCTCACATATGGTGGTGATTCCCCCCTCACACTATGGGATCACTCTTTAGGTCGGTCTGGCCGCACCATAAGCTCTGGCGTCCTCTGTTTAGGTAGATACAGATCCGACCATCTGACCTCTTTGTCTGCCGGTAAAAATGTTCTGCTCAAATTTCCAGTGCTATGCTGACGACACTCAACTCATTTTCAGGCTGCCCTCGGCCACCTCCTCTCCCTCTCTCATCTCTGATTGCATAACTGCCATTCAAGATTGGTGTGCCGCCAATGATCTTTGTCTTAATGCCAGCAAGACGGAGATCTTCCTCATCGGCACACCTTCACCATCCTTTGCCCTCACTCCCTAGCCAGCCTCCCTTGGTCTTCCTCCTACCCAAACTGCAAGGCTAAGAACCTCTGGGTCATCTTTGACTCCGCACTTTCCTTCTCCGCCCACATCTCTGATGTCTCTAAAAAGTCAAACTTCCGAATTCACCTCCTCTGAGGTACTCTGCCTTTCCGCTCTTTCCCCCAGAAGCTCATGGTCTCCCAAGCTCTGGTTTTCTCTAGGTTGGACTATTGTAACAGCCTCTTTCTAAATCCTAAATCTACCTGCCTCTACTCTCCGCCCTCTGCAACTAATCCAGAACTGGACTGTAAGACTTTTCCTTAGCCTCAAGCCCTGGGATCGTACCTCTCCAGCTCTGAAATCTCTCCATTGGCTCCCAGTGGATTCAAGGATTAAATTCAAAACCCTCGGCATTGTCCACAAGGCTTTCTGGGGCCTGGGTCCAAAATGCCTTCAGCTGTCCCTCCGCAAATACCTCCCCTCTCGAGCTCTTCGCTCCTCTACCTCTAACTCCCTCAGGGTCAGTGTCGTTTTTCAAAGAAATGAGCTGGGGGTAGATCTCCGTCTTTGGCTGAGGCCTCCCTCTGGAACAGCCTCTCTGCCACTCTAAAACTTGGAAAGAACCATCTCTGGTTCCGGATACACCTCGAGACCTTCTTCTTTGCTTCAGCCTTCGCTCCCCATCTCCCCTGCTGATCTGTTCTCTCTTGGCACTGTGCACCTGGCCACCCTCTCTCCTCAGGGCCAAGGTACCTGCTCACCCTGACACCCTCCCGCACTGCCTCCGGGTCACCCCTTGCACTGGGGTCTGTACATGTACCCATACAGCCCCCCTTTTTCTTCCTGCACTTATCAGACCTACCCTGTCTGCTGCCTTAAACCCAGCACTTGCCACTTGCTGGCTCCACTACAACTGTTTGTTGCCTTTATTATTTATTTATTATTATTTATCTGTTCTCCTTTGCTCCTCACTTTCACTTCTCCCCCTTCTATGCACTTTTCCCATCCCCCTCTCCCATGCACTTGCGCGTTCTCAATGTCACTGGGCCTAGTAAGATCGTTGTTTTGTTCTCCCCTGTTCCCCTCCCTTGCCTTGTCACGCTCTGAAACACTTCTGTACGAGCGCGATAGAAATAAAATATTAATATCAATAACATCCCTCGGAACCACATGCATCAGCTCCCTCGACCCCACAGAGGTTCTCCTTTCGTCGTCCGACATATCTTGTCCCCTACTAGTATGGCTGCCCTCTTTCTCGTCTCTGTTTAGAGTCAGCTCGTCCAAAGACAAAGCTCTGTGCTCGAAACCCAAATGAGCTTCCTTCCTTACCTCGTGACTGGGAAATCTCAAATCGATCATCTTACCCTTTATTTCTAATTCCATTTTTGTCCTCATCTCTCAATAAACATTATCAATTTTATCTCCAATATGAAAATCCTCCTCCAGGTTTATTCTAGTGGGCACTGGCATCAGTTCTTGTGACGGGAAGAACTCCTCTATGTCCTCCCATGCTACTACTGGATTTGGTTCCAAAAGCTCTTTCACAATACAACCAATGTCGTGTGCTCTTTGTCTTCTCTTTTGTTCCATCTCCTCATCAAATTCTCTTTGTTTCTTTGTTTCCACCCTAGCCCTTTCCTCTTCCTGTCTTTTCACTTCTCTTCTCTCATTTGCTCTACGCACGTCTTTGTGTCTGCGTCTTTGCATTCTTTTCTCTCTTCATTTCTGGCCTGTCTCGTTCTTCAATTGTTCTTTGCCTATTGTCATATTTTCTTTGCAAATCTGCTCTCACCTCTTTCCTTAACTGTTCATCCTGATAGCCTTTGTCTACTCTTTCTTTTAGCCTCATCTTCTTTCAATCATTTCTCTCATTCCCTGTCTTGTTTATTTTGCTTGTCCTGATCTTCCCTTTGCCATACTTCGTCGATGCTCTTTCCATCAAGTTTGGCCAATATCTGACTGGCCACCCATTCGTTCTGTATTAGCACTACCTCGTACATTTTGTCTTTTTCCCCTTTCGATCCCTATCTAGAGTCATGCCTGGCCGTTCCCCCTTCTCTTTGTCCCATCGGACTTTAGAAATCACATCCCTTTCTGGATTATTTTATGGACTCTCATCGCTGCTATATGCAGGTGGCTCCTTTATCGGTTTACTGTATTCTGTCACTGCCTTGAGCTCTCTTAATGGATATAATCCTTCATCTTTCGTATTATCGCCATTTACTTCAGGTGCAGTAGGGGGAGCAGAAGGCTCAACATCCCCCTCTTTACAATGGTTAAGCATCCAATCTTCAGGAGGTGGGTCTTCCCTTTCCTCCTGGTACATCTTCCAAAGCTCTAGGCTAGCTAACCTCTTTTCTAGCTTTTTTCCCATGTACTCTGTGTGCAAGTATGTCGTCATGTTTTGCAAAACTGCTTTTGAGAGTAATCCCCCTTCTGGCCAAGGCATTAACATTTTATCTGCTGTACCCATAACCCATTCTGCACTGTATTACTTAAGCTTGGGTGCGTGTTTCAGCAGCTGTTTGCACAAGTGTATGAGCGGAGTAACATCCTCCATCATGACTAGTAACAATCGACTGTCAATACTTAAAATTCTTTTACACAAAAACATATTTTTTCAGATAAATAATACAATATGAGCGTGCGCAAGTCATCGCAGCTCCAAACCTCTATGTTTCACTTTACTTCAATCTACCTATTCAATGAACATCATCAGTCAACTAAATAAATCAATAATCACATTTCAGCCTTCTACCAAAATCTATTACTTTTCGTTCTTCAATATTTCATAATTTCTTTTACCACATATAACACACACAATATAGAAACAGAGAGACTGGCCAGCCCCAACATAAATCTCTGCCAATGCTCCTCGTGGCTATTCTCGCCCCTAAATTTACTCAGATCGGAGTGAACATTATTTTCCTTCGTGACCCATGATCGCTCATAGCCTAGGTATGTCCGGTTGGACTTCTTCTAAAGGTCCCTTGACGTAGAATTAAAATGGGCTTATCCTGTGGATCGCTCCTCGTCCACAACCAAATACTTCTAATTGACGCTTTTCGTCATTAAACCAAACCCAACCAACCCTCTGTTACTCTTTCCCCATTATCACTTTCCCCACTCAATGCTCATTCATTGATTGTCACCTCTCTCAATCTATTCACCATTCGCTTTTTCAGCTCCTGACCCTCGGGATCGTCTCCTCCTCAACCAGCCACCTCAGCCTTTGGTCCGCTCAGCTGCCTGTAGAAACCGGGAGGTGAATTCCATGAAAGAGGGACCCGTCCCACCTATCTTTTAGTGACTTGCACGTTTTTACCATTGGCTGCTATCCACGGGGAGCTTCACGTTCCTCCAGCTAACTGGCAGAGGACATCCAATATTTCGAGACCCTTAAAGCCTACTAGGTCAATGGGTCTTTAAGCATCATCTCTCTGCTACCATGTGAACCTGTGTACCTAAGGGCCCTTTAAGACGAGGCAGCAGTACTTTAGAGATATATGGGGATGCATATCATACTCAAACATCAATAATCAAACTGACTCAGGAAGTTGGCAAAACTCAATACTGTTTTATTGCAATTGTCTAAAACAGGGAGTTACAACGAACATTAACAGACATACGCTGGATTTCTCTCTTACTCAACACAATTTATAAAATATACAGCTTATATAGTCAAAACTCATCATTAGTGACGTCATCCTACATGGCAAACTACAAAACCTATTTGGGAAAGTGATAGGCTTAGAAGGAACATCTAAGTATACGTTCCATGCTTGACAGGGGAAGTGGTTGGGTGTCTACTCTCAGGTCGGCAACTAAGCCCTCCTCTAATACAAGTCACTACGAGCGTCATCAAATACACAACGTCTCATTGGTTATACAAACTTTAGGGCCCTCTATAATTGGTTGGCACCCTTGTACCCTTCTAGAATATTCCACACGCTAGCAGCACGCAGGCTGGCATCTCAGGTGCTCGTGGGCTGGTCTTGACCATAGGTTCCCACCCAATTAGCCTGTCATCCATCATCACTCTTGCAGTCTGCCAGTCAATTAAGCTTTAAACTTGGCCTTGTAAATGTTCTCTGTGCCTGAGAATAAAAGGGAGTATAGGCATAGTTTGTCTCCTGGTTTCGGTGTAGCTCGACCCAGTATCTATTTTCATCTGACCATGTGACTGGAGACCACATTTCTGAGCTTTTTACTGTATTAAATACTATTAAATGATGAACCTCTGACGTCTTCAGTAATTTTCCATCCCACTTCAGACAGGGGGCCTCATTACGAGTCCGGCGGTAACCAGGCGGTAAAACCGCCTGGTTACCGCCGGACTCGTATTACCATTCCGCCTCCGTGATTCCCGGAATTACCGCAGCATTACAATCCCGGTTTTCCGGGAATCACGGAGGCAGAATGGTGTTAATCCCCATTCCCATTGAGTCCTATGGGACTCAATGGGAATGGGGATCATGGAAACACTGGCAGCATCTCGTAATGCTGCCGGTGTTTCCTCGTCCGCCTGCAGGCAGGCGGTGTTAAACCCGCTAGGTCAAACCTGGCGGGAACATCACCTCCCGCCTGCAGGAGTCGGGATCAGGCGGTCCGGAAACAACGGGAGCGGCGGGTTTACCGCAACCGTTATTTCCGGACCGCCTGATTTGTAATGAGGCCCAGGGTTTGTTCTTTTCTCACGTTTGTAACTACTCACCCAGGCTCACGGTGGCCTCAACTTCTTGGTGCTGGGCCAGCCAAGCCTTTCTTGATTTCTTCTCCACCATTTAGCTGTTTTCCAACTGCGCCACACTGAAATTCTGTCATTTCATGCGGTCCAAGCTCTGCTAAAGTGCATTCTGGAGCATCTATATTCTATACATTCCTATGCATATACATTGGCGCATCGCTGCAATCTATTCACTACGTAGCCAGCCTTAAGAATACTTTGTCTGCTTGAGTTACTGCGTCTGTACAATTGTGAAATGACTTTGCATTTTCTTAATTGTTTCTGTAGCAAGAGCATCTTCATCTCGAGCCTGAAAATGTTGCTCTTCTTGGACAGCTCCTCTTCATATCTCATAAAATGCTTATGTTTTTTAGCCTCTTTTCTGATTGGGTCAGTCCTACTTTGCATGACATCACCAGTCATCTTTCCTGCTCATTTTCACACTTCCTCCGGGACTTTATCCAAAAAGCCATCATATCTTCGCAAATACATGTAGGGTTTTCTCAATGAAGATCTTGTTTACATGGTTTTCTGTGGTACAGGCATTTTCACTGGCACTGCATGTGTTTCACATTCTGGCATCCAACATATAGGCAACATGTGGGCAGAGCTTTTGGTGGGGTTACTTGGCTCCTTCTCTATACTCTTCTTAGTCATGTTGCTACCTAGGTGACTTCTATGAGCCCCCTCAAGAATTGCATATCTCTTGCCTTTGGGAGGCACAATCTTCTCCCACCAATACAACAGATTGCCCTGCACCCACAATTCACTTTGCACTTGATCACATTGAGCACTCATGCCTTAAGACTGCTTTGGCCACCCTTCCTCCAATAACCTACAGACCCTTTTCCATTCTTCATCTGCTGCGCACTGCTCTTGCTATTTTGTTGGCTCCAAAACTGCACGCAGAGTTATATGTACCACCACTGCCTCCTCTTCTACAGGCAAGCCATACACATCCTCCACAGGCAACCTCGTGAAACAATCTGCAACTACATTGGTTAATCCAGGAGTATGTTTCATTAGCAGCCTCAAAATTTGATAACTGTTGTTCAATTGGATGTACTGTAACTAGCGCCTAGACGTCCATGGGTTAAGTGCGATATAATAAAAATAAATAAATGCAGTCGTGAAATTCTATTCCTGCAGGGCAAGGGCCCACCTATTAATCCTGGGGAAAACACACCTATTGTGCCCTACCGAAGCATGCACCAAAGGCTTATGGTCAGTTTTCAACAAGAATTGTATGCCCCACCAAAATATTTTAAAATTGCTCACAGCCCAAAAACAAAATAATGCCTCATGCTCAACTGTAGAATGATTTCTATCCGCACCCTTTAGAGCTCTTGAGGCGAATGCAATTGCAACCTCCTGTCCTTCTCTTATCTGTGTAAGTACTGCCCCCATTCCAAGCGCACTTGCATCTGTGATCAACACATCTTTTCTGCAAGGATCAAACATTCCTATCATCAGGCATCAAGAATACCCTTTTTTATATTTGTAAAGGCGTCATCATGACACTCAGCCCATGAGATTTATTAAATCTCTCAACGGAGCACTCCATGTGGCAAATTTCTCTAAAAACGTCTAATATTATTCAGCTAACTACAAAAATGCTCTCAAAGTGTCTTTGTCATGAGGCGCAGGAGCCTTTACAATAACCTGTACCAGAATGGTCTTTGGTCTGATGCCCTGCTCATTGATGACATGACCGAAATAGGATGCTTCCTTCACCTAAGTTTACATTTGTCATTCTTAACTGTCACCCCCGTCCTCTGGAGAACTGACAGTACCTTTCTTACACACTCAACACGCTGATCTGCTTCTGATGTGAAAATCAAGATGTCATCTTGAAAACATCTCACATTTTCCATTTCTCCAAACGAAAATTCCATCATGTGCTGAAACAAAGCAGCTGCAGAGGCTAGTCCGAAAGGCATTCTCTTAAACCTGTATGCGCCAAACAGGTTTACAATCGCCATGAGAGCTCTTGACTCGGGGTGCAATTCTATCTGGTGATATGCACTAGATAGATCTATAGTTGTAAAATACCTTGCTCCATGAAATAGCGTTATCATCTCTTGCACCCTCAGAAGTGGGTGCCGATCCACCCATATGTAATCATTGTTTAGGGAGCATAAATCCACACACATGCGAATCGCACCATCCATTTTTTTTTATTATCACTACAGGTGAAACCCACCCAGCTGCCTCAATGGTCTCAATCACCTGCACCTGGCACAACTTATCTAACTCAGCCCTGAGTTTGTCTTTTAACATTAGAGGTAGAGCCCTTTCTCTACGAACAACTGCTTTTGCATTTCTTTTCAAAATAATCTTATGCTGAAACCCCATCAAACAGCCTATTCTATCACTAAAGACTTCCTTAAATTAACTACACAAGTCTCAATCCACAAGCATCACAGGTCCCCATGCATTCGGATGAAGTAGTTTTTATTGATGTCTCCAACTCAACAGAGAACTTCCCTGTCTGCCACATACAACCTGCCCATAGCGATCCTGCCCTTAGAGCCAAGTTGCACAAACTTTGAGCCCAAAATCTTTATTGGCACACTCCCATATCCTCTTGAGTTTATATCTGAGGCTTGAAGTTCTGACCTCTTGAACCCCAACTTCTCAAAAGTATTTACACTAACTACAGTGTACATTGATCCTGAATCAGCCATCATGCACACATCATGCGCCTCAATGGAGGATAGCTCGGGGGCAACATGCTCACCTTGTAAGCAAGACGGCATGGTGCAACACAGGTTCGATCCCCAGGTCTGCACTTAGAAACCTCTGGTTATTAAGCGCTTTATAAATAAGCAATCATATCATATCAATCTTAACAGTGTATCATGCTGCTGACACATCATGTTCATCTATGGTAGCAATCAAAATAGCATTTACTTCTTGAAAAAATTGCAAGTCACCCCTGCACATTATTGCCACATGACCTCGCCTCTTGCATTTACTGTAAATAACATTTCTGAGAGGGCATAAACTGCCAGTGGAGATATGCCCACTTTCGGGCCAAGCAGAACACTCAGGCACTTTAGTTTTGTTCAGTAGCAGTTGCTTCTGGGATTTTCATGGTCTGCTATATTTTACAGAGTTCGCTCCTTCTCTGCCAGTCTTCACATTCTTATTATTGTGGTATTATTGAGTGCAGACCTAGCTTCGAGAAGCAACTGAGCACTTTACATGGGTATACAGCAGTACTAATGCATAACAGAGTGCTTTTCAGAGGTAACACAACATATATAAAATGGGGGTAGGATACAGAGGGCCACAGAGGAGGGGTACAGCATGACGGGGATTGGAGGGGTGGATGGTTGCTAGTGGGTCAGGTGGCACAGGGGGCAATGTGATGGACTAGATGTTGAGAAGAAGAGACTCCTTGAAGAGGTGGATCTTGAGTTCTTTTCTGAATTGTAGGAGCATGGAGGAGAGTCTGATGTTGATGGGGGAGGATGTTCCACACAGTCTTGGGATGTAGGCAGAGAAGGCTTATTTTTTGGTCCTTTCCTTTTTGCAACAGTGGATTTCAAATATGCATGTGTCCTGGCTTCTAGTAGTGCGCTGTCGCTGGAGATGCTGAGTTTCTCTGCGAGGTATCTGGGTGACTTGAGGGCGCCTGTCTTAAAATGATGCAGCAAGACTTTAGGGTCATTTGTGCGTGTAGTGGCAGTCATTGAAGGTCGATGAGGGCCAGGGTGATGTGGTCGTATTTGCGTAGACCCTTGATGAGACGTGTGGCTGCGTGTAGGACACTTCTCAAGGACACAAGGGCGGACGATGGGAAACCTTTAAGGAGGATGCATTGGCCCCATCCAGGTGGAATAGGACCAGTGCTTGAACAGTGGATCTAAACCTGCCTGGAGGGAGGAAGGGCTTGACCTTCTGCATGATACTTTAAAAAGTAATCTTTTATTTTATGTGCATACATATTGTCATATTAATGAATTTATGCACAATGAAAGCATCACAATATCCTCATATTAAATACATAGTCAATCAAAAAAAGAAGAAAAATAGAAAAATACAAATTCTATTGACAATACAATTCATTTAAAATACCCCTTATACAAACATAAAGCTTAACCATTAGGTTATAATTATTTCCAGTCATAAAATGCACCCATAGGTCATCAATACTTTTGTACCTCGATACTCCGGAGTGTTTCCTCATAAATTGGTGGCGTATAACTTCCAGGCTGCTAGAATATATCGACAAATGCTTGATAGTCTCCAGTGTGCAATCACCACATAACATAATCTACAGCCTCTGAACGACCTACTCGGGCACCTTCAAGCACTGATATCAGGCTGTCTGAGTTTTTGTAGCTATGTGTGTCGTGAAGGAGAGGTGTTTGTTGATGTGCAACCTGAGGGACTTGGCGCAGGCGGTGAGCTTGGGTGTAAAGCCCTCAAGGTTCACGGTTGATAGCCAGGTCTGTACGTTTGGGTGTTTGGTGTTATTGGTTTGGAGTTGGAATTCGGTCTTGAAGGTGTTGAGCTTCAAGTATGCACTAGACATCCAAGACCGGATCAGCGAGAGGCAGGTTTTGAGCCTGTGGATTTCCTTGATGGAGTCGATGTTGAGGTATAGGTGCGTGTATCTGTGGATGTGGATGTTGTGTGTGGCTAGGAGGGCTCCCAAAAGCTCCATCTATAGAATGAAGATCACTGGGGAGAGTATGGAACCATGCAGGACTCTAAAGGTGACAAGTAGCACTGGCAATCTGGTGGAGACCATCTGAACAAACTGCTGGCGGTTGGTGAAATAGGACTTGAACCATCAAAGAACAAGGTTGCTGATCCCCATGTACTGATGTAGGGTGTGTCTGTGAGTGTCTGGTGGTCCACTGTGTTGAAAGAGACCGAGAGGTCGAGTAGAGACAGGAGGCCAGGGTGGCCGTCGTCAAGGATGTCGAGGGCGTCATCGACCACCTATATTGTTGCCGTCTCTGTGCTGCATCTGGGTCTGATTTGGAGGAGATTGTTGGTGTTGAGTTGTTGCTGCAGATGCAGGTCTACTGCTTTCTCGATGATCTTACCTAGGAAGGGAAGATGGGTGATGGGGCGATAGTTACCTAGGTTGTCGGGATCCAGAGTGGGTTTCTTTAGTAGAGCAAAGATGTGTCCTGTCTTTAGGATCAATGGGAAGGTGCCTTGATTTAGGGAGCCGTTGATTATCTCCAGGTAGGAAAGGAGAGCTTCTGTGGGGAGGGTCTTTACGAGGGATGCAGGGAGGATGCCAAATGTATATGATGTGGCTTTGAGGGCAGCCAGGGTTTCTACCAGGTCCTCTGTAGAGTGTCTTGAATGTTGTCCAGGGTGTGGAGATTTCACCAGGAGGGGCGTGAGGTCGGCCCGTGGATGCACAGCTGGTGTTTAAGTGCTGGCAAATCTTGCTGATTTTGTCGATGAAGAAGGTGTTGATGGCAATGGATTTTTTGAAGGAGTGTGGTATGGCAGAGTCGGGCAGCGGGTTGACCGCTTTGAAGAGGACTCTGTTTTCATTGTCGGCTTTTGCTATGGTGAAAGTGGGAGGCCTTGGCTGTGTTGATTAGTTGTTGGTGGGTTTCTCAGAGTTCCGTGAGGAGTGACAGATCATATGCGGTTGTGGAGTGGTGCCAGGTTTTCTCTTGTTTCCTGAAGACTCTTTTGTTAAGGTTGAGTTCTTGCGTGTATCAGGGTGCTGAAAGTTTTGGTTTGCAGGTCCGCTGTTTCAGAGGTGCATGTCAGTCGGTGGAGGCTGAGGATGGGGTTGAATGCTTCCAGTAGAGCATCGCAGTTTGGTTGGGGGTGTTCAGTCCATGTGAAGTGAAGGTTGGTGAGGTCTTTCGTGAGGGCTTCTACCTGGAAGTTCTTGAAGGACCTGAGGGTTTGTCTGAAGGGTTTCTGCTGGGAGTGCCTTATTGGCATGGTGTGCAGAATGTAGAAAGGCACAGCCTGGTGGTCAGACCAGTCAGGCGGGAGTGGAGAGCTGGCAGTGATATGATATGGCATTTATAACGCGCCTGTACACAAGTGTTTCTAGGCGTGAGGGAAGGCAGTAAGGTAATGCTTAGGTCGTGGATGTTCCCTTTCTTGTGCATTGGGTCTTTCGTGTGCTGTGTGAGGGTGAGGGTGTCGAGAAGGCTGAGGAGATATTACTTCATCTGTGTGGTGGCCTTGTTTCCTGGGAGGTTGAAGTCACCTAGGAAGATGGCATTCTTCAAATTCACTTCATGGACTTCACTCTTATGTGTGCCAGACAGGGTGGTGGAATAGGCTGCAGACTGTTCCACAAGCTTTGCCATGCTTACAGCTTGCTGAAGGATCAATTCTCTATTCATCAATATTCTTTCCTACAACCTCTTATCTGTGGTACAGCGCAGGATCTGGTCTCTAACGAGACTGTGAGGTTGCCAAAAGCACAATTTTGAGTTAACCCTCTTAATGCTGCAACATATGACTTACTTTCTCGCCGGATTCTGATAAGAAAAAAACAAATGATGTTGCATGACAACATTAACAGATGGCCCAAACTGCTCCAAAAGGGTTTGTTCTGTTGCCTGATAAACATCATGTGCATCACCATCTCCAACAGGAACTAGAGGGAGAGTCTCAAAAATCCTTCTCCCCTCAACACCAAAGTTGTTTAATAGCATCAAATACCGCCTCCCACCCATGGCAATCAAATATGTGTCAAATATCTCCTTCCACTGTTCCTACACTATCCTGGGCTCTTCTGTGGTAGGTTGGAAGGGTGGGGAGCTTGAAGTGGCTTCAATGGTTTGCACAACACTTGATGTTATATGGGGCGGCACAGCTCACTCCGTTTTTACAATTCACAGCTAATAGTTGTACTCTCAGCAATGAATAGCCATATACATTCTTTGCATCCTCTACTCACATTAGTCTTTCATTTTCCATGATGCAGACAATTCCACCATAAGACAGAGAGAGGTGCAATTATTTACAATAATTCTGCCTGCAATTCCAACAAAGGCCACTGGATGGCAAAATGTCACCAGAAGATAAATCTGACATGGAGAAGAAGAGAAAAAATAATCTTTGATCCCGCTGGTTTCTAGTTTGCTGTGTTCTGCAGAGGAAAGGATGAGAGGAGACACGGCAGGATAGGAACGCACCTTTTATTAAGGTAAAAGTCAGCTACAATGAGCCGCGCCTGAGCCACCGCACTTACTGTTTGCCTCAGTAGTGGAAATGGAAAAAATTTGAAGGGGATCCCAAAAGGGCTGGGGTGGGCGTCGAGTTTGGAGGAGGCGATCGAAGTTCCCGAGGAGGCAGAGCCTGCAGTTGAACTCTGCTGAAAGGAAATGTTCAAAATAATAGTTTAAAAATGGCACGCTATCTACTATCGTGCTGCTTCTTTCCAAACTCCACACTGTACATCAATTCCGATTTAAATCACTTCCATGGCAGAGCTGCACCCAAAATACTGTTGTTAATGCAGTGATTTTCATTACATTAAGGGATCCATAATCAGCTCTACAGTATAGGGAGAGCAGGGTGGCTCAGCAGGTTCAGTGACCGTTCCTGAGAGGTTATTTTAAAAACCGGTTGCTAATCGTATAAATGTTTGCAATTCCTTATAAAAAAAAAAAAACAAGTGCTATAAAATGTGTTTGGCCAGGGCATGGGTTGGGGTGGTCGCTTTCATATATTCAGGGCGGGAGTATTTCTTCCCCTGCAGTGAAAATCCAGATTTGGCACCCATGAACCCACAGTTTAATTTCCTAATAACCAGGGGTGGACTGGGAACTAACAGAGGTCCTGGAAATAATGTTTGGGGACATTTGGAAATACCACACAAAAGAGGCCCGGGTGCAGAGGCCTACCGGGAAATCTCCAGAGTTCCCTATAGGCCCGGCCACCCCTGCTAATAACTGCTGTCAGCAGAACAGACGCATTTCTTTGTGATTAAGCAGTTTGACAAGCATATCATTTTAACCCCTCATTCAGCACTGCTCATCTTTCATAAACACCAGACTTGCAGACACAGCTGACCTAATTTCACAGCCCTGCTGGGCTTTCAGAGTGGCAAGACTGGCATGTGACGTCCCAGCTCCTCTGCCCCACCACAGATGGTCACTAACACTTTGATAACTCCCCCTCTCTTATGGTCTATGGTGTAGGTATCTAGAGGGTAAAGACTTGTATATAGTCTATTCATCTCCCCATGTATTTGAGTTGCCATTGCTTACGAGGTATTCCGCCTGACTGACAAAGTTAACCAACATGACTCCATGGAAATACATTCTTATTTAATTTAATATACAATTGTTTTAAAATACATATTTAAGTAAAACCATCTTAAAGTGACTCATGCTCAATTAAGTGACTAAAGTGACCAGTGCAGACCACCTCATACGTGACTTGAAGCGTACATTACAATTCATCACACAAAATACAATTCAATTTAACTTATTACTAATACCAGATTTTAAAGGCACAACTACAATGTTACAACCACCGTTATTGGTTAGGCTCATGCTACACGTTCAAAACCTACTCAATGATACATGTACACACTTGAATTGAACGAGCCTATCGGTTGGTTTACTCAATGTTGATCTTCGAACAAAACCACTAACTGGTGCTGTTCAAAAATAACTCCACACAGATAGCACCAGTGGGAGCACTGCGCCCCCTCTGACCTTCCCCCCAGCAACGAGGGAGATGGTGCAGGGTCCAGAGCTGCAGGTGAGCATCAAAGGCGCTTTGCCTCCAGCTCACTGTCATGCAAACTTGAATATCAGACTGATACTTAGTTTGCATGATAGCCACCTGGGCTGGAGGCAAAGCGCCCATTATTTGCTATTGTTGAAGAGCAACACACCGGACACACACACACAATACAAGAACGGGGGACTCAGTTGTTGTGTGTGTTTGCTCCTGTCAATTGAGCCGGCCCATTGGCCAGTGCTGGTTTGCCCCAAAGACTCTGCAGCCGCCGCCGCATCTGTGTCAGCCAGAGTGCTGAGTCAAACCACGCACTCATGGATGTCACAGGCGCGAGTACCCAAGCCGTATGTTGACTGCAGCATGTGCTGCCAATACACAATGCAGGCGACGCACTGGAGTTACAGTAAGCACAACATATTTCATGGTTTGTGGTTTCCAGTGGGAGGTCGCCCACCGAAGGTACGCCGAAGCTGGAGAGAGAGAGCAGGCGAGACGCAGGAGGTCCGCTGCAACAGACAACCGTGAGGAGGAGACACTGAAGAGAAACAGTGAGTTGGCCAGAAGATAACGCTGATCACGGGGTGCTCCGAACAAAAACATTGTTCAGAGCACAGCATTTTGAATATCGAACAATTAAAGAAACAAAGCATCTCCATAACATTTTGAATACTGAACAATTGAAGAATCAGAGCAGAAGTGGCAATAGCGTAAGTCCCCTTATATGGGACTACAATTGGGGAAAGCTTATAACCAGCATTGCCAACAGCCAAGAAGCAGAGAGAAAACCACACTAGAACAACAAGGGCATAAATCCCATCATAGGAGATATAAATTGGGGAAAGCTTATAACCAGCCTTTGAAACATCAAGAGACTATTAACCCTACGGAGGCGACAAGGGCACATCTCTTCTTTTTTGGGATATCAACTGGGAGAAACTTGTAACACACACTGCCAACAGTCAAGAGCTGTCAAATAGTTGAGAAACTATCTAAGAACAAGGCTTCTACATCGAATTTCAGTTTGGGGAAAACTGGAACACACATTACCAAGACTCAAGAAACTAGAAGAAAACGCAGTTATTGTTCAACCCTTCTTCCAAGAAGGATTGGTGTGGAGAATCTTGGAATCAATATTGCTCTCAAGTTTCATTGTAGGTTTAGTAGTTTTCTTCCTGGCAGGCGAGTGTACCAGGAATGAAGATGATTTGAAGAAGTATGTTTGTGGCAAATTAACGTTATCATTTGTTTGACAAGCTATGGCATCACCAAAGTAGTTGGTGTGCTATCCTGCCAAAAAGTAGTTCATTTGAAGAAGGTGTCTATACTAATAATTGTTGGACATTTGGAAAAATAACAATTGCTTTAGGTTTTGGAAGAAAGGCATTTGCCTTTCCAAAAGGGTACTGTGGAGAACAACAGTTGTCGTAATTTGTGAGCAAACCTTTGTGGAAAAGACATTTGCTGTATCAAGGGAAAATACACAGTGGATGCAATAGACCTTTTGTGTTACATTGAACAAATTGTTATTTGTCATCAGAACTTTGATCAAAGTTTTCCTGAATTGATCCAGGGGAAGGGAGTCGAGCCTTGGTCACAAGGAGTACTCTCAAAGACCTTTAAGTTTGAACTGGTAAATTGTTTTGTTGAACTATAGTTAAACATACATTCCTTGTATCATTTTGTTGTGTTTATTAGTGAGGGTCAGATACTTTTTGGACACTAGGTCAATTTTCTTTAGTCTTACTTTGCTTGGCAGGGATATTCTTGCTAGGAAAGGGAAAGATAGGCGTTTATCCCACCCTTTTTCATTTAATAAATGTCAAACCTTAAGAAAACATTACCTTTGTGTCGGTCTCGCATTTCTGGCCCCTCACAGGGAACAGTCTTTATAATGTGTATAGTTGCATAAGTGATTGGCAAAGCAACTTTACTTAAAGAAAATATTATAACGCACTGTGAAGTCTGATAATTTTTTATGTGTGGTGCCATTACTGTGCCTGCGTTATAGTAAGGGTTTCATGCATGTTTTTCTTGTCATCATGGTCTTCTGTTGTGGGGGTGTACCCGGCAAGGGCTGGAAAAAGGACACAGAAAGGGGTTTGTTGGCACCAGCTTTATTTAGCAGGTAAAAGTGCCGCACATGACTGCATCCCGCGTATCCACAATGGCTACTGCTCCCCTACCCGGTTCCAATCATGGCTGCCTTTAAAATCACTCACAACAGTCGATAAGACTCTGGGGATGTAGCGCCCCCCCCCAAGATGGGTGATGCAGACTGAACACAGCTTAACTCTGCTACACACCTTCCCCAAATTCAACACGAAGTCTTTTAGCTTGGAAGGAGCTCTCGGTAACAGAGCCCTCCTTATTGCTTCGCCTTTCTCCTGTTGACCTTCTAGTGTATTCTCTAAAGCTCTGCCAGTACTTTCCTCCCCAGTCCTGGACATAATACTCTCATAATTTGGTTCCACAACTGCTTCAGCTGTCGCACTAATCCTTACATCTTCCCCATCAGAGTTTCCATCTGAAGGCACTCCTGTTCGTGAGTTGCTCTCACCACCGACATTGTCCTCAATTTCGTTTCCAACTATCCCACTCAGTAATCCGTCCATACACTTCTTCTCTCACAAATTCTCCATTCTGCTTTCTGGCATTTAACCAGTTGCCTTTCACTCTATTTCGTTCCCTCATCTAATATCACATCAGTTCCTACCACTTTCACTATTCTCTTAGGAGCTGATAGATATGCAACGTTTTTTCCTCTCACTCTAGCATTCCTGAAACGTACCTTATCTCCCACTCAATACAGTTCTACATACACCAGTTTGTTCTCTTCAACCCACTTCTCGTACTTCTCTTGGCACCTCTCTGCTTAGTTCTTCTCTCCTCACCTTAACTGGACTTTAACTACCTAACCATTCTGGTGCCAATTCACTCACGTGTTTCCTCCCTCTTACAGACACAAAAGGAGATACCCCTATGGTGGAATGTGGTGTGGTCCTATATGCCCATTCCAAGTCTCACACTGTTGCTACAACATCCAATTTTGACATGTGAGCGAATTGAAGTGTTCCTTTAATGACCCGATTAAATCTTTCCACCATTCCATTCTGCCTGGGTAAATATAGAGCTTTGGTTTCATGCCTTAACCCCACACTCCCCAGGTAATCGGAAAACACATTACGCTGAAACTGAACACCATTTGTCAGTCAACACCTCTGAGGGAAACCCCTCATCTCTGAATATGTCATCTAAAAATTCCACCACAGATTTGGCAGTTACATCATCTGACCATCCTATGTGCAGCCATTTGCTATGAAAATCCATCAGCACAAACAAGCATCTCTTCCCTTGATAACCAATTAATCGGGAGTATGCTTGCCTCAAGAGGGGAGCATGCTGGAATATCTTCTAAGGTTTGGAATTGGATGTTCAGGGCGTGCAATAACTGCAGGTAGTGGGATTCTCCGGAGTTCAGGAGTCCGAATGGCATTTGGATCTCCTCAAAGAGGGTCAATCTTTCTCCACATTGGAGAGATACAGTATGTTATGTCTCTCCCACGTCTTAAGACTGCCTATCCTGTCAACTTCCGGGAGCTGTACGTTGTGCCATAGGGGCTGGAGTAAGGTCGCCCGGCCTCCCCACCCTACGTGTCAGTGTATCTCTGCCCACACCCTCCTAGTGTGATGCAGCATACTCTGAAGCGATAACTTCCTTGGGTCACTGTATAGAATTTGGCTAGGGGGTAGCCTCTGCATCCCCCTCCTCTCAGCCCCTATGTTTGGGAATTTAGGATCTCCATGCATTACTGCCAGTTGGCCTGCCCAGTAGTAACCCTGCATGTGGGGTAGCCCAATGCTTCCCTGCCAGACCGATATTTGCAATGTGACCAGGGCGATACAGGCTTGTCCGCCTTCCCATAAGGGATATCGGAGGGCAGTGTCCACTTTGGAAAATTCTTTCAGGGGGTTGTAGAGCAGAGCATTTTGTAAGATATATAGATAACTAGGCAGGGTCAGCATTTTGAATAGAGCCGCTTTCCCTAACAATGCCAATGGGAGGGATTTCCAGCGGGTTACATCCCGAGTAAATCGTTGCCAATTGTAGGGGTGTAACCAGCAGGGGCCGGAAGGAGAAAGTATGGGGTTTGTAGGCACGCCAAAACCTTTATTTAGCAAGTAAATCTCTCCCATGGAGCCGGACCCTACCTACTCCCCTGTCTCCACAACAGCTACTGCTCCCCTGCCCCGTACCAACCACGGCTGTAGTTAAAATCCTGCACCATGGTCGACACAACACCGGGGATGCAGCATTGGCACGAGACAGGCGATGTGGACCGAGCACAGTTCAACTCCACTACATATTCCCTAGAGCAAACATGTACTAGTCTAAAACGTTGTTGGTGCTATGCCCTTATGCTTAAAGTACATCACTCCTGCCCCTTACACATGCCAGGTTAGACCGTTTTCTTAGCTGCATCCAGAAAAAGGGGGTTCGCGTTGACAACTTACCTTTTCTGCTTGTTAGTCCTCTCTCTCTGCAGACCGAGATCAGATCACTCCATGGCCCAAGAGACTTGCTTCAAGTCCACGGGTTCCCTTCTACACATTTTAGGTATCGGGTGTTCCAGTCCAATTTTCTCATGTGCCGTAAAACAAGACTACAACTACCAGAATGCCTGTGTTTAATGAACAGTCGCCAGATATTGGTAAAGCAGTTGTTTCAGTGGCACGGACTCACAGGGTCCATGCTGCCTGTGCACCCCATCTTCTTTCTTCCCGGTCGCGTGTCATTCGGTGGGGCCTCTTGCTAATCATTGGCGATTTGGCGGGATAGCTGTAACCTCTCCTCTTTCATCGCCCTCGCGACCTGTGCTGCGCTGTTGGGGGCTGCTCCAGGTCACCGGGCAGCCCCATACTCATGTCGGGGAGCACCCGACGGGACCCTCATGGGCGGCGATCACGCCGCTGACACAAGGGGTGGGGGTAACCCCACCCACTCCGGATCACCGTAGCGACACACACGTGGCCGGGGGCATCTGGCTTACCGCGGCCTCGGCTCTGGGGGCACCCAGGCCGGGGTCGCCACCCCAGCCCGCCTCACATGGCTGGGGGACACTCGAGGACAGCGTTGCCCGGCAGGGGCACCGTCCGGACGGCGTTGCCCGGCAGGGGCACCGTCCTCAAGCTGGGCCCCGTCCTTGGGCCCAGCGACCACGGCGCAGCGCCAGCATGGCGCGTACATAGGACAACACCGGAACCTCAAAATGGAGTGACTGGCGAGCTGGAAGCGGCTCGCTTCTTTTATCATGTTGGTCACGTGGCTGCTGCCACGTGACCCATCTGCCACGTGACCCATTACAACATCCTGGGAGCTACCACGCTCCCAGGAGGGGTTAACATGCAACACCACTCCATTTTTTAATGACAACAAAACAAAATATACATCACTGCATTCTACTACTCATATAACCACTCTACTGATGCACCCTTTATTAACCTGGGTGAGTGGTTTCACTATTACACAACACTGATGATATCTACTGACATGACGCCCTCTACATGTATAAGTGTGCACAACATCACATTGCCCACTACCTGGGCAATTATCAACAAGTCTATGTTTGCAGGTCCCCCCAGTCTTCATGGATATGTCGAGAATACTGTCCCCCCTCACACCTGTGGAGCCGCAGGAAAGCAGTCTCTGTCTTCGCCACCATTCACCACAGTCCAAAACGGCTGGCAGAGCCGCACCTGGGGGAGCCCAGAGGCCATATCGGCCACATCCATAGTCTGGGGGTGCCGATGGTGAGCTGCTGGCATGTTGGAGGCGGGCCCCTCCTCCCACCTCCCTTCCCTGGTGGGGAGGTGTCAGGACAACACCGGTGGCAGGATGATGTTGCGCCCCTTTCTTTGTTGCTGTCACTTGGGGGCTGCAGCGTGAGGCAGGATGACATTGTGCCTCCATTGCCCCGTCTTCATTTTCTTTTCCTTACGGGCCCAGATACAGTTGGGACCGCCACTGATGGAGATGGGGGGCAGCCCCAGCGGTGCGGCAGTCGGCGGCCCAGTTCTGTGGAGGGCCGGGGAGCCGTGTCTTGCTCTTCCCCTTTCTCTTGGCTCCCCATGGAGCGCTGCAGGCCTCCTCGGCGGGTGGATGCCGCTGGCAGCCGGCACACCCCAAGTATATTTTTTTTCCCTTGCGGCGACCATCGCCGCTCCTCACTGCCATGGCTTGCCGGTGGGGCAGAGGGGCAGCCGGTCCCCCTTCACGCGGCGGATGCAGCCCTCCTCATCCCATTCTGGAGGCTACACCTCCCCTTGCGGCAGATCCCACATGCATGGCTGCCCTGGTGGGGGAGGGGCAGCCTCACCTTGCCACGGCCGGCCGGCCGGGCATCTTACCGTGGCCGACGCCACTTTTTCCTCTGTTGCGGCAGAGCATTCCTCTCCCAGCGATGGGAGAAGAGCAGCAGCTCATGCGGCTAAACGCTGCCTTCATGGTGCGGCCAACGCCGCAGATCCTCCCACACACGGGGCGAGCAGCAGCTCCCCTCTAGTTTCCTTCGTGGGCCCAGACGGATTCGGGCCCGCCTCTTTTTTTTTTTTCTGCGGCGATGTTTGCTGCGGCTTGCGGGTCGGGGAGGGGCAGCACCTCCTCCTTGCGGCGCAGCCGCCAGCATGTTCCTGATCCACCCTCCCAGGGCCGATGCCGCTCAGTCTTCTCTCCCTCCCGGGGGAAAGAGGAGGGCAGCATCTTACACGGCTGGTGCCGCTCAGTGTCTTTTCCTTGGGGCTTTTTCCCCTTTGCAGCGATGACCCGCCATTCCTCTGTTGCGGCCAAGGCAGCATCTTCCTCCGCTCAGCCGGGGCAGCGCTTCACCTGCCCTCGGGAGGGGCAGAGGGGCGGCTCACACGCCGCTACCCTATTTGTGCGGCCAGCACCACACTCCATCCTGGGGCACCAGGCGGCCCGCGTCTAGACACACGGGGCCCTGGGCCACCCCAGCACCACTACACCTCCAGCGGCCGACGCCGCTCTGCGCACACGGGCTCCAGCCCTCGTCGCCATTGTCGGGGGCTGCTCCGGGTCACCGGGCAGCCCCATACTCATGTCGGAAAGCACCCAACGGGACCCACAGGGGCGGCGATCACGCCACTGACACAAGGAGTGGGGGTCACCCCACCCGCTCCGGATCACCGGAGCGACACACACGTGGCCGGGGGCATCCGGCTCACCGTGGCCCCAGCTCTGGGGGCACCCAGGCCGGGGTCGCCACCCCAGCCTGCCTCACATGGCTGGGGGACACACAAGGACGGCGTTGTTCGGCAGGGGCACCGTCCTGACGGTGTTGCCCGGCAGGGGCACCGTCCTCAAGCTGGGCCCTGTCCTTGGGCACAGCGCAGCGCCAGCATGGCGCGTACAAAGGACAACACCGGAGCCTCAAGATGGAGTGACTGGCGAGCCGGAAGCGGCTCGCTTCTTTTATTATGTTGGTCACGTGGCTACTGCCACGTCACCCATTACAACATCCTGGGAGCTACCATGCTCCCAGGAGGGGTTAACATGCAACATGCGCCATTACGTTTCTGTGGTCCAGCTGAAAGGCGTCGCTGCGTTCTTTACCAGCCGGCGCCATGTCAGGCGCCAGCCCTTTATGCAGTCCTGGCTGTCTAGCCCCAACACTTTGTTTTCTTATTATTATCACCATGGACTAGCTGCTCTGGGGGTTAAACCGTTTCTGAGATTGCAATATCTTGCTTTCCCCTGAGCGTTAAAGGAATAAAACCTAAATATTGTTTTGGGGTTCAATATTTTTATACAAATGAAGCACAAAAAAGGTCCTGCAGGATTTTAAAAAGGCGCCCTTTTGCAAAAAGAATAAATATGCGTCATCATGAAATGTGTTAATAAACCAGAGGCGGCCACGGATGTAGGCAGTGGGGAGAAAGTGAAATGGGCTTTGTTTCTCTTTCCCACAGGGGAGGGAGTGCGGACTCATTGCCAGGGGATACTAGCACAAAGGGAGAGGAGGGGTCTTTCCCTAGCGCACAAAGGCCTCTTTGACTCCACAACCATCCCTAAGGATATGCTGTCTTCCACAATTGCGCTTCGTGTTGCAGCGGGAATGTCTGACCGGCGGCGCAGCCCTTGAGATGTTCGCTAACAGCCTGGACCCGGGTAGATGCCTTCTGATGGCCCGATAGGAGCCGGCCCAGGCAATGAATGGTGGCCTTGTGGGGCCTGGGCTAGCCAGCCTCCTAGTGCAGTCCAAAGCATGTGTGGCTTTTTCACCCAGGACTATTCCACGGCGTTAGCCTGCAAGCGGAGACTGGCTGTTAGTTCAGGTCAACCCTATGGGATGTTGGGGTGCAGTGCATGAACGCATTTGAAGCCCCACCCGAAACCAAAAAAGAAAGCATGAGGTCCCGGAATCTCTGATTGCCTCTCCCGGCTTTTCGTCATGATCACAACCCATAGCTTGATGTGTTCCCCCTGCAGCGATCGAAATAAGCATGGGTAAACCCCCACCCCCACCCCTCCAAGTCCCTTCTCCCCGCCATTGTTAGAATCAGAGTAATAAACATGTGCCATTTCCAGGGCAACATCACCAGTCATTGATGAGGGTACTTGTGTCTACGTACAGGACACATTTGTGTAATAGAAAGGACAGGGGCAGTACGAAAAGGGTACGCGTTCCTAGCCTAGGCAGAGACTCTGATGGCTCAAGCATGGAAACGGAGAGAATGGCAGCAACGTGGGGGGGGGGGGGGGGGTACACGTATACACATTGACATAGCGCTCAATGTTTTGTGGGCCCAGCGTGGGTGAAGACACCCATTTTTGCTTTTGGCGGGTGACAGGCCATTGCCTTATATTGGCAGGGAGCTTGGCGGGTGAGAGAGCTGATTACAGGGCGGGTGACACCCACCAAACACTTGTGAATTGAGAGGTCTGCATAGAGGTGAGGCATTAGAAGTCACCAAGAAGGTGCCAGCCTATGAGCAGAGTGCTAGACCTGGAAGAGGGTCATGGTTTCCAAGCGGTGTTGCCAGGAGTGACCAGCAAAACATATGGCTTCATGTTGAGCAATATGCCATAGTCACTATTCTACATGAAGCAGCACTAAACCAGTGAAACCACAAGTGAAGCTTTGTGTGAACTTAATTACGTTTAGGGGCAAATAATTCTGAAATATTAGGGACAGGCACTTTTGAAATGTTATGCGGTTTGACATTAAACACGCTGCCCAGGCTCACACATTTTGGATAAGGTCAATGGTGAATGTCTGCAATGTAAGTACTTGACCTCATTGTTTCCCATGTCTTGTCATGCACCAAGGGACAGTTATTTGTGCGCGTTTGACTTTCAGGAATTCAAATAGTTATGTTTTCTATGACTTGGAAATGAAAGTGACATATCACAGAATAACCCAACATGACACATTTTTAAAAAAATTGTGTATAGGAACAGGTAAGGGAGAAGGATTCGTCTGTAGTTTTTTTCCCTTCATCAAGTGAAGTATACAATAACAAGGTCATTGGTGTTGGCATAAAAAAATCTCATATGGGTGCGTTGCTTTGTAGCGGAGTGCGCGTCACTATCACCATAGCCATCTCAGCAAGAGGAAAGGCTGAGTCTGCCTGGCTGAGCATTGCTACTGTCATCTGGCATATGGACACTGATCTCTGCAACATGTGCGTAACACACTGAGCTACTTCCTGAGCCACGGTGGGACTACAGCCTATTAATATGCATCTCAATTTTGATTATTGCACCTGATCAAGATATTAAAATTTTGATTATTGCACCTGATCAAGATATTCAAAGGTGAAAAAGTAACACGGGTTGTGATGGTGCACGTAGCGCCTGCATATCATGGCGTGTGCGCTTTATTTTTTGTAATAATGTGCACTGACTTCTTTTCAGCTGGCAGAGAGATGGGCCCCCAACTAAGTGGGGGCCCGAGGCATGTGCCCCTTTCGCCCTCCCATAGAGGCTTTGCCGTAGTTATTGGTGGTGAGGTAATGTTACACGTTCCGCACCGCTGATCCAGCTACCACTCGGTCCTGCCTTACTGAGCATGAGATTGTGGAATTGCATTGGGAAAACAACCAAGGGGCCCATTACGATTTTGGTGGTATCTAGGCGGTAAATCCACCAAGATACCACCAAACTGTAATACCGTAATCACCACTTGGTCTGGCGATATTACCGTCAGATGACAAGTGGTGGTAGGGATCCACCGGCGATAATCCTGCCAAAAATCTCTCTGAAAGGTGGCAGGTGTTACCTCCAGCTCAAAAACGGAAGTGACTCCTCCAACTTTCCGCCATACACCTAGTTGGGCAGTTCGGTAATGCGGCAGTAAACGGTATTGCCGCCGTATTTTACCCGCACTGCCCAACTCGTAATGAGGCCCGTTGGAATAATTTTGTATAACTTTTCTTATTGAGAAGGCGAGCCCCGGCCCCTGCTGGCACCCAGTTTGAATCCATAAGACTAGCAGCCGAAAGGCAATTTGACAGTGAAACATTGTAACAGCCATCATTTGCAACTCCCTCCTAAGCTACCCAGACAAGTGCACCCTCACACCCATAGGTGGGGGCTCCCATTAGTTTTGGCAATTGCTTTCTTAGTTTTTTACATTTGATTTCCCTATTCAACCATTGAGTACAGAGTCAAGGGATATAAAATAGTAAACCTCTCAATATAGTGTTCTTCCTGAAAGGCAGCAAGCGCCCTAAAGGGCGATATGTAGGTGAGACTTGCCAGCAACTTCCAATAGTAATTTACCCGACACAAACATAACCTGTTAAATGGCGAAACACGAGTGGGTGATTTTTTCACACAGGACCAGGGTCGGACTGGGGCATAAAATTGTCTCGGGCACCAACGAAAAAACTGGCCCACCGTTGCAACTGGGAATTCATTCCTTTTATATCGCTGTCATACCCCAATGGGTAGGTTTTTGATACAATGTGATGCAAATTGTACATTTTAAAGAATATTTATTCAGCCACACTGGTCAAAACTATTAGCCGCATAGTGAAGTAACTCATCAAACTGACCCACATTGGCCAAAAAAGTGCTCCACTCTGACACAAAAAACTGGCCCACACAAGCATTTTGCATTTTTGGTTCGGCCATGCACCTATTGCCCTACAGGCAGTCCGAGACTGAACAGGACGGACAAACCACAGGTACATGGCTCTCACGGCATGGAATGGGGGCGTTTGTGAATAGACAACGCCGAAACATTTTGGAGCTCACATACAGAGGGCGAACTGCATTGCACTGTCCCACTAATGGGGGCCATCACAGTAACCACAATACCAATGCCAAGCTACACACGTGATATGTGCCACCCCAGTAACGTCCATGGCCACTCCCTCGCTTAGTCCCCACAGCCATAATCCCAGTGTGTGTGCCTGAGGCACCTATGAACCATAGACCAGTTTGTCCACTGGTAATATGTTGCCCACGCCGGCCCCCAGGATCTATTACAGTGCATACATGTTTGTTGGCATATGGATTGGCATGTTTCTAAGAGTCCATATAGTCTGCAGAAAGTGCATACTACGAGTCTCTGTCAGAGGACCGTTTACTGAACGGTTCCATGTCATTTCATCGCGGGATGTTTTTTCGCGGGTTTTTTTTTGTGGGGGTGTTTTTTTTGTGGGGGTAGGTTCCCCCTAAACCCCCCATTTTCTAAAAAAACTGCGATAGGTTTTTTCCGAAAAAAAAAATTCGCGGTTAAAAACCCTGCAAGAAAACATCCCGCGACGAAAGGACGTCGTACCTTACTGTACACGCAGCGATCAAATGATCCCTTCAACTTTATTATGGTTCAAAGTCAGTGCCTCTTGAAATGCATTTGTATTGAACAGGGTATCATTTCGAACATAAGTGGCTTAAAAGTAGGCAGCAAGAGACGGCAGAGGCTATCCTAGGGTACGGTGCCTTTAAGTAGGAGTGTTGTTGAATTGAATGACGTACACGAGGTGGTTGAGCAGGTTGGGAATGGAAGTGAGGCGGGCTGTAGGCAGGGGTAAGAGAATTTGTGTCTCGGTGGAGTGCTTGGACCAGAGTTCAGATTGTAGGGGGTCCGTTATGTATGATCCATTATGTTTACATGTGTCCTAGATATGTCCTATGTCTTCTTTATTAAGATTTTCAAACATTCAAAGTTAACGTTGCATATGCACGTTTGTAAGGTACCACTTGGACTGGAGAGCCAAACGTAGTTCCTGGTAGCTGTTGGTTTCAAGGTAACCAGGCTCTCCTAGGGTAGAGGTAGGAGCAAAATAGCTCCCAGCTATTACAAACCTTGTACTGTTGTTGTTATATTAATGTGATTGACTGACTGGCAGTTAAAATAATACAGGTGCCAAAACACCACAACATAATCAAGCTGGAATCAGTAATAAATGCAGGGGCTCAGAAATAAGTGCCATGGCTGAGCCCTGGCAACCCACCCCTCCGTGCCCCCCCCCCCCCGCTTCCCTCCACAAATTAAACACAGCCAATTGGGAATACACACTTCCCTTATCTTTGTGGCAGTGTTACTGTGGTCAAACCAATTTTAATCTGAACAAAGTTATCACATTTATTGTTCAAATGTATCAAACTACAATATTTAACAAATTAAAGATTCCAATTTTGTGCTTTTATTCTTGCACTGCACCAATCCACAAACATATATTTTAGTGTGTTTATCCAATAGAAGTTACAATGACAAAAAACATAATAAGAGATGAAAATCCAGACAGCATAGTCAGTATTCTTTGACTTAATGGTGTTG
Organism: Ambystoma mexicanum; assembly: GCF_040938575.1. NCBI lineage: Eukaryota > Metazoa > Chordata > Amphibia > Caudata > Ambystomatidae > Ambystoma > Ambystoma mexicanum. Next base: position 618,345,608 of record NC_090921.1, on the reverse strand, counting down.
TCGAAGCGTTTCGGATATCTAAATGCAATCTTTTTCAAAGGCTTAATTTGCTGCTGTTCCTAATACTGTATTGGTATTCAGTGTTCCCTACAACAAAGGAAAATCCCTTTAAATATAACTTAATTCTGCTCCCTCTTTAGATGAACAAAACTTTTAGTCACTAACCTTTTATTTGATTCAACCTCTCTTCATTCGCCAGAAATCTAAAAAAAGAAACTATATAGCTAACAACTCTACACCAATTCTTTACGGGTCAAAACGCCAACCCCCGTTCTCCTTACCTGACTTTAAGTTGGCTGGCACATAGTCCCCGTCAGGATTGCTATGCCATATACAAAAAACATCAATCTCCACAGACCTGACAGGGGAACAATATACTATAATTTAAAACCCTCATGTTTGCCTCATAAAGTCTGCACCCAAGCACCAATCTCTAATCCTACCTATTGCGTTCCTTCATAGGAGAGCGGCGTAGCCTCAGTCCAGCAGTTACACAGGTAACAGAAAGTACAAACAATGGACGTGGTGTGCCCAACCGGTTTCGCCGGTCAGATGCCCTGCAGTCCATGTCGACAAGCTGCAGGAATACAGTAGGTGGGAATCCTCATTCTGCTGCCTGGAAGGAAAGGAACACATGGGAAATTAAACTCAATTTGCCAGAAATGAATTGAAAGGTACAGATTAAGGAAATTGGGTGTTTGTCAAAACTGTTTTTAAAGAAACTGCGAGAATGAAGATGGAAAATATATGTTGTATTTCAAGACATTGGCACAAAGCCTATGTAGAAAGGTCAGAATGTAAATGCATCATTTATTTGCTGTGCATAGGGACTGAACGAAGAGCTGTGCTGAGCTCAGTGATTTTTCCACAGCAAGCCAAACGGTCATGCCCTGCATCTTCTGCGTATCTTAAAAAAACTCTTTTTGAAGCTGCAGCCTGGCTTTGAAGGACTTTATGGGGTTGAGTTGCTAAACAACTGGGTAAACAGAGAGTCAGCCCTTAATGGGTTGACCTTTCTAAAATAGTTGGAATTAAAACTCAAATTCGTGGTCCCTCTCTGAGCTGATGACATTTGATGGATAAAGAATGGGCTTTGTGATCATGGGGTGGAGCTTGCCTCTCTGCTCTCAAAGATACGGACCCAAATGGGCATTTGATCTGGGAGAAAGATTGTTAATGGATTCATACAAGTTCAAACCAACAAAGAAGGAGATGGCCTGAATTACATGTGAAGTTTCTTAAAGAAAAGAAATATGGTGTTAGTCGAAGTTCAAATCATGTATAATTAAGAGAGGGTTAATATAGGATCAGATTTTGATGATTTTCTCCAGAACCATAAATCGCACAGAAATGGGATGAATATCAGTGGAGAGCTTATGAAACAGCCCATATTTAGTGACAACTCTCCTGATGATTCAACCTTGGAAGCAAGAGTTACAATCTCAAATATGATTATAACTGCCCAAAACATGTCACGAAGCAGAGATTTTGGGAGATAGTAGCTTAGAGAATTATTTAACTGTATGTAAAACTTTTTGACACCGACTTTTATCATTTTTGAGTAATTCACGAAAAACTGTCATTCAGACCTGCAAACTCATGCTGTCACAGGAAGCATTTATTTTTATTAGGTTTGGCATTGTAGAAATTCGCCATGCTGTAATTTTTAGGTACAAAATTAAAATGTGCGAAAAATGCTATCCCAGATGGGTGGAGTCATACATTCACAGGGATGATGCCTTGTAACTTCAGGAACTAATCACTGCATTAGAAGTCACAATAGAGATCCAATCCAAATCATGAGCAAATAAACTGGCACATCCCAATTTCGATAATTTAGAGTTGTAATTATGGGTTCATAAAATGAGGCACAATGGTAATCGGGGAGAGCTGTCTGAAGTCATCTGAGTTGGAACGGCTGACGAACTTCCTGCAGGAAACCAGGGAAAGACTAAAAGCTGGCTAGGACCCGTACCAGGAGGGGCAAATCAAAGGGGAATGATGCTGGAGATATCCATGATTGAACCAGGAGGGGCCATCTGACCAGGTACCTGTCGTTTCCCTGAGTCCAAACCCAGAGAGATTCTATGCAAGTAACCTGTCCAAGCAGACCAAGTCTTGTGGGGATCTGTTTGATTTATATCTTCCCTTATTGATTGGTTGGGTAGTGTGATGAATCCTGCGGCTATCAAGTGGAAGGGGTGACTCTGCTTGGAGAAATGCAGTATTCATCTTCTTCTGAGGATGGGAATCATTTCATCCCCAGGTATTTGATAGTGTGTTATACATGTACAAGTCTCTCTCCTGTAACTATTCAAAGAATCTGTCATGGAAAACCATTCAGACAGAATATGGTTGGCACCTTAAGTGTTCAAGAATCAACTGTGCAACCCATTAATGTGCATGATTGTACCATGAGTACAAATCCTCACTCTAAAATGGGATTACAACCCTTTCTCCCCACCTCTCCTTACCCTGATAACACTCATTATTTAAAATAGTCACCTTTAAGTGAGTGTAAAATGATTAAAACTAAAAGGGACTTCAGTACCCATAAAGCTTTAGGTACTGGGGCGAGGAAGAAGAGCTCAGAGGCTATGAAGGTTAATACTACCATTAACCAAAAGGTGCAGTCTAGTTGTTTGAGACCAGAGCAACTGAGTGGGACATTCAAATCCCAAATTGTGAGACAGCTGAAGAGAGAGGGAGAAGGTGAAGGAGGTGTAGAAGGCATTGCAGACGGCGTTGCTGCAGGAGAGGCTGTCCGAGATATGGAAGCAGCCACCAACAGGAGCTCTCCAGTGGAAGCTGTCACAGAGATTGCGGGGCGAACAGCTTTGCAAAAGACATGCATTGTAAAGTGACATGGATATAAAAAGCCCAGCTGAGAAGACGTGCCCCCGAAGCAACACATTATGTTTTGGTTAGCGAGGAGCTGCAGGAGAGACACGCAGCTCACCAGAGGGACGTGAAGGCTGGCGAACGAGCAGACGGGATGTGCAAGGTCCACCACAACAGTTGACAGTGAGAAGGAGATGCCAAAGAAAGCCAGTGAGTCGGCCCATTGCGAACGTTGGCCCTGGGGTGCTCCGATTGAAGCCAGTGCTAAAAGCAGACACTTTTGAACACCAAACAATTAAAGAAGTTAAGCAGATTCCACATAACTTCAAACACTGCATAATTAAAGAAGCTGAGTGAGAGTGGAAAACATGTCACCTTCTAAGGGACTAATATTGGGGAAAGCTTACAACCAGCATCATCAACAGCCAAGAGGCTGTATGAAAACCACCCTAAGACAACAAGGGCACGCATCCCCGTATAAGAGATATCAATTGGGGAAAGCTTATAACCAGCACTGCCAACAGCCAAGAGACTGTGAAACCACACAGAGTCGACAGGGGCACAGTTCTCTCTTTTTGGGATATCAACTGGGAGAGGCTTGTAACCCACACTGCCAGCAGTTAAAAGGCTGTCAAGAAGTAGCTAAAAGACAATTTAAAACTAATGCTTCTGTAATCTAATTTCCAGTTTGCGGGAAAACTGGAACACACAATGCAAAGAGTCAAGAAACCATAAGAAAAGGCAATTATTGTTCAGACCTCCTTCCAAGAGATATTGGTGTGGAGAATCTTGGAATCAATATTGCCCTCATCTTTTGTAGTTGTAGGAGTTTTCTTCCTAGCAGGCGAGTAAACCAGGAAAGGGACTGTAGTGGTTAGTCCTGGCAGGTGAGTGTACCAGGAAAGAAGAAGAAGATTTGAAGAAGTATGTTTGTGATAAAAGATTTGTTTGACAAGCTGTGGTATCACTGAGAATAATTGTTGTTGTTTTGGAACTGCTGTGCTATCCCCACAAAAGTGCTTCACTTGAAGAAGTTCTGGTTTATCCTGACAAAAGTGCTTCGCGTGAAGAAGTTGTGGTTTGCTAATTATTGCTGAACATTTGTTCTCTGAAGAGAATTGTTAGTCTGGATTTTTGAACAACCATGTGTGGAAAAGACATGTGTGGTATCCAAGGGAAAGACAGAGTGGATGAAAAAGACTTTTTGTGTTACCTTAAATGGGACATTGTAGAGACAGAACTTTGCTCAACATATTCCTGGATTGATCCAGGATAAGGGAATCCACCCCTGGTCACAAGGATTATTTACCAAACTTAGGTTTGAACTATTTAATTGTTTTGTTGAATTGAAAGAAAGACATATATTCTATGTGGAAGTGTATTGTATGTATAAGTGTGAGTGACAGAAGCTTTTTGGATATTAGGTAATTTTTCTTTATTTTTAGTTTGCCAGGTAGGGTAGGATAGGGAAAGTTAGGAGTTTATCCCACTCTTTTCATTTAATAAATGGGGAAGCTTGAGAAAACTTTACTTATGTGTCTGGCATTTCTGACCCAACACAGTAGACACTTAGTATTTTTTACTAAATAATAATTTAATTAACTCCCCAATAGCCAACTAATCGTTGATTTTGTTAAAATTCGAAATCAACAACATTGCTTCCACGGTGAACAAAAATATAGTCTGTTTAAGTAATTAGGTACTCCTATATCTCATTGCTAACCACAGAATTCCCTAAATGGAAGGGGTGTACTTGTCAAAGCGAAATTCCAAACTTTACCACCATTCCACAGACCCTGCCTTAAAACAGAGGGGTGCTGAATGTAAACTGAATATCTGCGCTTTTGTGCTAGGGCAGAAAAATGTCTTGCCAAAATGAAATAAAGTGAAGTCCCTGATTGAAAAGCATACTCTCTACCTACAGTGGGAAAGAAGTGACTCCTGGTAGAAGGTGTGTGTGTGTGTGTGTGTGTGGTGTTATAAATGTCTGTTGTGCTCCAATATTGCTAGCATTGTCTAGAGCACAGGGACATTAAAAATACAGAGCGATGCATGTCTGAAGTTGTTATTTCAAATAGAAAATGGTTGCATATTATTTAAATTAAACTTCATGTAAAGTATAATGCCAAATATGAACTTGTCATGTTTTAGGTGCTGCATCATTGTTAGCATTAAGGGATTTTTGTGTGTGTTAGAAGGATTACATTGTTTATTTGACCTGGGTTTTATTTGCATGAGACTCAAAAGTGAAAATGCACATTTGGTGTAATCCTAAATCTTTTTTTAATGTCTGTTCCCAAAAAGTGAGTTCTAGGTTTTGAAGCTTTGTTTTGTAACACAGAGAACGTGGTGTATCGTGTGATGTTATGTAAATATAAATGTTCCCAATTAATTAATAAATATACATTCTTTCTTTACCAAGGCCTGGTACTTGGTTTACCTATTGCTAAAGGGTGAGAGATTTACGTGGTACAATATGAATCACAGACAGGACTAGATTGAACATAAAAGGAATAATGATGTGGTGCTTTTGATTGGGGAGGGAAGAAATTCCCTGCAATGATGGTTGGCGCACAAATATCTCCAACATAAATGGGGGCTCGTAACTGGGATCTAGCTTTCTATTTTTGATTCATGACAAGTGCGTTGTTATCAGGCCAGTCATTTTAGTCCAACATCGTTAAGGTGACGCAGGTTGTTCATTCATTGTTAAAGTACCCCGGCTGGCTTGAACCCTGAGAGTCAGGTAGGTGTACAGAGGAATAAGATTGTGCAGAGTAATGCAAAATCTGATTTGGTATTGATGGCTGAAATCTAGCAGGAAGAAAATGCAAGTGTTTTGTTCCTGTGTAGAGAGAGTTTATATAGTTGCAAAACTACACTTTTAAAATGATTGCCATTGAAATGGAAGTGACCAGGAAACATCTCCTAGCCAGGCTGTTCATTTGGGGAGACTGGGATGACCAGGAGACTGTGTGCTGGCAGGCTAGAATGTTACAAGATGTTACATCAGTAGGCACTGACATTTGGCTTGAAGGTGGGATGTTACATAAAACTGTAGAGTAGTTTTACATGTCTCAAAATGCCCGTGACGAGCAGACTAAAATGGCTCAACTCACTGCTCAGTTATATTTTCATTTGCAATTAATCAAAGAGATTACAAAATAAAGGTGCTTGTTTATTAAAAGCCCAGGAAGCATTCACACTGCTAGAGGATACATCACAACAGGACAACATTCTTCAATTAAAGAATTCAATCCTCATTGGGCCAATCCTCCACGGTTTGTACATCAAAATGATGTACAAACCTACCTACCGGCCAGGACAGAGCGAGACATGGAGTTTGCTTCACTACAAGATACATATAAAGAGGGTGCAGAAACCATAACCCACCTTCAACACCAATTGAATGATCAGACTATTCACAATAGTTTTATTGGATGAAATTATGGCTTTTAAACAGTCCATGAAGGAACTAAAACAAGAAAACAGTCAGTTAAGGGGTTGACTTCCAAAATGACTTCGATCAGATGTACCAAGATGAAACAGAAAATGCAACTGATTAAGGAAATATATCTCGTAAACCAGTATAACAGTGTCTTATTACAAAACGTGAATCAGTTGAAAATGGATTTAGAAAAGGGTCAGCAACAAACTGGAGTAACAAAGGATACCAGGTCCATCTCTGTTCTATGGTCTAACCTGGAGAGCACCGTTATATTTATATAGACAAAGGAGACCATAGAACGGGTTTCTCTGTGTGATGAGCTTTAGAAAAGTGCACACATTTAAACAGTGATTATCTCATTCAGACAAGCAACAGGATTGTAAACTGGACACAATAGAATATTAATTTTTTATTAAATTGTTTAGAAAAAAGACCTATCAAAAATACATTATTCATATACATCTAAAAATCATCCATAGTGCCGTCATAATAGCACCTCTAAAAAATTACAGACACACAAGGTCTGTGTCATACAACACACTATTCACATCCTCTCCCAAAAAACATACTGCAGACAAACCCCACTCATACACAAACCTTCAAATTCACACCACTGTTGTTACATTCAATTCTAACAAATAATGATCAATTCTAAAACAGTGTTCTAAAATACAATCTCCATTAGTTATAAAGAAAAATAGGAGATCCTCACAGTAAGGTGAACAATCAATAATCAAGGTATTCGAAACAATACACAACACTGTGATATAAACGGCTGCCTACTACAGCATCAAATTCTCCAACCCAACATGTTTCTTTCTATGCTTATTCCATTCTGTAGAAATTCTTTGGGGGTAAGTAGGTCCAGTGTTTTCAGGGGAGTTGACATAGAGGTACAAACGTGTGGACAGGACACAGAGCTCACAGCCCTTGGAAGCACCTGTCGTGCGATGGCAAAGCACGTCAGGTGGCGAATACTAATGTTGGGACCCCTTCAATGGGTCGGTCACCATTAACTTTGCTCTCGCATATGCCAAAATATTTCGCCCACTCGGTCAGGCTGATATTGAGTGCACGCCGTCTCTAGCGCACACTGTGGATGTAACTATTACCCATTCAGTCTTCGTATGGTAGACAATCTGCGCACTGCAGCAATCACTGGTTTTGTAATTACAGTACAGAGCCAGTTGTCAGAAAACCAGTCCGCGCTGCTCTTAATCGGCAGCAGTGAGTCCACAAGCCATATGTAGAAAAGGGTCAACCAGGTTCTCAGGACCTGACCAGAATCAGGAAAGAAAATATAGATGTTATGGGGCATTTGAAACAAACAGAAGCTGACCTATTATAGGTAGCACATAGTAGAGATGCTCAAGAGAGAGAACTTGTCAGTATAAAAGAAATGCACCATGAACAGGCGCGCATAACAGAAAGAATCCAAAAGGGGACATGAAATCCTTAAGGAAGAGGTTCAGATAGTGATGGGTCGATTGGTGGCCCAGAGCAGGGTGCTTGACGCTAGCCAAGCATCTGTGTCAGAGTTAAAAGTTCAACTCTCTGAAGAAAAGCAGGAAATCCTGGCAGAGAGAAATAAGAGTGAGAAATTAAATAATGAAATCTGAAAATGTAAACAGGCATTGGGACACCCTAACTAACTAGGGTATGAGACAGGGCCCTATGACCAAGGAGAGATGCCCCTCCCATCGGGAACCTCATTCCAGTTTCCTACAAATTCCCAGGTACAGACTGGAACTGATCTCTTTCATACCACTTAGAGAGAACAGGGAAACATGAGGCAGCTGGACTCGCCTATTCCTAGCCAACCTTATCAGGAAAGCCAGTCCGTATCTGACATTGATTAATATTCACCTCTACCAAACTGAAGGGAATGTGGCCATGCCAGTGTGTCATGGGAGACCAAAAATAGTCCAGTGAATACTTGTGACCCTGAAAACTCCTATGAGAAAATCAGAGCGTTAGACTTGCAGAAAATGATCTTGCCAAAGAGACCATCTTGCCCGCCTAGCAGAAAGAGAAAAGCAGAAGCTTTAGCCTACGAAGGGCATTCTAAAAACCTCCACATATTCAGGTGAATGGGTGGATCCCCCCCCACTACCTGGATTGAGTGATAGTACCCATTGGCAACAGTTTGAAGAAGAGACTGTGTTCTATCCTGCGCTAAAAGATGATGACATGGAAAGTGATCCTGAGAGTTCACAGCAGCACAGGCGAAAGGAGGAGTCCAGATCCCATGATTCTGGGAGGTATTCCCAATCTCATAGAGGAGAAATACCAAACAAAGAAAGGGTTTTGTTAAAGACCTGTGATTTATCTGAGGATGTCACCCCTTGTTCCTTAGGGGGGCGACCTCTCCCATGTGGCCAGGGCAGTGCGTCCACAACAGAATTGTCCTCCTGGAGGTGGTGTAGTGAGGGAGGATCACAGGGGGAGGGAATCCCTATATGAGGTTTTGGAACGCTGGTCTCAGGAAGGGCAGTATCCCCCAATACATCCAACCCCTTCTCTATATCCAAAACCTCCCCCGTCCATAGGTAGAGAAAACATACTCTGTTGGAAGGTTAGTCATCTTAATATACTTGAGAAGTTGAAAACACAAGAGACTACTAAGTATGTTACACTTAAGGGGAAAGTGAGTTCTGGGATGAAGAAGATCATAGAGAGTCTGAGGATCACTCAGAAGAAGCAAAGTGAACGGACTAGCATTTCTTAAGATGTCATTCGCTTAAAAGAATGCAGCTGTCTGATGCAGAAGTTCAAAAGGAACTTAGCTCTGAAGAAGCGAGTGAATGATACTCCAAGTAAGAACTGCGGCACTCCTGCACCCGGCAGGCTAAGAGAAGCAAAAGGGAAAGAAGCTGTGAAGCGAGCAGAAGGAGAACCCGAACGTGCTCTAGACTGGAGGGACTGTTCGGGTTGCTGCCGATATGAACCTCAGGGCATCACAGGCTCTGGTGAGCCGCTTGCAAGGCAGGACGAGCAACTTGGTGGAGAGAGACACCTTAGAACTGCTGCAGTCCCCGCCATTCACCAGGGAGCTGGCAGAGCCTCAAAGAGTAATGTGAAGACTTGGGAAATGAGGATTTTACAATTACCGCAACTACAATTACTGCAACCCCCAAAATTAAAACCTTTTGAAACCATTTTGAACCTGTTTACCCCATATATATGTGGGGGGGTTGGGTATAGTATTTAATACATGTGAGAGGGGCTGTGGGGGTTCTCCTCCACATATATATGGGGTGGAAAGGGGTAACAAAATGAAGTAGTACTTTTAGTGACATTCATACTGGCCATTTTGAAGGGAGGGCTTAGTTGCCCCACCTGCCATTGATTATCCAATCCCCTCTCCCTGTTACCATATACAGATATAGTACCTATATTAAGTTACCTTCCTATAATCAATCACGTTGCATGTTAGGTTTTTAAGATTGCCACGTAGAATGACGTTAGTACATGCACAGGTTGTGCATTAGCAATGACACATTTTTGCTATAAATATTGGGTTTCTTCTAAAATTAAAGAGAGTGAGAAGGTCGAGCGACTGCTGATGTTCGTTGTACGCCCTATTTTATGAACTTGTCATTAAACTGACTCACTTTGCCAAACTATTGAGTTGTCTTAATTATTTGATGCATGAGTATGAATCTGCATCCCCATCTATCTCGAGGGTACTGCTACTCATCTTAAAGGGCTGTTTGGAGATCAGCCAGTTCACTTGGTAGCAGAGTTAGCTGGTTAGATTAAATAAAGATACCCATCAGCAATATCACACGTCCTTTGCCATCCGGCTGATAGAACGAGAAGCTCCCCATAGATAGTGGATAGATTAATTAAAAAAGCCTGCAAGTAAGGTGTGACTGGCCCCTTGTTTTCCCCCAAAAACTGCTCCCACTTCTACGAGTAGTGGATTGGACGAGCAGCACAGAGAGGCAGTAACAAAGGGGGTGATCCCGAGCGTCTGTAGATTCAAGACATGAGAACAATGAGTAAAAAAGACTGAATGTTTTGGCAAAGTATGCATGCTTAGAAAACAAGTAAGGGAAGGAAACGGAGGGAAGCGGGATAAAAATTAACATCAGAATAAGAGTGTAATATATATATAAGGGGAAAGATACTGACTCGAGTGTGGCGGAGAAATATAAAGAGTTATCGTGAGTGTGGCCGCGATAAGAGTATACGCCCAGTTCCTAGATTTTAAAGAATGCTAGCAGAAGCCCTTATCTAAAATCCTGTTAATAGGATGATGTAGGAGCCCGGATTGATTAAAGGCAATCCAAAAGAGATTGGCTTAAATTCCATGTCAGAATAAACATAGGGTAAGATGCGTTTGAGAGAGCAGACGGCATCAGATTATGTGGCCGGCCAGAATTTTTCTGTTTGTTTATGTGTTTGAGTAAAATTGTGACGTCATAGTTGAAAAAAGTTTTTATGTGAGAAAAAGGTATGAAAATTGCATGTTTATAAAAGGAAATTATTGCATGACATTGATCGATGGTTGTTTTTTAGCAACATTAAAGTAAAAAATATTGTTGAAAAAACAGGATTGGAGCTTGCAACGATTGGTGCTCGCTCATATTTTTGATTATTGAGACGCAATTGTAAAAAAGTGTGACATAAAAAATAAGCAAGTGTTATTTGAATAAGGGATAAACGAGTTAAGCATAGAAGACGTCACTCTGTTAATACACCTGCGCAAACAGTTGCCGAAACACGAACCTGAGCTTAAACAGTACAGTGCGGAATTGGTTAAAGGGACTGCAGACAAAATGTTTGTCGTAGCCCCAAGGCGGATCGCTATCAAAAACTGTCCTGCAGCACATGACAACATATTTACATGCCACGTACACTGGCAAAAAGTTAGACAAGTGCCTGGCTAGTTTAGAACTTTGGAAGATGTACCAGGAAGAAAGGGAGGAGGAGCCGCCATTAGATTCGATACTGAATATATGCAAATAGAGGGATGAAGAGCCTTTTGCGCCACCCGCCCCTTCTGAAATAAAAAACGAAGCTAGTAAAGACGAAGGATTGTACCAACTGAGGGAACTTAAAGCAGCAACGGGATATAGCAACCCGCCATATGAGTCACCTGCACAAAGTAGTGACAAAAGCCCAGAGAAGGAAAGGTAAAGCACTATTACCTCCAAAATCCCGTGGGACAAGGAGAGACGCGAAAAGGGAAAAGGTGATCAAGTACAAGCAAGTACATCTCTAGGTACAGTAAGAGGTAAAGTGATGAAAAGGATAAAACTGATGGGATGACACTCACACAGAACAAATGGATGCGAGGTCAGATTTTATTGAAACTCAATGGTAAAGGCATTGAGGACATAAGACAAAGGGAGAATGAGATGAACACGAAAGAAAGGATAAGGAAAAAGGACGATTGAGAGATGAAGGGGCGAGAAAAAAGGATAGGCAGAAACAAGAGCAGTCATATCATGACGAACAGGTCAGAAAACAGGAAAAGGCAGAAGAACAAAGAAAATGTGACCACGCAGAGAACAGCGGATGATCAGGAAAGAATAGAACAAAGGAGAATAGAAGAAGAAGAACAAAAGATACAAGAGAAGAGAATAAAAAGACGGAAAGATTAGGAAATACAAAGGGCAAATGAACGAAGAGATATTAGGAAAAAAGAGGAAGACAGGGTTAGAGAGGAAGCGAGGAAGCGTAGAGAATTTGATGATGACATAGAACGCAAGTGAAGACAGAGAGCACAGGATCTCGAATATCTGGAAAGGGAGGTTAGAAAACCTGATCCAGTGGTAGAATTATTTCCCGAGTACGATTCAGTACCAAGCACGTCTAGAGTAAATTTAGAAGATGACTTCGACACCAGAAGCATCGGAGAAACAATCGATAGAATATATGACGAGATGGGACTAGAAAAGGTACCTCAAGGAAAGGGAAAGGATAAGCACCTTAAAAGCACTCAGTTGTACTATAGTGAGGATGCTTCACACAGCAGCAGACATAGAGGGCTGTCGTTAGATAGGCTGACTCTAAATAGAAGTGAGGAAGATGAGAGAAGCTGCACGAGTTGGGCACAGGCAATATCAGACGAAGAAAGGGAAGCCTGTGAAAGAGAAGAAAGAGAAGAAAGAGAAGAAAAAGACAGAGCGAGGTCATGAGAGACATCTCTCTATAAGGGAATAAGATGATTGGATTCAACCGCATCTACATCTAAAGTACCAGTGTCAATGACACAGTCAGATCGGCATGAAGGACTGCCACACGGTCAGAGGGGGGTGTTTCCCCATCATATGTAAACAGGTTAACGAAATTGCCAGGCAGACGGCGATGTGGGAATATTACCCGTGCGGTAGACAGACAAATGAGGAGAGAAGAAAAGGAGTGTAGTGCGTCACAGTTTCCCTTATTAGAGAAGGGAGGGACAAGACCACAGTATATACCATGACCACAAATGGATAGAGAGAATCTAAAAAACAAGCTCCCAATGTTGACATCTGGAGCTGAGAAATGGATACACAAGTTAGAAAAAATGACGGGAGGTAATACGTTGGCTATAGGGGATATCAAGGGACTTTTGATCGGTATACTTGGTGATAGACTGACGATGTTTGGACACGTGCAGGTTACCCTGGTGTGACTTTTCAAAGAAGGTAGCAGGGGCTCCTCTCCAGAAAGAACATGGCATGATAACCTGTTCTGAGATGAGAGTTTGCAGCACACGCTTTTTGCCCACTGTACCTTTCACAGATGGGAAATATCCATTTGCATATCAGTCTTTGTCCCAACCACATGGGCAGTGCAGCACTGAAATGCTAAGGCAATTCCTCTCTGAACAAGAGTACCAAAAGCAACCCCATACACGTGTTTCAGCCTTGTTGGGCCTCATCAGTGAGGTGAAGCTTTGTCTCTCTGAGCACAGTGAGCAGGGAGTCCACGTCTGGTTGCCCCCAGGTAACTCAGGGTGACCAACCCCAAGTTCCTTGCAAACATTTCAAAGGAGGTAGCAGGCGCTCCTCTCCAGAAAGAACATGGCATGATAACCTGTTCTGAGATGAGAGTTTGCAGCACATGCTTTTTGATCACTGTACCTTTCACAGATGGGAAATATCCATTTGCATATCAGTCTTTGTCCCACCCACATGGGCAGTCCCTGGTGTGACTAAAGTGAATACTGCGCATGATGGAGCGCCGTTTAACAATTGCAGAACCACGGTATAGAAAGCGCTTTGAGTGCTATATTCGGACACTTCTGACATAGGAGCTATAATGACGTGTAAGATGAAAGAGAGAGATGATCCGTTGCTTTACATTCAGACGTTTCAAGAAGCATGGGTATTGGAAACTCGTGAATCTTGGGGGAAATCTATACCCATGTTTTACCATATACTATGTCAAGGGCTGCCAGAACAGGTGCAGAAGCAGCTCAAGAAATTGGTGGGAATTGAAGCTAAGCCATGATCAGAAATACAACTGACCATTGCACATTATTGAAGGCTGCTGCAAGAGAAAAATCGCAAGAAGAATGATGCAAGGAAAGGCCAAATTAGTGCAGAAAAGATTATCAAAATAGGCCATTGAAGGGGCAATATTAACTAGCACAAATGGATCGAATGTGCAGCAGGTAAATAACCAAAGGAAGTTCCATCAAAGCAATAATGGGTTCAGCCCAAGAGGAAGAGGCTACCGAGGAAGGGGATGGCAAAATAATCAGGGAGGCTTCCAGAATATGCAAGGCGGAAATCAGAATATGCAAAATGGGCAAATGTTCAGACTGCCGCCAATGTTTTGGATGTGTGGGATGACAGGGCATCTAGTGCGTATGTGCAGAAGTCAAGGGATGGTGCAAAATGACCAATTTACAAGCAGGGGGATGATGAATCCACCTGCATTTTCGCAGCAGGGTGGAGATGGATTTGCTCAGAATCAAACTGTACAGCAGCAAGCGCCGAGAGTGCAGCAAAGCTTACAGCCACAGCAGACTGTGACCAATTTTCCGCAAGGGCAGTCTCAACAGTCCCCAATGCAACTTCTACAGACTACAGGCACAGGACAGGTACTGCACTCTAGAGCAGGAAATACCACTGGTGATGGAGGAAATCCATTCACAAGCGGTGGGACGAGATTGTACATGGACTAGGACAGCTCACTGGGAGACCTGATGTGTTCCATTCTATGAGTGACACCAAACCCTCACGAGGAACCAAGGGTGGATGTCACTATAGGAGATAAAGAATATTGGTTCTAAGTGGACATGGGTGTAACTCGCTCGTGCATAAGTGAGGGCAAGTTTTCTTTAGCTGGCAATGCCATGAATACCCAAGGTTTTACAGGAGCTTCAAGCTGTGTTCCTTTTACTAAAAAACTTCCAGTTTCTATAGGAGAATGTGACATGAAGGTGCCACTGCTTTATTCGAGGCAAACACCTGTTAATATATGGGGACGAGATTTGATGACGAAGTTAAATATGACAATCTCGTTCATGGAAGAGGGCGTAGTGTGTTCAACTCCAGGATGCATTATTTAAACAAGTGCAAAATGATTAGATCATATGCAGGATGAATGGCTATGAGAGCTATTCCATTAGAACCTGAGATATTCGCATATGGAGTGCGCATATTAATGTCATGGCTACCAGGCCTTGCAGACCGAACAATGAGAACCCCAGATGAGTTTCTGTTCAGACCAAGAATACCTATGCATGAGGAAAAGGGACAAGTGTTTCCCTTAACAATACAAGCAGCCATAGTATGATGAGAGATAGCTTTGCTTGATGGCTGTGATGATGAAGGTAGAAAATGGTGTGCAATAATCGCCATTGGGGAAGGTAACAGATTGACAGACGTCACTGATGACAATCTGTTTGAAGAACAACTAGGTGAGGATGAGATGACATTTGAGGTAA
This sequence comes from Ambystoma mexicanum, assembly GCF_040938575.1. Classification (NCBI taxonomy): domain Eukaryota; kingdom Metazoa; phylum Chordata; class Amphibia; order Caudata; family Ambystomatidae; genus Ambystoma; species Ambystoma mexicanum. The sequence goes on along the minus strand of NC_090921.1, from coordinate 618,330,426 downwards.
ACCTCATTTCTTGGGTGAAAATGATTAAAAGAGAGGTGCCCCAAAGAATGATGCTGGCACAAAAACGTCCTGAATATTTTGATGATGACATGGCAGAGGTGCCTGTCTCAGTATGGACTACAGACCCTTATGACATAGGCTTACTGAAAGGAGTCGGAGAGGTGAAGATTAAATTGAAAGCAGGAGCAATTTTACCAAAAGCACCACAGTATCCCATGTCTAGGAAGGCAGATTAATGGATTTTTAAGACAATATCTGCCAAGATGGATCAGGGCATCTTATTGACGTCAGAGTCACCATGCAATATTTCGATTTACCTAGTGAAAAAATGGAAGGGGGGTCTTGGTGGCTAATACAAGATCTTTCCCAGATAAACCAGATAGTAGAGGCAGAGTTCCCTCTAGTCCCTAACCCGTCTACAATTCTATGTAACATACCTGTTGAGGCATGTTATTTCACGATGATTGACTTGAAAAATGCATTTTTCTCCCCATTGCACAAAGACTCGCAGGATGTGACATCTTTTACGTTCAGACAAGTTTGTCTGAAAAGCACAAGGCTGCCTCAAGGGTATTGCGAGTCCCTTTCGATTTTCAGTAGAGTCCTGTAGATGGACTTAAGTAACATTGCAATAGAGAGTGTTGTTTTGCAAAATGTGGATGACATTCTAATTTGCAGCACAGCAGAGGAAGAGTGCAGACGCGATCCCATTGAATTATTGACTGTACTTGTTGAGAAAGGACATAAAGTTGACAAAGAGAAGTTACAGTATTGTCAACAAGAAGTGGTGTACATAGGCCAACTGATTTCATATGAAGGAAAGAAGGTCACCCATGAAAGAGCTGAAGCTATTTTGAAAACAGCTAAGCCATACACGATAAAACAAATGCAGAGTTTTCTAGGATTATGTAATTATGTCAGGGCATGGGTCTTTGACTACAGCTCTTATACCAGACCCTTATTACAAGCCAAAGAAAGCACAGACAACGAAAGAAAAAAATTGTGTGGACTAAGATCATGGAGGAAGGGTTTGATGAACTAAAAAAGGCAATTTGCACGGCACCAGCTTTAGGGATTCCCAATTATGCAGAGGAATTCTACCTGTTTTCACACATGGACGGCACTGTTATGACAGCAGTCCTTACACAGAAAACCACGTTGGGGTACAATCCCCTGGCATACTACAGTGGGATTTTAGACCCAGTAATGAGTGGTCATTTCCCGTGCGAACAAAGTTTGGATTCCGCCGTGTGCGCCATAGAGAAAGCTACAACCATTGTAATGAGGTGCCCAATGACGTTATTCGTTGAGCATGCATTATTTTCCATTTTAGAGAAACCGAAAGGTACATTGACATCACAAAGAGCTTCTGCTTATGAAGTGGTCATATCAAATCCAGCAATTAAAATAGTTTGATGCAGAATAGTGAACCCAGCTATGTTTATAGCAGAGCCAGTTACTGAACGAGAGCCAATACATGATTGCACGAACTATGAAGAAGTCTATGATGAGATCCCCAGAGTAAAAGAAAATGCATTGGCAGAAGGAGAAATCGTCTTCATTGATGGTTCTTCTACGATCAATCAAAATGATGGACAGAGATAGACAGGTGCCGCTGTGGTGAGGCACACAGCAAATGGGTAATTTTGAGTACTTATCAGTGCACGTTTACCCTCTCATTATTCAGCACAGGCTGCAGAATTATTGGCTTTGATACTCACGCTCGAGAATCACGCAGGCCAGGAAGTAACTGTGTACAGTGACTCTGCCTATGTGACGTCGACAGTGCCCACAGGCTTAGCGCGCTGGAAAAGGAGGGGCTACCTCCAAGCGGATGGCATGCCAGTTCAGCATGCCATCTTATTGGACAGGCTCATGAAGGCACTACAACTCCCAGTGGGCATAGCAGTCGTGAAATGCGCAGCCCACACGAAAGGGACAGATTTTATCTTGCGCGGAAATCAAGCAGCAGACGCTGATGACAAGCATGTGGCAACTGAAGATGAAATAATAATGGATTTGGGAATGCCTGATGTGCATGAAAACATGATTGTTGTAAGGAGTGAGCTGGAAGGCTACAGTAATATGTTAAATACTCAGTTAATGGAGCTCCAAGGGGAGGCACCATAGGAAGAAAAGAACCTTTTGTCCTTCAAACCCCTCTGAGGCTCTATGGCGACAGGACAGCACTGGTAAACCAATAATGCCTATAACCCTACTGAAAATAGCACTGGAACAGATATACTATCTAGCGCATATAACAAGAGAGAATCTAGCAGCAACCATTGCCGAAGACTGGTTTGTACCAAACCTAGCAGAGCATGTTGCATTTTTTTATGATAAATTGCATAGTCTGTCACAAATGTACGGCTGGGCATACACTACGTGTGATCAGAGGAGTCATCCCAAGGCCTAATGGTCCTTTTCAGCACTTGCACATCAACAATGTCGATATTATTAAAGTATGTAACGGGTACAGGTATCTAATTGTTGTGGTGTGTCCATTCTCTAGATGGATAGAAGCAGGTCCCTGTACACACCCAGATTCTACCTGTGCGGCCAAATTCTTGTTGAGGGAAGTGACGAGGTCAGATAACGGTCCTCATGTTGTTAATGCAGTATTTGAACAGATCAGCTTGTTGCTTGGTATAAAGCACAAGTTTTCATCCGTGTATCATCTGCACGGGAATGGCATATGCGAGAAGCTCAAGGGCTTGTTAAAGGAAAGGATAGTCAAGTTGAAGCTTACTCTGAAGAAAGGATGGTTGCACTGCCTTCCACTGGCATTGTATGCACTCAGAAACCAGCCTAGTTCTGACCACCATCTTATGCACTTTGAAATTGTGACAGGCAGAAGAATGTGGACGCCTTTAATGACTTGAACTAGAGCTAGATGTGATGCTCAGCCAACAGGAGAGGTGCTAGTATTGGAAATGCAAAACTACTTAAACTGCATGACTTCCAGTTTTTCTGTAATTTCAGGACAGCTGCAGCGAAGAGGAGGGTGTAGGGTAGTACAGAACACTGAAGGAGATACTACAACAGACAAGGTTCCGGAGTTACATGTACCTTAACTATACCCTGGGGATACCATCTTAGTTCAGAATCACACAAGGAAAAGGTGGGACGAGCCAAGGTTCCACGGCCCTTGTTTTGTGGAGGACATAACGCCATCTGCAGTCACGTTACAGGGAAGAAGAGCTTGGATCTTCCTTGGTGACATCAAGCCACATATTGGAGAGACCCCTCTGCCCGCACCCCAACCCAGACAGACTACAGACAACGGGAAAGAACCACAGCACGAGCAAACAAGATCTATAACGAGGAAGGACGCATGACCAGTCAAGTGAAAAAGCAAGGAACCTTTGTGATAAGGTTGTGGCCATTTATATAGACATTCCCTTTGAGCAAAATAAGGGAAAAAGGACACATACACGAACACTCTGTGCATCCTACTTGCAGGGTAAAAGAAGAGAATTGCATTCATAGAGCCACAAGTAGCTTGTTGACTTTGGACTGAGGCACACTAAAGCCTTGATAAAAAAAAGCTATACCGAATTTTGAGGCTATTTAAATTGGAAGAGAATACAGTATCCCGAGTCATTCAATACAAAGTCTTTGTTTGGACTTATGGTGTCACACAATAGTGACCTCACCAGGAACATTCTGACCTATTTTGAATTGGTATTGAGGTCCTACCCGTCGTTGGCAGGGAGACTTACAAGCATATCAGAGTTTTTGCAAGATCCTGATAACAAAAAGACAATATTAAACTTACAGTGATCACAGAACAATTCCTTTTACTTCCAGAGTACAGCGAGGACAAGACAAATGGCCCAATCAGAAGAAGCAGCAAATAGGCTTGTCAGCGTGCTATTCTTTCGTTTAATTGCAGACTCTCCAGATCTTTTTGGGAAACATACCGATGTCCTGACTTTTTTTTGAGATCCAGCAAACACAGAACGTTTGGGCGTGATCCTGAACAGTATCATTATTCAGGTTGCACTTCAAGCTCATCAAAATCACAGACACGTGTAGAGACTTTCATTCGAGGGACAGATCATGGAAGTGTTGGCAAAAAAAATACACATTTTGCTGACAGGGAAGCAACATGTCATCTGGAGTGAAGCAGATTCGAGGTATCGATTGGGAATTAGTCTATATGGAACACATATTATGTAATTTTATTATTAATGTGATATAGTCTATGAATAGACTTTACACATGACAAATACATTTACAATATAAAGCAATTTCAAAACAGTTTTCAAAATATACAGATAAACATAATATTTACAATAAGTAAAAAGAAACCCAATTGACTACATTTACATGTGTTTTACAACACATCTTCAAGATAGGCAACAGTACACCCAGATCAGATCACACTTCAAACATATACAAGATTCACTCACTCAGATTAAAGAAAACAGAGCAAATGTAAGATCTTATTTTTCAATAACCAATGGCTAATAGCTATTATTCAATGCTTCCATGAACAATAAAGATGTAAAACCTTCCGCCATAAAATTAATTCAACTTATACAGGAAAATCAGTTCAAATGGATATTTCCAATAAACTCTCAATCAGTAACCATACATTGTACATAGCCAGAAAAAGATTGATATTTGTTGAGTTAATACTGCTACGCCAAAAGGCTAGTGCTGCTTTGTAGTCACTGTTGTGTACATATTTACCATAATGGGTCAAATATGTTGGTAATAATTTAGGACAGTTCATTAGAACATGTTTGCATGTTTCTACTGTAGAATGGTTCTTACATAGTCGGCAATAGCGTTCCGAGTAAGGAATCTGATTTACTGGGCCTGAATTAGCCAGATGGTTCACCCTGAGCAGCAAAATGAAACGCCTTACTCTCACTGCCGGACATAAATCAAGGTAGAATTGCTTGTTTTTTATATGTATATAACATGTACGTAACAAAATGATATTTCTTAAGCTTTTCTGGGTGAGCATAATTCTCAAGCCAAACACCCAAGTGTGTTTTTTTTGTAATGCTCTTTTTGACCTATGAGTAAACTCCCCATCGCGAGTATACCATCCAATTTCTTTCAGTTATATCTCGACTTTAGCTCTCAGGAGTGATTTCCTGGTCTGTCTAATGATCTCTTTCCTCATGGTGTTCATTAATTGATTACCAGAGTTACTCAACATTAGGAGATAAAATTCAGCTCTTTTCTTGAGAACCTGCGTAAGGAAGTTAAACCTAGTTCAAACCTAATAACAGCCATTGGTATGCAGGTTGGGATATCTAGAATCTTTTTCCAATATTTGCCTTCCACAACCTGCAGCCAATCAAGGTTGATTGTTTGTACGGGTTCAACACCATAGGTCATCATCGGCGCTAAAACCTGCTGGTACAACAAACGCGCGGCCCAAACAGTAAAACCGCCATGGCAGATGGTGAAACGGTATCCCATTGCGGAAATTTGGGCTGCCCTGATCATCTTCATCTGCTTGCATTGGAAGTAATCCCCTTTAGTTTTGAATTCGATTCTAAGGTTTCTGTAGTTCGGGGTGTATGAAGTCTCCAGCTCCTGAATCTTAAGGCTAGTACGTGCTACTTTTTTTGCCGTAAACAGCATCACTTGGGTTTTCTGCAGATTTATTATTAAACCATTTATTTTAGCGTATAGCCATAGAGCTTCCGCTGATCTCCGCAGGCCGCTCACAGTGTGGTCTAATATCACTAAGTCATCTGCAAAGGCGAGAACTGCACAATGTTCATCACCAATGTTCGTTGGGCAGTTATGGGCCTTTTCAATTGCAGCTGGTAGATCATATGTAAATAGATTATATAGGGTTGGGGCTGTGACACAGCCCTGCTTAACTCCTCTTTTTTCTCCAATTTGCGTGGTCATATTCCCTTGATGGTTCAATTTCAAGGAGACTGTGTTGTTTTGATGAAGAAGCCTAAGATAATATAACAGGACTTGAGGGCAGCTGAGAGATTCTAATTTGGTCCATAGAATGTCTCTATGGACCAAATCAAAGGCTGCCCTAAAGTCTACGTATAACACATACAAGGGAGGATTGTCCTTATTCCGGGCTGCCGTTCGTAAGGTATCTAAGATGATCAAATTATGTGTCGTGGAATAGCCCCTCCTAAAGCCACTTTGAAAACAATTAAGTATATATTCCTTGTCCATCCATTCGTGTAATTTATCAAGGATTAAACCCGCAAAGAGCTTCCCAGTGCAATCCAACATCTGTAGTTGCTAGGGTCGCTCTTATCACCCTTTTTATGTACAGGTATAAATGTAACTGTTTGCCAAGAGCAGGGTATTCTACCTTCCAACATCATTTTTTCAAAGAGAATCTTTAATAGCTCGGGCCAAAATGTAGGGTTACATTTCAATGTGATATTGGCCAGACCATTAGGTCCAGGTGCCCTTGAAGATTTTAACTTATTAATCTGGTCAATTAGCATGGCAACCATTACTGTAAACGGGGGCCTAGATGAAAATATGTTTTCGGCCACCGTTATCTCGATGTTGCTAGGCAAGTTACGCTCTCTCAGGAATCTTTCCCATATATGGGCAACAATAGGATTAAGGATTGAATTTGTCCTATTGCCTCTTACTTCTCCCAAGAGTGCTCAGATGTTACGAGAGTTCTTGGTACATAGTAGCCATATGGTATCTTGCCATTGTTTTAATTTCTTGAGATACTTTATTTGTCTTAACCAGGACTGGAACTTACCCATGAGCATTTTACAGACAGAGAGAAAGCATTTGATCGACACAGATGTTTTTCTTGCCTTCCTAATTTCTGCTCTGAGTTGCCTTTTAGCATCTCTAACTTTGTAATCAAATGGATTATTCTTGGGCAGCCCTAACACTGCACCACCCTTACCAGTTGTGGCATGCTCATGAGCAAGTGTGGAGATCCACTGTTCAATATGGTCTATGGATAAAACCTGAAATCGTCTGGTATCGCTGTACCGGTCTTGTGACAGAATAGCTGCCACTTTGGCTATGTTTTTCTCAGACCAGGGGATCCTAATTGCTGCATGATTTACCATTAGGTCCCCCATAGATTTAACAACATGATTTAACTCATCAACATTCAGAGTTGACCCAAGTGAGGCATGATCGCTCCAGATGTTTTTGGCAACCTTCATATCCTTCACCCGGCTAGCAATATCAGCAGACACAAAAATGTAATCCAAAATACTCTTTGAGCCACCACTTTCCCAAGTTGGTTAACCGGAAAAATCATTAGTTGTTCTGCCATTAATCATCTCCATGTCCCATAGTTCAGAAAAGCTAAGCCAATACTGTCCTTTGGGGTCAACTTTCTTAAGGGACATTACACTTTTAGATCTTAAATTTGGATTACTCATAGTCCCCACATCTCCAGACATATAACAATTGAAGTCCCCAACAATCATTACAGATTTATTTTCCTGTTTGTATGTCCAATTGATCAAAATGTCATGAAGAGACTATTGAATAGTAGTAGTTTGAGCATCCCCAGGAGGATTATACAGGCTTATCAATAAAAACAATTTGTCCTTATTCTTGTTGCATATAACCAATTCAACCGCAATCACAAAGTCATCTTTTTTGGTTTCTATGCAACGCGATTTAAAGTTATGCTGAATGCCCACTATCAATCCCCCATTCGTGTCACGACCCTCGCCCAAAACCCCCTCTGGCAAACCCATTGGCCAGGTGGAGTCAGGACTCGGGCCTCTAGAGCCTGGCATCCTCTTGAAATGTCCTCATGGGGCCAGTCCTGGCAACTATGGCGCCAGCTTCATACACCATGAAAAACATTGTGCTTGGGAACTACTTTATTGTATTGTCAGCCAACATGGAGGCATACACATAGCTTGGTTCCTAAGAACCAAGCTATGCGGTCTAGTGTTTTGGGTCCTAGGGACTTCTTTACCTGGACTATTTTGTTGGGGCTATTTAAACCACACCGAGCAGGACAACACGCTTCGCGTTACTTTGCAGCTTGCAACGTGACGCTCACCGTGTCCAGCTATTTCCTCAAACCTCAGAGAAGCAGAACCTGCAAGGAGACAAAAGGAACATCATTAGCAGCAGCATCTTACCTGCAGTCTTCATCTTTAAACACTTGCAGCTACTGACAACAGCTTCCTCGAATCTGCACACCTCCCGGACAGAACGACCTGAAAGAAGAAGATAGAGGCAACATTAAAGAAAGCAGTAGAGACATTTACAATTTACGAACTGCTCAAAAGGCTGACCTGGCTGGTCGCCTCTCGGCTGGCACCACTCCGGACATTCCACTCGCGCTGAAGAACACCGCTACCTACAAGGAAGGAAAACACAGGTTAGCAAAGGCAAGACTTTGCAGCGCTGAGCATAGCGCTTACTTACCGCATCATAACGCTCTTAATGCGCCATCATTTACCAGCGGGGCTCAACCAAGCCAGTTCGCTGCGCTGAAGCTCCGCATACCTAAAGGAGAAAAAAAAGACATTTTAAACAAAGAAAGGCATGCAGGATAGCAACAAAACTAAAGAACAGCAATGAGACCTACCTGAACAATATCCAACGGGCCGGCGTCAGTGAAGTAACTGGGCTGCACTCGCCCATGAAAGACAACGCGCCCCTGCAAAGAAGGCAGGACGGAGAGCACGCCTAATTCTACCACAAGGCAGAACCTTCCCCGCAGACCACATCAGGGCAAAGCTGAGAAGCATACCAGCGAGTAACCCGGCTGGGTGGCGTCCCTGTGGATACCAGGTGAGCGTAACAGAACGCAAAGTCTACCATAACAAATCCACCTGGGCGTCATGGAGACATCAGAAATGGACCAATTGGTCCAATGACTAGGAGAGCTTCGTGCTGAGGTTCACTCTGCCCGACAAGAGACTAATGCCCTCCAGAGAGACCTAATAGTGACCAAAGAACGCACTGAAGAGGTTAGAAGGCAATACTTGCAATTACAGGCAGGACAGACGCCTCTACCTGGAAGCAATCCAACGATGCAAAACCCTGCCATACCACCCACTCCGGTACAGATCACGTTACCTGGAACAGTGCCCCTGGTACCACCAGAAAGGTTCTCAGGCGACCCACGGAAGTATGCGGCATTCATCAATCAGTGCCGCCTTCATTTTCTTTGTAGGCCTGGAGCATTTCCAAACGACCAAGCTCGGGTAGCTTTTGTTTTATAATGGCTGAGTGGTAGTGCAGGAGATTGGTCGATGCTGTTGGTAACCCATGACGATCCTCTATTACATGACTTTGGGGGGTTCCAGAGAGAAATGGAAAAACGTTTTGCTTGCCATACCCAGGAACAAGCAGTAGACCATGAACTCTTGTCCCTCCGACAGGGGAATCAGGACTTGTTAACTTACATTGCTACCTTCAACAGACCGGTTGCCGAAGCTAGGTGGCCAGAAAACAAAAGTACCACGTTATTCCATCGAGGCTTACGAGGCGAATTAAAGGACGTCTTAGCCCAGGTGGTTGATCCACTCAGAGACTGTGCAGAATTAATAAATCTGGTTGTGCAGCTAGATCACCGGTTGCAGGACTGAAAGGCAGACCGATCTAAGATGGACCCTCGGACCGTGTATGTTCGACCAAGGGAAAACACACCCCGTATACCTGAAAATGCTGTAGAACCTATGCAGATTGGAGGGATACGGCCTCCATTAACAAAACAAGAGCAGGACAAAAGAAGACAACAACAGCTTTGTTTGTATTGTGGGAAAACGGGACATTGCCTGAAGGACTGTCCAGTAAAACCCCCAAGAAGAAGAGTCGGGGCCACAGAGAGGGATGAAGCTAAGGAATCGGAAAACTACCAAGCTCGACAAATGTAGAGGTCAGTTTGTCAAGTGAGAAGAAAGAGTTGCTGACCTCGCACTTTGCAATACCAGTGATCTTAATTAACCACCAACAGTCGTCAAGAATGCATGCTGTTGAAGCATACATCGATAGCGGAGCAGTTGGAAATTATATTGATCAACAACTGGCAGCAGAGATGGGGCTTCCTTTGTGTTCTAAGCCAACTATGGACAAGGTAACCACCGTGGATGGGACAGAAATCGCTTCCGGACCAGTAACCCAGTGCACAGCCAGGGTAACCTTGCTGTGCCAGGATTGACATCGGGAGCCTATTTCATTCGATCTCATCAAGGCACCTCAGTTCAGGCTAATATAAGAATGCCATGGTTGGTTGCTCACAACCCTTTGATAGATTGGCAGGCAGGAAAATTAACCTTCCCCGGTGACTGCTCCCCTGCCTGCTATTACCAAGAGCAGAAACCCGACGTCTGTATCCCCATGACTCCCGGAGCGACAGTATCAACCCTGGGAGCAACTAATACCTTGCAAAGTGAATACCATGATTTCCAGGATGTTTTCTGAAAGGACCAAGCCAATACATTGCCGCCGCATAATTACTGTCAGATCGACCTTGTTCCTGGTGCACAAATCCCTTGCGGCAGGATCTACGCTCTCACAGAACCAGAAAACCGTCATTTGAAATCCTATTTAGACCAGTACCTTGCAAACGGATTTTTCCGTCCTTCGAAGTCCCCCGCAGCCAGTCCTTTGTTCTTCGTACCGAAAAAGGAAGGAGACTTAAGAACCTGTATTGACTACCGCACATTGAACCAGATCACCGTGAAGAACCGCTACCCCTTTCCACTTATCCCTGAGATGCTAGACCAAGTTAAAAATGGCCAGATTTATACTACATTGGACCTTCGGGGAGCGTACCACCTGGACAGAGTCCGAAAAGGAGATGAATGGAAACCCGCCTTCCATACTAAGTACGTCTTGTTTGAATATCAAGTCATGCCCTTCGGGTTATGCAACGCTCCTGCGGCATTCCAATATTTCATGAATTACATCTTAAGGGAGTTAATTGATGTTTGCGCCTTAGTGTACATAGATGACATCTTAGTAGCCTCGGAACAAGATCATGTCAGGCACGTTCGTTCAGTCCTCACCAAGCTCTGTCAACATTGCTTGTTTGCAAAGCTTGAAAATGCTTTTTTCACGTCACCGAAGTAGAATTTCTTGGTTTTATCCTTACTCCAGGAGGCATCAGAATGGACGTGCACAAGGTAGATGCCATTCTGAAATGGCCTTCACCGACGTCTCTGAAAGTGGTACAAAACATGCTGGGCTTTGCAAGCTTCTACCGCCGGTTCATCCCAGACTTCTCTCAGGTTGTGCACCCAATCACAGTACTATTACGAAAAAAACAATAAAAAGTTTGCTTGGACCGAAGAAGCAGAAGAAGCCTTTCAGGAACTTAAACAAAGGTTTACCTCCGCTCCAATCCTGCGACATCCTCGTCCAGACCTCCCTTATGTCGTTGAAACTGATGCGTCCAGTCTCGCAATGGGGGCTGTCCTTTCACAGAGAGACCCGGAAACCGGCCAGCTAAATCCTGTGGCCTTCTGGTTGAAAAAGTTCTCACCTCCAGAGATTATGCCATCACGGACAAAGAACTCCTGGCTATCAAATCCACCTATAAAGCCTGGAGGCACTACCTTCTAGGGTCCAGACACACCATTACAGTCATCACAGACCACCGAAACCTGCAATATCTCAAAACAGCCAAGGCCCAGTCCTTGCGCCAATTACGGTGGGCCCTTTTCTTCGCCGAATATGATTATGTAATCACATTACGACCAAGAGTCAGAAATGGAAAGGCGGATAAACTCCAGACCCAGTACCTATTATACCTGAAGACAAACTCTTGGGTATCATGACAGCCTTAACACAAGCAGAACTACAAAAAGAAATCCAACGGACAATGAATCCTGATGCCTACCTCGCATGGCAAACTCAAGGAGAACAATATACCATTAAGGACCATCTACCCTTTTTTAGGGATCGCCTATATGTACCCAAGAAGGAATTACAACAGCATATTATTTCAAACTATCACGATTCACTGATCGAAGGGCATCCTGGGATTGCCAAAACCCTAGCTAAGGTGAAAGAGAACTTTTGGTGGCCTACCTGGCGTAAGGACATCATTCAGTATATTCAGTCCTGCGGTGTCTGCGCACAAAATAAATCACAGAAACAAAAACCATCTGGTCTCCTACAACCATTGGACATTCCTCCAGTTCCATGGCACACTCTTTCCCTTGACTTCATCACTGATCTACCTCCAAGCCAAGGATTCAACACCATCCTTGTAGTTGTAGACTTATTCTCGAAGATGGCCCATTTTATTCCTCTCAAAGGCCTCCCCGACGCAGCCACTTTAGCAAAAGGGTTCTTGGAGGGTGTGGTTAAGCTATATGGCTTCCCTTTGGTTCTGGTCTCTGATCGAGGCAGCCAGTTTGTTTCAAACTTCTGGAAAAAATGTTGTGCAATGCGAGGCAGCCAGTTTGTTTCAAACTTCTGGAAAAAATGTTGTGCAATGGCGCAGATCGACGTTCGGCTATCTACCAGTCACCATCCCCAAATGGACGGCCAAACCGAGAGAACCAATCAGACACTCGAGCAATATTTATGGTGCATGCTGCACCACGAACAAAGGAATTGCAAAGACCTACTATGGATAGCCGAATATGCATATAACAATTCTTTGCATTCAAGCACGGGACAAACGCCCTTCTATACCCTTTATGGCAGACATCCACGTACATCTGAACTAGACCTTCCAGCCAGCTTGGAAATGCCAGCGGTAAAGACTCTACACACAACCATTACTCAGGCTTTCAAGAGGGCAAAGGAACACCTTATTCATGCCAAAGAAAAACAAGAGATTCACCGACCAACACCGGAAAAAGGCCCCCGATTATCAAGTAGGAGACAAAGTTTGGTTAGCCGCTAAATTCGTACCCATCAAGGAAACCGGGACCTTTCATCCCAGATTCTTAGGACCCTATACCATTAAGGCAATAATCAACCTAGCAGCCGTGAAACTGGATTTACCACCTAATCTACACATCCACCCGGTATTCCATGTGTCCCTCCTGAAACCAATACAACCCGGCACACGGATTGGGACACCACCTAAGCCCATACTTGTTGACGGAAAACCAGAATTCGAAGTCAAAGATATCTTGGACTCTAAATACTCTAGGACCAAGCTATATCATCTCGCCGATTGGAAAGGATTTAGACCACAAGATAGATCCTGGGAGCCCCTTGAGAATATCCACGCACCACATATAATCAGGAAATTCCATCGGAAATTCCCAACCAAACCTGGCCCAGACAGAAGGAACACCATGGGAGGGGCCTTAGGGGGGAGTGCTGTCATGACCCTCGCCCAAAACCCCCTCTGGCAAACCCATTGGCCCGGTGGAGTCAGGACTCGGGCCTCTAGAGCCTGGCATCCTCTTCAAAAGCCCTCATGGGGCCAGTCTTGGCCCCTATGGCGCCAGGCTCATACACCATGAAAAACAATGTGCTTGGGAACTACTTTATTTTATTGTCAGCCAACATGGAGGCATCCACATAGCTTGGTTCCTAAGAGCCAAGCTATGCGGTCTAGTGTTTTGGGTGTGGTAACCTAGGGACTACTTTACCTGGACTATTTTGTTGGGGCTATTTAAACCACACCCGAGCAAGACAACACGCTTCGCGTTACTTTGCAGCTTGCAACGTGACGCTCACCATGTCCAGCTATTCCCTCGAACCTCGGAGAAGCAGAACCTGCAAGGAGACAAAAGGAACATCATTCGCAGCAGCATCTTACCTGCAGTCTTCATATTTAAACACTCGCAGCTACTGAGAACAGCTTCCTCGAATCTGCATGCCTCCCGGACAGAACAACCTGAAAGAGGAAGTTAGAGGCAACATTAAAACATTAAAGAAACCAGTAGAGACATTTACAACTTACGAACTGCTCAAAAGGCTTACCTGGCTGGTCGCCTCTCGGCTGGCACCACTCCGGACATTCCACTCGCGCTGAAGAACACTGCTACCTACAAGGAAGGAAAACACAGGTTAGCAAAGGCAAGACTTCGCAGCGCTGAGCATAGCGCTTACTTACCGCATCATAGCGCTCTTAATGCGCCATCATTTACCAGCGGGGCTCAACCAATCCAGTTCGCTGCGCTGAAGCTCCGCATACCTAAGAGAGAAAAAAGAGACATTTTAAACAAAGAAAGGCATGCAGGGTAGCAACAAAACTAAAGAACAGCAATAAGACCTACCTGAACAATATCAAACGGGCCGGCATCAATGAAGTAATTGGACTGCACTCGCCCATGAAAGACAACGCGCCCCTGCAAAGAAGGCAGGACGGAGAGCACGCCTAAATCTACCACAAGGCAGAACCTTCCCCGCAGACCACATCAGGGCAAAGCTGAGAAGCATACCAGCGAGTAACCCGGCTGGGTGGCGTCCCTGTGGATACCAGGTGAGCATAACAATACGGTCTTCCCTTTTCACCTTTTTTTGGCAAGGGATTGAAACACTGTATATCCATTCAACACAGTTGGGTCAGTCAGCCATACCTCTTGTAGGCAAATGCATGTATAGTTACTTATATATGGCAATGATCCATCCTGAGAAATCAAGTGAATGAAACCCCTAGTATTCCATGAGAGAAATTAAATCCTTCAGTCTTTTTTCAATACCACCGGCAAAGATTCTGCCAGACATTTTAAGATGTTTTGTACATCTGCCAGTTGAACCTTGTTACTTGCAGGGAGCTGGGTTATACTGGTCTTGATCTTAGGCTCAGACGCACTTTCCTTGGGCAGTCCGGGTCTTCTTTTCCTGGATCCACATCGATTTCCACATCAATCTCCAATAAGTTATCCTTATATATACGTAGCAAATTAGCAGTGGCCAAAAATGTGCAGTGAATTGCCGATACATTCGTATTTGGAGTATTTAATGGTTCGATGTATTCAAAGTCATCTGATGTTAAGACTCTTAATTGTGAAATAGAGTAGAGCCTAATCAAGAATTCTGTTTGTGTCAACCAATCATGATTGTAATTTTGGTAAAGATTCTTGATTATACAGATACGGTTGTTTCTCATTTCTGGCTTCTGCCCCTCGTTCATGTGCCTTGACTTCTGAGTGCTCTCAAGGTAAGGGGTCAGCCTTGAATTGTTCAGAGTAGATGAGATGTTTTCTACTGATTGTTCATTTGGCATAATAGAGGGTTCAGGTGGAGTTTCTTCTGCATCGGGGAGATCTTTATCTTTCTCCGGAATGAGCCAGCTCGTGAGGCACCCTTCTCTTTCAGAGTTTCTCTTTGTCGCCTCCGCTGCTTTTTTCCTGGCTTTTTTCATGTTTTTAGTACCAGGGTCAAGCTCAGAGGGTAGTAAGGGTACCTCACATGGTCTTTTCTTTGTTATAGCCCTTCTAGCTAAACGCTGCAGTTTCCGTGAGAAACAGACCTCAGAGTTATTAGTCACATTCTGATCCACTTTCAACGGTGGGATGGGGTGTTTAATCATCTGAATGGCTTCGGACAAGTTATTCTCAATGTCCTCAATCACTGCTTTCTCTACTGTATTCAATGCTACCAAATTGATTGAGTTTTCCAGGATACGACCACACAATTTTAGCAATATTTTGAATGCAAACTGCAATGAGGCCATAGTAGATTGCATCTCAGCCAAGGCATTCGTATCTGAAAAGGAGCCTGTATTGGATTCTCATTCTGGGATTTCTGAGTGTATCGCCAAATCCGGAGACATAGAAAGCCTCTCAGGAGTTGTCGTAGTTGGTGGAAGTTCTCGCTGTCTCATCATTTTCCTTATCAACAGCCAAACTATTCAAGACAGGACTCATCGATCTTTGGATGGCGAGGCAGAGCTCCAATAAGGAATTTGTCGATCATTAATACTGAGGAGTTATCTTGCACAATGCTTGCGCTCTGATTATTCACTATCTCCTTTTCAAGAGTATTCGGAATGGATTCAACAAAGGTGTTGCGTGGGAGAAAGTTTGTGATAGTGCCTTTACTTATTGGCATTTGCTGTTTAAGGTTACTGTTAGCATCCCCTTTCCCCGTTCTACCAGTGGGTGCTTTGGGCTGCCTATTGCGCAAGTTGTACTTGTTCTGTGCAAGTTTTTGTTGGGGGGATATTCTATTTTTTTGGTGATTGCTAATTCTCCACTGTGCCTTTTCCAAAGGACTGCCTCGCTGATCGTATTCAAGTCCAGATGATGTTGACAGTTAGCACAATTGCCACTGTAAATAGACCGTGTCAAAAGGAATTTTTTGAACAAATTCCTGGTCCACCCTCTATAGTAGTTATTACCACTGTTGACAGGTAAAGGGTGGCCATAGAGATTATCTGCCACCGTCCACAGAACTCACAGCCCACCAAAGGAACGGTCAAGCCACACCAGCCACGCGAATTACAGCGAATCACTTGCTGATACTCACTGCTGGCTGCCTCTGACAGGATTCTCTATTGATAATTTGTAAGCCACCCACAGTGTGGTACAAGCCAATCCCTCACAGCACCTTGATCCACTCTTCAAGCCGGAAGAGCATTCACGTAGTTAAAAGTTTCTTTCTCTGTCAGAGGTCAATGTATGCCCATGGACCAGTGTATAGAGACTGTTAGTCAGCACAGACCTGCCCTACTCACACAGACTGGCCCATCTCACGCTTGCAGGCACAGAACTCTCTGTGGGGACACTCGTCTAATAATAGAGAGAGGACTGGTCTGGGGTTGGAGGCGTCAATAACTGGTGCCTAAGGTGCCTAATAGAATTATATTAGAATCTGCTCCACAAAGTGTAATGTCACTTCTGGCCCACCCTCGGGGCATGTACCAACTGAGCACCCAAGAACCTCAGCACCACAGCAGGTCCCCCTGCACTAGCTGTTCCGGGTGGTCCCCCTGCACTAGCTGTTCCGGGTGAGCCTCGAGTACCCAACTCACCACGGATGTCACAGCGTTCCTCAGGGCGTGATCAGTACTATACCACGCAGCACCAGAGTAGCACCAGAGCAGCACCAGAGCAGACAGGAAAACGTAGAATACACTATCCCCCGTCTCCCGGGGCCGAATGCTGTCACGGGAGGGTCCGATCGTTCCAAGCGTTCCTCTGCTCTACTGTTCCTCTGACGTCGATTCACTACAGGAAAGGACCTATGGAAAGGAAAGGAATTGAGTGTCAAGCCACACTGCAGAGTGTCTCATGCACACAAAGACACACAGCCGCTTCTGACACCGTCTTCACACAGGGGATATGCCGAGAAGGAAGTGATAATAATGAAAATGTATTAAAGAACCAGTTTTTGCTTCCTTAGATGATCGAGATGGGCAGTCAAAGCAGTAGCATTGTTCTCCCTCAGGAGGAAAGGCGTCCATATTGCCCAGGAAACAAATGCTGTAAAATGACATATAAATGTATTATCTATGCATGCATTATATTCATAATCATATTGCTATCATTATCAGAACTGCATTATTATAGGCGCACAAAGTGTTGTTCCGTACACCCACCTGAAGATGTACGCATGATACCTACAAAAGTGCCCAGACCCTACATAGTCATTCCTGTTCCGAGAAAGAATGATAGTGACTGAGCTTGAAATGGATGTGGTAAGCAATGACACACACAACACTTGTTTTAGCAAATGAGTTGAAACACCAGCGACAAGGTTGGCAAAGTAAGCCAGACAAGAGATTGTTGAAAGTTACACCTACACAGTAAAATGAGTATAAACACACCTGGTCTAGTGTTAATGATTTCAGAATCAAATTTCAGAGAATGGGGAAAGTTTGGGCAAACAACGACAAGAAGTTTTATGGTAAAAGAAGTTCAGAGACAAATGGAGAAAGCTGAACTTTTAAAGAGACAGAAGGCTTTAAAGACAACACCTGCAAGCACACCTGATCCTGCAAGACATGATATCAGGGCAGCGGCTGGAAGGAAGACACGGACAGAAATGTTGAGAGACATTTTCATGCCTAGTTAGTATATTGAATGGATGAAGCATATTGCACAATCTCCTACTCGAACAGTACAAATGAAAACGGCATGATCATTGATGGAGATGCCTGAGAATCCTCCAGGAAGAAGGAGCTATACAGAAGTACTGCGTGACATGCTTGTGGAAGCTCACATCAAAAGAGTAAGAGCCAGAAGAAGCACACAAGAAGACAGTAACAAATTGAATGATTACCTGGTTAGCACAGCACATTTGGGAAACAACATATGGTACCAACATATGAAGGATGTTGGAAGACGAACTTCGGATGAGGAATGCTTTGTATGTGCACATCTGCCTTACAGCATGGGAAAGTCAAAAATCTTTGTAGCTATTGAGATAGATGTCCAGACAGCACACTGTCTGCACACATAGCAATGTGTAAGACCAGAGGTCAGTTCATGGGAAGTGATGCCTCTCTCAAATGGCCAACTGAAAAAACAGATCCAAATGAAGATAACTAGGTTCAAGACATAAAGACAAGAAACAATGCCAAAACGAAGAATATTGTGATCAGATACGAGAAACCTGGAGTAAAAGGAGCAGAGATCAGAAGAGAAGTGAACAAAAAATTAGAGACTGAAGGAAAAACTTCAGAAGAATACAGCAGATGGAAGAACAGAGGTCAAATGCAAATCTGGGGAACAGTGCTTTCACCAGACAGATGGAAGAAAGGAGTAGTGATCTGCAGAGCATGGATAGTGATCGTTTGCTACCAGGCTACCATTGCCATAGTGCAAAATGGATGCAAGCCATCATGGCCAAAGCTTGCTAAACTACTGACATGGGTCGAGGACAGAGGAGGGCCCTTGCAAATAATACCATTGGAGAGCCCTAAAATCTGTTTCAGAAATAATGGCACAAGAAAAATGGAGAGAATCACAATTGTGGCCGAGTCTTTGACATTCCAGGAATGGTGCATGGTACTGCAGTGATCATGAATCACTAATGGGTGTGTGGATCCCAGGCATACATGAGATTGCCGAAAAATTGGGGAGATATATGTACATTGGTGAATGTCCATGTTCCAGCGTTGGTGATTCCAAAAAGTGATGTGAACATTGACAGTTTCCCGAAAGCAGATGCTCACCTGAGGAAGAAGAGATCTGTGGAACTTATGAAGAGAACGAAGAGGGAAAATGATTTCTCTGCAAAGTGCATAGAAGCTTTCGATGCTATCCGATATGAACACAGACTGTTCAGTCAGACTTCTTCAGTATTCACCTTGATCTTGATGCCAAGAATTCAGGTTGGAGCAAATACTAAATGGTTACAAATAACCAGATGGGAGTTACTCAGACCATCAACACGACCATAAAAGGATTCAATGCAATCAGAGAAGAGTTGAGAGCAATCAGAGGGATGACACTCCAGAACAGAAATGTCTTAGACATGATCACAGCTATGGATGGAGTTGTTGGTGCAAAAATCGGAGAATCATGTTGCACATTTACACCTTCACACAATGACGAGAATGGAACCTTAACAGAGGCCATAAATATGCTGAAAAAACTACAGAATCAGATGATAGATGAATTTGACGAAGTTGATGAAGTTGATGATGACAGTTGGTTTGGAGCACTGTTTTCATGGATTCTGTAATGGATGGCAGATGCATTCAAGTTCCTAGGAGCCCTGTTGGTGATGATATTACTTGGATTCTGTGTGATCAAATTAATAATCTCACAATGCCAGAAGACAACAAAGAAAGCCATAGGGATGAAGATCATGATTGATGTTTAGTCAGGATGGAAGCCAAATGACCTGACTGATGAAGAAATAAGAGATGTTGTGAAGGCCAGCATTTATGCACCAGAAGGAACCAAGTTCCTGTATCGAAGGGATCATAGAAAATAAAATATGTGGGAAGATGGATCTATTGCAGTCCAACTGGAAAATGCCAACTGATGACATGGAACAAGGATGAGCATGTGAGAACAGCAGGATGCTTGAAGGGAGTCATAAAGATATGGGGCCTCATTCCGAGTAGGGCGGTAAGGGACACCAGGCTCCATTAAGGAGACTGGTGCCGGTAATCCCTTACCGACCTACTACAAGGTCCCTTAGCGGGTCCCTCCTTTAACGCCTGGTCTGACCAGGCGTTATACTTCAGAGCTAATAACGGTACCGCAAATTGCGGTACCATTATTAGCTCCTTCCCCATTCCCATTGAGCCCTATGGGGGCTCAAATGGGAATGGGGAATGGCTTTTTCAATGGGGACTTAACGGTCCCGCAAAGGTCGGACTACACCGGTAAATCCCCATTGAACGAGACCGGTGCCAGACCCGTTATTGGAGGCAGCCATGGCGCAAATAGTACCATGGATACCTCAAATCTCGGAATGAGGCCCATGGACCCCAAGGAAGCATCTCTTCAGACCAAATGTCTGGATCCAGAGGATGAAATAAAAGTGATGGATGAAGAAAAAGTGGATGCAAAGAAAGAAGTGAGAGTGGTTGAGGAATCACCCAGAGGGGGGAGTAAAGAGGAAGTGTCAAGTATCGCCCCCACTCCAGTTGCCCCCCTCCCATTGCCTATTGAGTTCACACCAAAGTATGTGGCGTATGAAGAACAGTTAAATCAGCAGAGAGCAGCACATGGGCTCTGCCCAGTGCCTATCAGTATGACAGCACCTATTAATATACCGACACCTAAGAAAACCTGGACAGTAAGGTATCCAGAAAAAAGCCATACCTACATTCTAAACAATATGACGATTGTTTGAATAAAATACCCGAAGAAGCAAAGAAGATAATGAAGGAAGATGAATGGTGACATCATAAGGAATCGGACTGACGCACATATAGAAGATATAATGACCTGAGAATACTGAAAGGAGATACCCTGGATAAGTGACATCTTGAGCCCAAGGTGAAGAAGTTGATGTCAAGATGAAGAAACTTATGCCACATACATGATGAAGATATTTAGTTAGTTTAAACGTGTACAGATGGAAGTAACTGCAAGAGGCACAGAAATCGTGAAGCTTTCTTATGCTTAATAGTCGATAGATTGCGGCAAGCGCCAACGTTTACACGTATATACCTCAAGAAGCACTTTATGTTGAATGCAAGTCCACTACGCACATGAGTAGAATTGAACAAAGGTTACAAAAGGCCTCAAATGGAGTGTGTTGCAGCAAGAAAATCGAGAATCAAGACAGAGCAAAACTCAGCTAAGGATGACCATGCCAAGGTCTTATCGAGCTGGAATAAGCCAACATTGGATACAATTAAGGAGAGAAGAGAACAGAGGATCCTGTTCAGAAAGGTCAAGATTAGCCACAGACGTCAGAGAACTGGTAGAATTAAATCAAATATACGAAAAGACACAGAGAAAAGCTGATTTCACGGTGTCCAGTCACGTGACAAAGGCTGGCTGAAAGAGTGAGACTTTCACACCTACGCATGGATCCCCGCCATGCCCATAATCCTTAAAAGTTCTGAGAGCACAGGCTCAAGGCCAAACTACAAAGAAGTAATTGACATATGATTACTGAGGTAATGATTGATTGTAGCATAATTGGTGGGAGCTGGGGTGCAGACAGCTTCTCTGAACCTGGATTTTCTTTCTGCATGCTGCTAGACGTAGATGGAAAGGTATGAGTGGGGTTGATGCCAACCCAATCATAGTGCACCATGTAATCTAGGGTCCTATAGTGAGTAGAGCCAATGGGACGTCAGTCTTTTAGTGACGTTCATCTTGGCCATTTTGAAGGGAGGGCTTAGTTGCTCCACCTGACATTGATTATCCAATCCCATCTCTCCGTTGCCATATACAGATATAGTACCTATATTAAGTTACCTTCCTATAACCAATCACGTTGCATGTTAGGTTTTTAAGATTGCCACATAGAATGACGTTAGTACGTGTGCAGGTTGTACATCAGCAATGACGAGTTTTTGCTATAAATATTGTGTTTTTTCTAAAAGTAAAGAGAGTGAGAAGATCGAGGGATTGCTGATGTTCATTGTACTCCCCGTTTTATGAACTTGTCATTTAACGGACTCACTTTGCCAAACTATTGAGTTGTCTTAATTATTTGATGCATGAGTATGAATCTGCATCCCCATCTTTCTCAAGGGTACTGCTACTCATCTTAAAGGGCTGTTTGGAGATCATCCAGTTCAGAGCTACTACTTGCCAGAGTATGACTGAATAATGGAAAAAGCTTCACCAGCAAAGGATTATTCAGGAAACTCCAAAAGACCAGATCATTCCAACCTTTAAATTGACTGATACATGGGAAGTGGGTCTGGAAACACCAAATCCCAAGCATTTTCTGTCTCCAAGGTGTATGCTGAACATTTCCATTGGCAACTAAAATATAGAACACAATTGTTGGGTCGTTAGAGATGTCCCTTCTGACTTTTATTTGGGTAGTGACATTCTAAATCCATTCACAAATAGTCTAGATAAGATCAGCAACAAAGTATAGTCACGACTGGGGGGGCTTTGAGAACACAGAAAGAGCATTTCGGTGCGCTCAATTGCTGCCTTATGTGGTTGAAATTCAAGTGGGATAAGAGGTCACAAACCGAGGACATGTGCGACAATTCACCATTCCTTTCAAAATTAAGCAAGGACCGAACCTCAAATATAGAGGGTGCATATATAAACTTGAACTCTCACCTCCAACAGCGAGGTTTATATTTACATCCAACACCTTTAGTGGATCTAGAACACAACACCATTTGAATATTGGTGGATAACAGTGACACTCAAAGTATCACTTTGGGCAAGTACACCTCTATTGGAATGGTGGTTGATGCCCAACACTATTCTGTTGATTTAGGCAATCCAATAATTGAACCAATTCCTCACTACTGTTTCAAGGTCAGTGAGGGTATTCCTCCAGAAAGGATTTCTACCCATCATGGGGGCAATTTCTTGCTGTACTCTTCATGCCCTTATGGGGTGGAAGAGGTAACCAGTGGAACCAGGAAGGATGAGGTGGTATTTAGAGTTAGCAACAACTACCTCAAATCCATTCAACCTCATGCCCAGATGAATACCATAAAAAGAGATCTCTCCACCCAACTGGACAATACCACTGAAATTGCCAAGCCTGATGGCTTTCCAGGAACAAAGACAGAATCTGAAACAGGTGTTCCTGGACTTCCAGGAGATCTTCTCAGTAGACAAGGAAGGCAAGCCCATGCACGCTCACACCAGAAAAAATACAACCCGCTAGGGAAAAAGGCCCAAGACACTGCTTGCAATGATAACAAGGTTCTATTCCTACAAAAAGGAAGTGCATCTGCAAAGAACTCTGCTGCCACTGAAAGTTCTGCCAAAATCTGCATGCGCAGAACCATATGATGTTTTTACATACAGTAAAAACTGACGTGGCTGGTTGGCGAGAACCTATACATGGATGGCCTTCTCCATAGGGAAAATTCTCAGTGAATTAATCACTGAGCCTAGAGATGCCGTTTGTGTAGTGAATACTACTTCCAAAAAAATCAAAAATTTAAAATCATAAACTTAGATTGTCAAAATAATAAACCAGTTCTTGAAACCTCTGTAGTGTAGCAGTCTTCTTTTTTAAAATTGTAATTTACTTTTGTGCAGAAGCCCTGGCCGATGCATTTTGGACTGATAGTGCTTCTTCAGGGCAGGCTCTGTTCATTGCAATTTCAAGCCTGCTGTCCAGTTAGTTTCACTTGATCATGTAACTCAGCACTACTTTTTGAATCAACATCATCATTGTATATTGCCTTTTATCATTTTTCTAAATAGACATAGATGTCTATTGATGTGTGCTGTTTAAGGTCGTAGTGCGGATTTGCACCAGTACCTTCAGTATATTAGGTAGTGCTGTCCTGTAAATGGTCCTCAGCATGTAGATGCTGTTGGAGGACAGCATATATTGGATGACCAGATCCAGAGTCGTCTGCTCTCCACTTGTCCACTGGGGGTCCCGGGGCATGCACTACACATGAAGCACGAGTGTTACCATGGAAGCAGCCTTCTTGTCCATCTCTGTTCACGTGGGTGTTCCTAGGCTCATCATCCACAGTAGAACAGCGCCTAATAAGCAATTAGTTACTTTGAAAATAATGCTATATCACTGTAACGGTGCACTTGGCAGACACAGATATGGGCCCAGGGGGAGAGCCGAGGTCATACTAACTTGCATACTTTACTCAATCCCAGATGCGGCAGCAACCTCTCAAGGTGTTCCACCCTCATTTTGGGTTATAATATTAACCCTCCCAGGCACCTCTTTGCCAAATCACATGACCCAAATGTGAAGGCGAAATAGCCTTTATTTCTTATCTTTTTGATCGATCAGGGGTCTTACAGCTTTATGGTCAGTGGTCTGGACCTGACTGGTGCTGTGGTATGTGGGGGTCTTGTGATCAAAGCATAGGAGGGCTGTATCTCTGATGTGTGGGGTGTTGGGGCTGAGGGGTCATGCTATCTGTATCGTGGAATGGTAACTGCCAAGAGGCGCTCTGTCCCCTTCTCGTGGCCTTGCAGAGCACAACCTTCTGACGGCGAAGCCTACAACCTCTGAAACAATGAACGGCTTGTAACTCCCTGAAGCTCACTGGTGTGGATTATGTCTTGTGGTAATAATTCAGGTCTAATACTAACACGTTTGGTGCTTTCGCTGTGCTAGGGCCTATGTTCCAAAAAGGATGAAAACAACTAAGATGGTATTTACACTTGTCTCTACTATATAACTCCTAATGCATGCCCTACGCTTTTGTGTACTCTCTTGTGTCCACACCTTCCTCCACCCTGCTCTCTCAAAGTGCGGTCTATCATTTATTTCTAATTCCGAATCACCTAAGGGTTAGGAGGACCCTCTCTCCTTCCCAACAGCCCCCCTTTCTTTAATTCTACATTAACAAACTCTCCTGCATTGTCACCCATGCTTATCTCCCAACAATGGTCCTATTTCAATCTCTGCACCCTTTCTAACCTTTCACCTTCCAAATATGGTGGCGATCCCTCCTAAGGAACCCATGCTCTACACACATTGTGCACACTTGCTCCAGATTGGGCATACTCCTCAGTGGTGCAAGTCATATATATACATCTCCCACCCCCAGCTAAATCAACCCAATTCTCTGCACAGTTTTCAGGATCTGGTGGGGGTGTAGTGATAGTGCCATGGGGGTTAAATGCTGCTCAATTTGGACAATGCTGGGCTTATTTGGGTCATCTGTCGGGTAGCATGTCCTGTGGTTCTGCGAGGTGTGTTGGATACCCCAATTGAGACCATCATCATAGCGCTATTAGAGACTACTTTGGCACAGCATCTGAGGCCCAGTTGGCAGGTTCAGAAGATGACCAATATGAACACGAGCACAGGCACCAACATCTTCACTATTGCTCCCATCCAGGACAGGGCCAAGGAGAAAATATTATCAACCCAGTCATCCCTTTGTATTCCATCTTCTTTCTTCATGTGCACTCCCAGGGTATGCACGCCCCCTAGTGTTTGCGAGAGGGAGCTCTTTTCTGCATCATTAGGAGGAACAAATGTGCAACAGGAATCCCTGATTCGTTTGCACATGCCTCCTTCCATCACCTTGAGAAGGTCAAGAAAGTAGTGGTTCCACATCGTCATCAATTGTAGGGCCCGCAACTCTACTTTTATGGCCTAGAACCCTTGTTCCATGTCATTTTCTAGCTGTATCAGTTCCCAATGGACGATTTGGAGCCATTTACCGTTAGTAGCTATTTGGACCCCAGGAAGTAACAGTGATGCAAAGAATGTTTCTGCGCTACTGATTAGCCTGTACTCATTGCGTATCTGTCAGGCTTTCTCAAATCTGATGTTGTCCCCGGAAGCTGCTGAACCCCCGCAGTCCCCTTTGGATGCTAACCTCTTAACTGGTATCAAACAGTTCAGTTGAGAGCACCCCCAAGGGAAAGGGGGAAAATGGGACAAAATAATAAACTTCAGGTTTTGCTCAGCTTCTTTATCTGTCAACCTGTTGGTGAAAATAACAACAAATTCACTTTAGTCACTAACCTTTGAATTCCTTGGCTCTGACTTCTCTTTATAAATTTAAGTAAATAAACACGCCACCATACCTGATTATCCTCTGTGAATAACGTAGAGGACGTGTGTGAATTCTACTGAAGAAAACATAAAAATAGAGTCTCAGATGCTCTTACTAATTTCTTCAATTCGGTTTTGAAAAACTGCTAATCTCTCTCAGTTTAATGAGTTTATCTTCAAGCAGTTCAACTGTCTTTTACCCAAACAACCCGCTGGAAATATTATACATGTAGTTTGTATTGGTTTCTAGCTTCAACACAAATTCCAAAAATGACACTCTGGCTATTCAATTTAAAATTGTTTGTTTCCTGAATGTATAAAAGTGTTCATTAATTGGATCTTTTGCGTGCAAAGAAGATCGCTCATAAAAGAAGCGTTCCTTTAACCAGAATATGCGCATGCGTGAAGATATTGTTTACTTCTTCTGAAATGGAAGCGCACATGAACAAGGAATTGAGTTAAAAAATGAAACTGGCATGGGCGCATGCGTAAAGGAATAGTATTCCACTCTTCTTAATATGAATTGTTCAAACAAGAAAGAAGAAATTCCTCAGTTCCGGACACTAATCCTTGAAGAGGCAGCCCAGTGATGATCACGCGCCAGGTTAGAATGTTAGTAAATTAAACATAACGCCTCGGAGTCGCGTGGCTACCACACTGTCACTTGCGCAGACAGTGTAAGATTTCTAACGCTAGTCCGACGCTAAGAAAAGCACTGTTACCGTCAAAAGGTACAATACTCAATAATCTTTTATACGGCCAAAAAAACACACAACGCTAAAATGATAAACAGACCTCCACACTCCAACTTGCCATACAGTTCTAGAAGTTCAAAAATAAATTCTTGAAAGAACGAAATGAACTACTATTTAAACAAAAAACTAAGAAAAACAGGAACAAGTTAATTAATGGTATTGATATTTAACTCCTGCTAGAAAATCATAAAATTCCATAAAAGATAATGAATTCACTTAGCTTGCTTCTTTCTTTCACCGGAACGTTTTCTAAGTTTCTTCTTAATTCTCCAACACTTTCCTGGTCCAAATAACTAAATTTTTAGGCACAAGGGCCTAACTAAAGTTTTCTAAATCTTAAGAGCTTCAAACATAAGACCTTCCAGCTGGGCTTCTGACAATGAAAGGCGGTTTAGAATGTTCCAACAATGCCTTTCTTTTACTTATGACCAATCACTGATCCTTTTGGAATTCTCCATTTTGACTTGGGAAGCTCTCCACACTCTGCACAGAAAGTTAAGGCCCAAACCATACTTTATGTTAATCATATCCTCATTCCACCACATTCATCCAAATCCCACGAAACCTGACAGTACCCCCCCCTTAATGCCCTGTCCCAAGGCCAACTTTAGAAGGATACTTTCTATGAAATTTTGCGACTAATTGTGGTGCATGCACATTCACCTCATCCTCCCATGTACGTTCCTCAGGTCCGAACCTTACCAGTCTATTAAATATTGTAGTTTCCCTCTTAACCTCCTGAAATCTACAATTCTTTTCACCACAAACTCTTCAGATGAATTCTCTAACTGAACTGGTGAAGGTGGATGTACAACTCTAGTCCCCTGAATCACAGGTTTTAATAGACTAATGTGAAAGGTGGGATGTATTTTCAAGGAAGTAGGTAGTTTTAACCGTACTGACACTGGATTGATCACCTTTTCTACTTTAAATGGACCTACAAAACGTGGAGTAAATTTGTTTTTGCCCTTAATTCTCAAATGTCTCGTCGAAAGCCAAACCAAGTCACCAACCTCATATTTAGGACCCAACCTCCTTTTTTGATCTGCAAATCTTTTGTACTTCTGTTTACTATCGAAAAGTACCCTTTTTGCTCTTTCAAAATTCTTTCTCATAGTTTTTAATCGAACCTCAACTCCAGGATTCTCTGACTCTTCAGTAATTTCAAAACTTAAAAACCGTGGGTGAAAACCTCTTCCAAGGTAAAACGGAGACATGTTAGTTGAATCTTTAGCACAGTTATTATAAGCAAATTCGGCAAGCCAAATCAAATCCACCCATTCTTCCCCTGCCTGTAGATAACACCTCAAATACTTCTCCAGTTCTTGATTTACCCTTTCTACTTGTCCATTGGTCTCGGGATGATAACCTGATGATAAACTGACTTCCATACCCAAATCCTTACAAAAAACCCTCCCAAATCTAGAAATAAATTGAGGACCTCTATCTGAGATAATTTGATTAGGAAGACCATGCAGTCTAACTATTTCTCGCAAAAAGACTTTGGCCAAACTGTCTGCAGTAACCTCTCCCTCCATTGGAACAAAGTGAGCCTCTTTTGACAAGAGGTCCACCACAACAAGAATAGATGTACAACCCTTGTCACAAGGAAGATCTGTAATGAAGTCCAGGGAGATTGTATGCCAAGGACGAGGTGGAATAGGCAACGGCTCCAACAACCCGACTGGTTTTCCGGTTTGATTCTTCATTTGAGCGCAAATAGCACAGGTTTTTACAAAATTTAAGATGTCCTGACGCATTTTTTCCCACCAGAAGCTCCTCCTGACCAATTCTAGCGTCTTTCTAAAACCTGGGTGTCCGGACAGCATAGATTCATGACAGTCTCTTATTACTCTCTCTCTCAAGTCCAAAATAGGTAAGTAAAGTTTATTTTCAAAAAACGGCAATCCTTTCTCAATTTTTCGAACCGGATCCTTTCGAACCCATTCCTCCATTTGTGCAATTGACATGGACTTTCGAACTTCTTCCTCAACATCCTCAATTTTCTGTATTCCGGCAGAAATAAAACAGCATGGATCGATAATGGATATCATCTCCTTTTCTGATTCCATCTCACATCCAGGAAATTGACGTGATAAAGCATCAGCCTTTCCATTAAGCCTACCTGGCTTAAATGTCACTACAAAATCGTAATCAGCAAAGAACAATGACCATCTTAACTGCCTTGGTGTGAGAGTCTTGGCTGATTTAAAAAAAAGCAGATTTCTATGGTCTGTTAACACAGTCACTGTATGTCTTGCTCCTTTTAAAAAATGCCTCCACTCTTCAAAAGCAAACTTGATTGCCAATAATTCTCGATCTGAGATCGTATAATTTTGTTCTGCCATAGAAAATTTTTTAGAATAGTAAGCCACTGGATGAAGTTGTCCTGTCTCTCGATGTCTCTGAGAAAGAACAGCCCCCATGGCAAGATTAGATGCATCCGCTTCTACATAAAAAGGCTGAGATGGATCTGGATGAATTAAAATAGGGGCCGAACTGAACCTTTTCTTTAATTCTTGAAATGCCTCCTCTGCCTCTGTCGACCACACAAATTTGGCACCTTTCTTTAAGAGTTTTGTTATGGGAGTAATCAACCGAGAAAATCCTTCAATAAATCTTCTGTAAAAATTTGCAAAACCTAAAAAGCTTTGAATTTCTTTTACTTTCGTTGGTGTTGGCCAATCCGTGATGGCTTGAACTTTGTTCGGATTCATCTCCAATCCCTTGGGAGAAACAATGTATCCTAAAAATTCCACAGAATTAGTATGAAACTGGGATTTTTCTTATTTAGCAAACAAATGATTCTCTCTGAGTCTTTGTAGAACCTTTCCCACATGAATTTTATGAGACTCTAAATCCTGAGAATAAATCAAAATATCATCAATATATACTACTACGAATATATCTAAAAAATCTCTTAAAATTTCATCCATAAAGAATTGAAAGGCAGCTGGTGCATTGCATAAACCGAAAGGCATCACCAAGTACTCATAAAGCCCAAATCGGGTTTTGAATGCCGTTTTCCACTCATCACCCTCCTGGACTCTCACCAGATGATAGGCACCACGTAAATCTAGTTTGGAAAAAATTGTGGCTCCCTGGACCTGATTCAAGATTTCCGAAATTAGAGGGAGAGGATACTTGTTTTTGATTGTAATCCTATTCACAGCTCTATAATCAATGCATGTTCTAAGAGACCCATCTGGTTTTGGTACAAAAAATAATGGAGATGCGGCTGGAGATTGAGAATGACGAATAAAACCCTTAGCCAAATTTTCTGCAAGGTACTCTTTAAGATAATCATTCTCCTTTTCAGTTAATGCATACACTCGACTACTTGGTAAAACCGCCCCGGGCTCCAAATCAATTTTACAGTCAAAACTCCTATGTGGAGGTAATTCTCCTGCCTCCTTTTCATCAAAAACCTCCTTTTACCCTTGATAACACTCCGGAAGATGTCCTAACACCGCTCCTATATTATGTCCTGTAATACCTGCATCAGTCAGAAAAAAGGAAACCAAACCTTGTGTTTCTTCCCTCCCAGGATTACCTTTCAAAAGGCAATTTTCTAAACAGAAACTAGACTGTAATTCTACCACTCGCCTACTCCAATCAATTTGAGGATTATGCAAGGTTAGCCATGGCATGCCTAAAATTATTTTCAAAATTGGTGTATCAATTAAATCAAATGAGATTTCTTCTCTATGACCTCCAAGTAATTCCATAACAAAGACACCAGTTTCATGAGTTATAGGACCTGATGAAAGAGAAGTTCCATCTACAGCCCGAACCTGTTCCACAACTTCCTTCCTCACAAGTGGTATTCCCAATGCCTTAGCTACTCCCCAATCCATAAAGTTCCCGGTGGCTCCTGAATCAATCACTACCGGTCCATACCCTTTCCTTTCCTCCTTCAAATTCAAGGATACATTTACAGTTATGTGTGGAACCGCTGACTGAACTGTATTTGCAACCTGCTGTCCTTTTCCTCCGGCTGATGAACATTTTTTGGGTGTAAAGGGACAATTTCCTAAAAAATGACCGCCCCTACCACAATATAAACACAAATTATTCTCACGCCTCCTAGTCTTTTCCTCCTTTGATAAAGGACCTTTTATTCTAATTTGTTGATCATTTACCCTTGGTTTCACTTCTTTACTACCCACCTCAAGCCTTGAACGATCTCCTCTAATGACTGACCTCACCTCCCCCTGAGTACAACGATGCCTTTCTGCTTTCCTTTCACTTATACGATAGTCCAACTGAACTACTAAATCAATCAATTCCTCACAAGAAGAAGGGCGTTGGACTACACTGGACAAGGCATCCTTCAATTCCTCCTTGAGGCCTCTATAAAAAAGAGAAAACCTCTTCTCTGCTGGCCACTGGGATTCTAAAACCAAAGACCTAAACTGTGTGATATATGTGACCAAGTCTCTGTTTCCTTGACGCAAATCTAATAATTCCCCATCAACTTCTAAGGACATTTGTCTTTTATCAAACATTTTCTTTAATTCTTCCATAAAAAGAGAAACATTTTTTAAAGATAAACTCTTCTGCCTGACCAATAAACCTGCCCAAGTAGAAGCCTCTCCAGATAAATAAGACATCATAAAAGTAACTCTGGAAGCATCAGAAGGAAATAGTTTGGGACTACTAAGAAAGTGCAACTCACATTGGGTTACAAATGTCTGATATTTACTTGAATCTCCATAGTAACGCTCTGGAGCTGCCAAAGGTACTGGCATAACTAATGCCCTAAAACCTCCCTCTGCCCCATCACCTCTACCCACACCTCTCTCCTCACCAGCCCTTACCAATTCCGTGGGGAATTCTTCTCTCCCAATTCCCTGCGTCTGTGCCATCTTTTCACATAACTCATCTACTCGTTGTCCTAATTTTTTATTCTCTTGATATGCCACCTTTAATTCCTCCTGTAATTCCCTCACTAAAACACTTAACGCTTCCATTGAGAACTCGGGGTTCATGACAGCTTAGGAGGACTATTTTTTCTGGCCTTTCATACTGTCAGGCTTTCTCAAATCTGATGTTGTCCCCGGAAGCTGCTGAACCCCCGCAGTCCCCTTTGGATGCTAACCTCTTAACTGGTATCAAACAGTTCAGTTGAGAGCACCCCCAAGGGAAAGGGGGAAAATGGGACAAAATAATAAACTTCAGGTTTTGCTCAGCTTCTTTATCTGTCAACCTGTTGGTGAAAATAACAACAAATTCACTTTAGTCACTAACCTTTGAATTCCTTGGCTCTGACTTCTCTTTATAAATTTAAGTAAATAAACACGCCACCATACCTGATTATCCTCTGTGAATAACGTAGAGGACGTGTGTGAATTCTACTGAAGAAAACATAAAAATAGAGTCTCAGATGCTCTTACTAATTTCTTCAATTCGGTTTTGAAAAACTGCTAATCTCTCTCAGTTTAATGAGTTTATCTTCAAGCAGTTCAACTGTCTTTTACCCAAACAACCCGCTGGAAATATTATACATGTAGTTTGTATTGGTTTCTAGCTTCAACACAAATTCCAAAAATGACACTCTGGCTATTCAATTTAAAATTGTTTGTTTCCTGAATGAATAAAAGTGTTCATTAATTGGATCTTTTGCGTGCAAAGAAGATCGCTCATAAAAGAAGCGTTCCTTTAACCAGAATATGCGCATGCGTGAAGATATTGTTTACTTCTTCTAAAATGGAAGCGCACATGAACAAGGAATTGAGTTCAAAAATGAAACTGGCATGGGCGCATGCGTAAAGGAATAGTATTCCACTCTTCTTAATATGAATTGTTCAAACATGAAAGAAGAAATTCCTCAGTTCCGGACACTAATCCTTGAAGAGGCAGCCCAGTGATGATCACGCGCCAGGTTAGAATGTTAGTAAATTAAACATAACGCCTCGGAGTCGCGTGGCTACCACACTGTCACTTGCGCAGACAGTGTAAGATTTCGAACGCTAGTCCGACGCTAAGAAAAGCACTGTTACCGTCAAAAGGTACAATACTCCATAATCTTTTATACGGCCGAAAAAACACACAACGCTAAAATGATAAACAGACCTCCACACTCCAACTTGCCAGGTGCAAAAAATGTGACGCAGTTCAATAAATTTAAATACAGTTCTAGAAGTTCAAAAATAAATTCTTGAAAGAACGAAATGAACTACTATTTAAACAAAAAACTAAGAAAAACAGGAACAAGTTAATTAATGGTATTGATATTTAACTCCTGCTAGAAAATCATAAAATTCCATAAAAGATAATGAATTCACTTAGCTTGCTTCTTTCTTTCACCGGAACGTTTTCTAAGTTTCTTCTTAATTCTCCAACAATTTCCTGGTCCAAATAACTAAATTTTTAGGCACAAGGGCCTAACTAAAGTTTTCTAAATCTTAAGAGCTTCAAACATAAGACCTTCCAGCTGGGCTTCTGACAATGAAAGGCGGTTTAGAATGTTCCAACAATGCCTTTCTTTTACTTCTGACCAATCACTGATCCTTTTGGAATTCTCCATTTTGACTTGGGAAGCTCTCCACACTCTGCACAGAAAGTTAAGGCCCAAACCATACTTTATGTTAATCATATCCTCATTCCACCACATTCATCCAAATCCCACGAAACCTGACAGTATCTCATTGAGAAGTTCAGATGAATTGTGAGATAAATAATTTTCTCTTTTCTTCCTCTGCAACTTTTCTTTTCTTCCGCTTTCAGGGAGAATGTGGAACTCACGGGCCTGTAATGGGTTTCTGGTAGGCCCCTCTGAGATGGGACCTGCCATTAGTGGTGATGAGTTTGCTGACCCCACTTGGAGATGCTCTTCCGGTATTACAAGCAGCGCCGAGTTCAAGGTAGCCAGCAAACATTAGCTCCTCCGTGATGGTGGGAGGTGCAAGTATGCCTGCTGACCACACACTTAATAGTAGTCCATAACTGCAGCTGTACCTTTCTTGAAGTCTGGGATGGGCAATACTCATTGGCCCCTAAATAGTCTGTTCATTGTAAAAGCAAAGTCCATATGTTTCTTTTCTGTGCACTTTCACTGGTTTTTCCATTGCCTCTATCAAACTATTGTTAGTTTTGCAATATGGTCATTTCAGAAAGCTGCACATGCTGCGTTCACTCGGACAAAGACCTTGTCCTCAAACCCTTTTAAGCCTCCTGCCATACAACTCAGCGTCATTTCTTGCCACCTGTTTGCCACATATTTAAGTCCTTCCAACACCAAATGTGGCCTCAGCAGACACTGGATGCTTTTAAGATTGTTGTTGCATTGCAGATGATCTGGATCCAATACTTCGAGCCTTACGTTGTGCGCCTGGAACGTGCCTTGTCTCCTACATACCGCTAGATGGACTGGGTATTGACCCTCTAGAATGGGTACTTCCGGCAGGACTAAGACCTTGGGGGCCCATGATGCATGTGGTATCAACGAAAAGATATAACAACTTCCATTCACATTATCTCTCCCGATAGTGCTCGTGTCTGTGTACCAACTAGTGGACATTTCTGGGTGGCACACATCTTCTATAGCATCTAAGACAAGTCCATGTTAGGCATCGTACTTTGCCCTTTTTTGCCTGTCTATCGGTGCAGCTAGAGCTTTGTATACATCCATTTATAATTCTATAACTACTAGTGTCATTAATAAAACTTGTCAAAACATTGGGGAATACTAACGACTTGCCAATAAATTCTAATAATCCTGAATCAGTTGGTGCACCTGTAACAGGGACAGAACCGGTAATGCTGGCATGTAAGTTACGGACCTGTGTTGTGTATTACGGGCAATAAAGGCATAGTGCATTTTTATAAGTATTAGATACATTATTAACAGTGGTGTTTTGGTAGACATCCCCCCTTTTTAAATGTGGCCCCCATATAAAAACAGCTCCTCAATACATTCCTAATGTAAACATAGAAATTGCAAACAGCCCCACAACCCCTGCACTGCTAAGACTAACACCCAGGACATCAAAGATGACATCACAAATGTCATTGATGACATACCTGATGACATCACATCCCTGGCTCCCCCTTTTTTTCCTTTACTGACATATCTAGGCCACATGGTTTTCTTCAGTAACAGTCAGGAATTAAAAACTGAAAAGGTACTATATTTGTAGACTTATACTTCAAGTATGTTCTTACAGTAATTCCCCTAGGGTCCAGTCAAATCATGTGAGACATATGCATAGGTTAAGTAGCACCTTTGAAACGGAGCAATCATTTCTCTGCATAAAGGTAATCAGTTAGGTTATGAACACTTTCTGCTACTACTGCTGCTTTTTTCCTTACTTCAATTTCCTTGTATATACTCATATTTGTATGTGTTGTTGTCTCTTTGTATTTTGTCTATAATAATGCAATTATGTAGTAAGTGGGTTTTATTACCTCCTTATCACATGTTTCACAGTACGCAAAACTCTAATAAGAAAACAGTTATCATTTCACTATTCAACATGGTAAGCTTATGAATATTGCACCTCCATCATGTATGCTGCACACAATGCCTATGTTTGTACATGAGTACCTTAGTATACTGCATAGAACTTCATAATAGAATGCAATTTATATCAACATTGCTTAATGCACTAATTAGCACTTGATATGTATTCCAATGATCCTTGGCACTTTTTGGTCAACATTATAATAAGAATACCTTCTACAGAGTTTTCATGAAAAGTAAATGTACATGTGATGTCATCAATGACATTTGTGATGTCATCTTTGATGTCCTGGGTGTTAGTCTTAGCAGTGCACAGTGCTGGCGCGAGTTATGGTTGTTTAGCTTACCATAACTGGCGAATTTCAAGGGTTTTTCGGTTTTACTTGGAACCACAACGTCCCGTTAACAAAGTTTTTTTTAGTGAATTTCATAGGTTTTTAGTAGCGCAACTTAACCATAACGTCCCTTTAACAAAGTTTTTTTTACTGAATTTGATAGGATTTTAGTAGCGCAACTTAACCATAACATCCCTTTAACAAAGTTTTTTTACTGAAGTTCATAGGTTTCTAGTAGTGGCACGGAACCATAATGTAAACGAGCATCTGACTTCATTGCACACCTTCCGGAGAATGCCACATGACCATATGCTGGCGCACAGCACGGTGACGTGTCCGAGAATCCGTACACACTTAACAATAAGATCTATGCCTCGTGGACAGTGTGGAACTACATTTTTTACTGATGTAGGAACTTGCAACTTCAACATTTCCCTTGCACAGCTCCAACACCTATTCGTACTCAGCCATTAACAATGTAGTACACAGTACATACTTTTAGCAAAAGTACTATTTATCTGAAAACGACATGAGCTAAGGCCATCCCTCCTCCCCAAGAAACTACACCACTGCTGTAATGAAGGAGCATGAGAAACACTGCCCCTACCTTACAAATAACACACGCACAACATTTTCCCCCGTCCACCTACCCCTCCATTTTACTGTTTGGTGCCCCTTTGCTCATTTCCGTCCGCAACTTTCCTTCTTAGCTGTCCTTCCAAAAAAAAGCCATCCGTAAACAAATTAAATGTTCCTTTTAAGAACCACCTTTCACAGTTTAAAAATATAAATTAAAAAAATCGCATAGACTCCATCTACTTTATATTTCTCAGTAAAGTACATAGACGCAATAAGATTTTCCAACATTTCCATTTGCAGTTTGTGTTATACTAATGGAAATGTAGCGTTCGTCCTCCGTTCCAGGGACTGGAACGGTGAATAAAGGGCCAGAAGGCCAAGTTATCAGCCCAATCGAAGCGAGAGTGCATAACGCGATCTCTGGATCATTACCCCCCTTCTACCCCTAAAATGGGGGATGAATGCCATTAACAATGTAGATTTCAAAAGCAGTAACCCGTGCTACTAAAAAAAGAGGATTTTTCGTCCTAATCCGGGAGGCCTGCGGACACTATATTGAGCAGCAACTTCCAATTTACCGTATGACTTTGGTGACAAGAAAACGCCACTTTTTGACTTCCTGCTGCCACATCCCATCCCAGCCTCATTAACCCTCACCTTCCGAGACAGTATTTCATAAGATTAACAAGTGCAATGTTGTGTTGTTTTATATGTGTTAGAGGCGATGTCCGCGTACACCAAAACACGAATGAAAGATGGCGGGTGCAGCGAAACAATCTGACGGACTTCACGCTGTTGAACATCCAATCAGTGAAAGCGTCACATGTCCACGGACATGACGCTACGGATTAGCCAATCGGTATCTTGTCCGCGGAGCGAACAGGGAAGTGTGACCGCGGAGGGGACATATATATCACTGATTTTTTGTGACATACTATTTGGTCGTTTTAAAGAAAACTACTGGACGGATTGGCACCAAATTTACAAAAGCACACTTTGGGGACCAAGCTCCTCCTCCTGCTGCAAATTTGGTGAAAATCCATCCAGCGGTTTGGGCTGTAGGCGTGCGCATAGTTTTTCCCCCATTCAGTCTATGGGAAAAAAAGACATTTTGGGACCAACCTATAACTTTTCCCCCCCTGGACCAAACATCACCAAACTTTGCAGTGGCCCATATACTTTTTTTGCAAAGTATATGGGCCACTGCCCACTACTGAGGATTCGTTCAGGGGGAGCGAAGTTATAAGCCGCCCAAAAAGTGCTCTTCCTATGGAAACATCAACTTAACCATAACTACACAGCCACTACCGTGCCTGTGTAATATATAGTATATAGTGTTCAACATACAGAGTGATGGAGCACCCCATTACTACAGTGTAGCTCTTTTCAATTGTGAATGCCGCAGCAATGAGTGCTTGTTTGCATGCAAATTGTCCCTGCATTACTGAGACTAACATGCCACTGTAACAAGCCAATGGTTTGTGGCCCATCATGCTCTTTTGTGTTAGCACTGCAGTCATAAGTTGGCCATTGGAGTGAGAGAATATGAAAAACTCCTATGTGTAGCCTGAGGTTGATAGCACTGGGGCGGTAGATATTACTTCTTTGAGTGCATCGAAATTGGTGAGCATGTCTTCTGTCCATACAATCTTGTTATCAGTCCTTTGGGCCTCCTTGAGAGCCTGGTGTATGCTGCATAGTCCAGTATCCAAGCCCTACAATAGTTAAACAAGCCTAAGAATTTTTATGTCTCCTTCACTGTGGTGGACCATGGAATGGCGCGTACAGATGCGGTGCGATCAGGTATTATCCTTTTTCCATTCACAGATATTAATTGCCCCAAGTACAATACTTCCTGTAGGCAGTACTGTAATTTGGCCATGCCAACGTTGTACCCTTTGCGGGCCAACAGCTGTATGAGTGCTATGGAATGTTTCCTGCACTACTGTTCGCTGTCACTACACACCAGCAGATCATCCACGTCTACATGGAGAATTCTGTTAAAAATACTCGGGGACTCACAGTACCCTTGAGGCAGTCTCATGTGTTCAAATCCCATGCCCTCATGTGTAAACGCAGTGAGATATTTTGAGTCAGGGTGCAGTGGAATGGAAAAGAACATGTTTCTAAGATACACCACAGTAAAGTGGGTTGCTTCCTTGGGGATGTTAAAAAAAAATCATTGCAGGGTTTGGAACCACATGAAATTGCCCTGCACAATGTCATTTAGGGGGCGTACATCCTGGATCATTCTCTAACTGCCCTCTTTTGCCTTTTTTATAGGATAAATAGTTGTGTTGCATGGGGAGGTGAATGGCACTATGATTTCCTGGTTTAATAGTGCAGTGATGGTGTCCCTAATCCCTTCCTCTGTGCCCCTTGATAGAGGGTACTGTCTCACATAGGGCAGCACAGAACCCAAATTCAGTATTATTTGCACCAGGGTTCCTCCTTCTAACAGCCCTACATCATGGGCATTTGTGGTCCAAAATTTTGGGTACTTCTTCTAGGTCTTCGTGAATGAAGTGGGGCGGGACTGCGAGGGCCATGAGGGGACACTGAGCCTTCCGGTACTATACCATAATCTCACGGGAAATACAATTAGCCAATACAATTTCACCAACGTCTGGTTTGTCTTCAAACAGCTCTGTATCAATTACCTCCCTAAGAGGTACTGTAGGATCAATACAGAGTACCGTGCGCCATTAGCACCCATCAGAGTTAATTTCTATGACAACAATTAGCTTAGCCGAAACCACCAGACCTGGCAAATCGAGGGACAATATCATTCCTGCCACTAACTAGGAGGACACCAAGGGCGAAAAATGAAATCAGCTGGCACTCACCAGCAACCTTTGACAATTCGGGGCGCTGCCTCAAGAAGCACTGTAATCCCGTACATGAACATGTCTGGATCGACGGGAATCCCACAAACCGCTACTTCTCCCCCACTTGCATATATGATAGTAATTGCTTTGATTGCGCACATTCCTGGGGAGGCACATACAATCTCACTGTCCCACTGTCCATAAAGGAAGGTCTTGTTCAATTTGTTAAGCAGGTCATGGCCCAACAAGTTTATCAGGAAACTATCAGAATACAAGAGGTGAGCCCGCACCACCTTCCCCCTATTTTAATGCCAACCTCTTTAGTGCATCGAACGGGGGCGACAACCCCAGAAAAGCCCTGCATGTCAAGCACTTCTCCTAATAGCGGGAAACTTCCCTCACTGATGTATGATTTAGTGGCACCCATGTCAACCACAAAGGTGAAGTGTTAGTTTTCTATCTCAGCGCCCACCAGGGGTTCCTCGTCAGGGTGGACTGTCATGGATAGTACTGGGTACGCAAGTGCCTTCTGTGGGCTGTCCTAGTCAGGGTAGGTGTCTGTACCAGGGATTGTAAAAGGGTTACCTCCCATGCCGCTAACCCCCCGGTGAGGTACAATGGTGCCACTAGGTACAGCATCATTTTCGGGTATGTGTCCTCCATGTAAAGCATTGGGCAGAGGCATATGTGGCTGGGCAGCTTGTGAGTTTTGCATTTGTGCACCTGGGGGCAGAGAGGGCAACTGTGTATAAGTCTGATGGATTTAATAAGGTATAGAAGTTGGTATTTGGAGCTGTCCTTGTGGCTGGGTTGTGGGCAATAGTTGCTCTATGGGTTATATCCCACCCCGGCCTGCTCTTGTGTTCTCTTGCAAAGTGCCCCCACTTACCGCAGCTCCAACATTGCAAGGGCCCCATACCACCACCTTGAGGTGCCATACCGTGAGACCCTTCAAATTCCACCTTCCCCCCCTGAACCCACCTCTTCCCCGCTGCTAACCTCCTTGCTGTGACATTCGGGCAGCTGTGTTGATGCCCCCTCCCCACTGTCCTTGTTCTCTTCCTTCTTGCCAAAACAAAGCTATCCTCACGTCTATGGGTGTCTGTGTGCTCTCTGTTGTTTCTATCAGTGCAGAGGCGGGAACCACCCCTCCTACAGCTATTTTAGCTAGCTTTTTCTGTACCAGTTTCACTTATTCC
This sequence comes from Ambystoma mexicanum, assembly GCF_040938575.1. Classification (NCBI taxonomy): domain Eukaryota; kingdom Metazoa; phylum Chordata; class Amphibia; order Caudata; family Ambystomatidae; genus Ambystoma; species Ambystoma mexicanum. Next base: position 618,290,337 of record NC_090921.1, on the reverse strand, counting down.
ACCTGTATCCACTGAACCGCTTCCTTTTCACGCTCTTTAATTCTTATGCAATGGTGTATTATAATTTCAATGCCCTCTATTTTGTCGAGTGCCTTCTGCACCTCCTTGGGTAAGCCCCTTTTTTATAACAAAATAAAAATAAGGGACTGATCGGTCCCACTTGTCCCCCGTCTCCGGCCTCCATATCTCTTGAATTTTGATAATATACTGTGCAGGGTCCTCATCTTCTCTCATAGTGTATTGCATTATGGACTGTAACAATGAGGTGCTGGGGTATGTGCAATGTAGTGCACCCCACACTTGCACCCTAATGTTGTAGAAAGGTGCCCCATCGTGTGCATCATTGTCCAATTTCACTCCCGGATATCCGCCTTGACCCATATGACCCCGGCCTGATCACCAACAATTGCCACTAGCAAACGTTTCATATCCCCCGCAGCAAGAAGAACTCTTGCCGTTTGTTTTTTGAATGTGTAAATCCATTTCCCAGCCCCAGCAGTAAGGGGGGGAGGGCCTTGATCAAATAATTTGTATCCATTTGTGCCCAGGGCACATAATGTGCTCTCCCCGGACCTTTGTGTAATAGTGGCATCTGCGTGCCCATCCCCGACACTTTCTTCTGTCCAACACTTCATTTTTTCTCTGCAACTGCCACTTGGCCATATTTATTCCTCAATTGCAGCCCCCACAAGCTCTCCAATTGTGGTGTTATCTCTGGTGCCCGTTGTCCCTCCTCTTCATCATCCTCGACCTTGTCTATTGTGTCCATTCATCCTCCCTCAACTCTCTGTCTGTTTCTCTATCAGACGTTACTGCCCCATATCCATGCTCCCTGTTCACCCTCCCCCACCCTGTGTTGTCTCGATGTGCACATCCTTTATGCCCGTACTATCCAACCTAAATACAATTTCTCCCGCCCTCCATTCATCTAGTCCGCTTCCCTTCATCCTTCCCTCACTTTGTGTTGTTCTCAATTGTGCCAAATCTACTTTTGCTGCTTCCAGCGCCTCCTCTAACTCCTTCTGCCCCTTACAGTCTTGAGGTGGGGCAGTAATTGGGGTGGAAAGATATGGTGGTGGCAGTGCAGTGGCTGGGGTGGGCACATAGGTAAAGTTAGTGTATCCTGTTGCTGGGCGATCAGCTAATGGATATAATCCCTTAAGCTCTGTTGAAGTTCTGCTCCCCTCTATTATGGTGGCCCCTCCATGGGTATCCCGCTCCCCTCCCTCATCAGAGTCCTCCACGTCCTCAATCATGTTCCAAAGATCTAAAATCTCTTTCCTCTTTTGCAGCTACTTGCCTATATATTTTGCTGCAAAAAATGTGCTCATGTGTTCTAGCACTCCCCTATTGTGGGTGCCCTGCTCTGGCCAGGAGCGGGGCATCCCTCCTCATGTCTCTAGCACCCATTGCTTGTGGTACTTTGTGATCTTGTCCCTGTACAATGGCAGCGCACTATACATGTATTCTAAAGGTGTCCCTGCTCCCATTCTAGCAAATAAAGCGGTCATATCTGGCATGCTTATGCTCAAAACCAGTCTTCTGTCCCTTCCTCCCCGTCGCCCACAATCAAAGTTCCCTCCCCTCCCTTTCACTCACACTCAATACCACACTACCCAACAAGGACCTACTTTGGGCCTACACTTCTTACAAATAAGGAAAATCACAGTACACTAAAACAACAGGCTAAAATAACAAACTAAAACAACAAATACTACTATATCCGAGCCCACTGATTATGCAGAGCTCCTACATGTTTACCTCTGTGTCACAAAACAAATGGTACCACCATGTCCCCCCACTCATGAAGGCTCCCTTCACTCCTTTATTTTCCTTTCTTTTTATTCGTCTTAAAAAATGTGTAATTAAAAACCATTAAAAAATCCTTCTTTAACGCACAATAAAACACACCCTTCTGTCATTCATTCACACAATCCCATTTTCCACACACATAAACACACTGTTTCCTTACTTGTTATCACTTGTTAGGTTATACTCACATATGCGTGTTCACCTGAACTCCTCCATCACGAAGTGCCAACAATGGCCAGCACTCTCCTCAGAGCCGCATCGTGCTTCAAAGAGCAGACAGAAATTCTGTAAAAATGGCTCTGGGAATGACGTGCCTGGGACTGGTCACTGCAGTTGAACGCGGCCCCTTCAGAGAAGCGGCCTGGAAGGCTCCATCAGCGTGGGGGTCGATGGGATCATGTCAGGGTCAGCAAATGAAGGCAAGCCCCTACACGCTCACACCAGAAAAAATACAGCCCGCTAGGGAAAATAGCCAAAGACACTGCTTGAAGGGATTACAAGTTTTTATTCCTACAAAAAGAAAGTGCATCAGCAATGAACTCATCTGCCGCTGAAAGTTCTGCCAAAATCTGCATGAGCAGAACCTTTTGAGGGTACAAATCGTCATCAGTGATGGCATTACATACAGTAAAAACCTGCGTGGCTGGTTGGTGAGACCCTAAACATGGACGGCCTGTGCCATTGGTCCCAGCCTTCTTGTCTGTCTCTGTCCATGTGGGTGCTGCTTGGCTTGTCATCCGCAGTAGAACAGGGCATAATAAGCAGTTTCTTGCACCTGACAGACACAGATATGGGCCCAGGGGGAGAGCCGAGGTCATACTAACTTGCATACTTCCCTCATTCCCAGATGCGCCCGGAGCCTCCCAAGGACTTCCCCCCTCGTTATGGGCTATAATGTCATCCCTCCCCGGCACCCCACAGCACAAATCTCATGACCCAAATTTGAAGGCGAGATATCCTTGCTTTCTGATCTTTTTGATCGATCGGGAGTCTTGCAGCTTTATGGTCAGTGGTCTGGGCCTGGCTGGCACTGTGGTATGTGGGGGTCTTGTAATCAAAGCATAGGAGGCCTGTATCTCTGACACATGGGGTGTTGGGGCTAGGGGTCATGCTATCTGTATCATGGGATAGTAACTGCCAAGAGTTGCCCTGCCCCCTTCTCGTGGCTTTGCAGAGCACATTCATCCTGGGGCGCGAAGGCCTACAGCCTCTGAAACAATTAACGGCTTGTAACTCCCTGAAGCTCAGGTGTGGATTATGTCTTGTGCTAATAATGCAAGTCTAATACTAACACATTTGGTGCCTTCGCTGTGCTTGGGCCTACGTTCCAAAATGGCTGCTAATAACTAAAATGGCGTTTACACTTGCCCCTATTACATAGCTGCTAATGAATGCACCACGTGATCATGCACTCTCCTGTGTGCACACCCCGCTGCTATCTCGAAATGTGGTCTATCATTTGTTTCTCATTCATAATCGCCTAGGGGGGTGGGAAGACCCTCTATCCTTCCCAACAACACATATGACTGTGGACGTACATCCATCCATTCAACCACCATGCCCACGGACCCAGAGATAGCTCCAGTATTTGTTAAAGAATACTGGTTACCTCTCACGTCCATGGAGTCACTCACAGAAATGATCAAGAATTTGAAATCCTGTGGGATAATTTGTCCGATCCACAGTACTTTTAACAATCCAGTACTGGGGATACCAAAACCAAATGGGCAATGGAGACTAGGTTCAGACCTGAGGGAGCTAAACAAAAACTGGTCCACACGTCGAGATGGCCACTTTCCTACATCGATCAAGGGCTGGCACAGATCCAAGGGCCAAACGTGTATACAGCCATTGATTTGATCAACGGTTACTGGACGGTACCAGTGAGTAGGGAAGACCAATACAAGCTTGCCTCTACCTTTGGGGGCAGCAATAAACATTGAACCAAATGCCCTTTGTATACATAAACTGTGGAAATTCGTTCAATATCTTCCTGCATAAGGCTATGATGACTTGGGTGAAAGTGGAAACCTGGCCCATGTGGATGATGTATTGATCAAGTGTGGAATAACATATTGTGGAGACTCTCTGTGTTCTGGTACAGTTGAAGAAAGCCAGAGCGAAAATGTCCTCTCAGAAGGCACAGTGGTGTAAGACCTGAGTGGACTTTTTAGGGCATGAAATCACCCCTGAGGGTCTCGACCTCCAGGTGAAGAAAGTGGAAGCCTTGTTGAAATTAAAATACCCTACTACTCTGCAAGCATTATGAGGTAGTTAAACAACTGAAAAGAAGCCTTTCCCAAGCTCCTTGTTTGGCTTACCCCCTTAAGAATAAAGAGTTCTTCATTGGCACAGGGTTTCGCTATACCTGCCTAACGGCGGTATTGTACCGAAAGGATGACAAGGTCAACAAAGTTATCTCTTACGCAAGCAAAACCTTGTCCTCTGTGGAGGAAAATTTCCACGACTGTGAAAAGGCACACCTGGCAATGGTATGGGCACAGAAAAATGACTGCCTGTTTATCTAGGGAGAGCACATCATCGTAGAGACTCATCAACCCCTGCAGTACTTATAAAGTGACAGAATCTGGGCGGGGAATGTAAGTAATTCCATAATTACTTCCTGTATTCTGTCCATGCAAGGCTTTCTTGTGGAGGATATGGCCAAAGAGTCCTCTAGTGCAAGGATTGGTGGACTTGCATAATTGTCCTCAAGAAAACTGTCTAACCAAAAACAATATGAAGGCGTACTTCGCATCTGCACACAAGGTCTATGAAGAAAACATGTGTCCGGGGATAACCACAGTTCATGCTGCCGGGTGCTCTTACCATGTTGCTGATAACAGGGAAAAGAACTAGTGGCTGGCCTTGGGAATGCTTGGGTGATGATAGCCCAGAGCCCTCTGCTAGTTACAAAATTGGACCCCCAAGTAGTCGGGTGGCAGAGTTGATGGCTGCATTTCAAGCCATCCTCACTGCAGTGCACCACCAACTCAAAGAACTGGTGATAATCACTGACTCTTTTTTTTAACACCTTTATTTATGAATGTTTGACATTACAACAAAAGCAGAACAGCTAGCAATATCAATACAAAAATACGCATTACCACTTCAGGCATCCACAAACTTCGTACAACAGTAAGAACCTAGTTGATGTGACATCAATATTGGGAGATCAGCCCAATAGCAATGGAAGACAAGGGGGGAGTCATTTGTCGGTGGTAGGGCTTTCTACATCATTTGCACCAGTTTGGACTGTCAGTAGATAGTTTCAGAATGGTGGCCATATGTCTATTGGTTTACAGTTTATTGGTTGTAGCAAGGACCAGAACTCTTCCATATCTGATGCCCATATGACTGCTCTCAGCCACTGGGACACAGCGGGCTAGTACGGCGGAGCCATAATAGCAGTACACAGCGGACAGCCAGCAACAAACTTAAGCACACAAGTTTACAACGGCCCCCTAGTAACTTTTTGAATTGAAGGAATGATCAATTGCCTGGGTAGGGTAAATTTTATAGTTCAGTATAGCTGACATAGTGCTTCAGACCCCACTCCCAGTATTTTTTCAATGTCGTACAATTCCAGAGAGTCCGCTTTGTCCGCATGATACCTGGGGCATGAGTTTGGTTGAGTCTGTGAGATACGCTGCAATCTACCGGGGGTATAATGGAACCGGTGTAGTACCTTAAATTGTATCAATCGGAATGTAGAGTTGAGGGACACATCTCGGGTCTGTCAGCTCATGGACTCCCAGGTTTCGTCAATAATTTGCATTTTTAAGTCTCTCAACCAGCTCTCTCTAAGTTTCCTTAAGGGTTTACAACCCCGGCCTTGTAGTAGTTCGTACAATTTAGACAACACACCACCCGTGGAGGTCCTCCTCATAATGGTATCTAGCATTAGTTCATCTGGAGGTTGTACTGGAAATGTTTTCCAGGTGCTCTTAATTGCTCTGCGGAGCCAAGCGTATTGCAGCCAGTGTGAAGACCTCTGTGCGGGGGCTTAACCAAGTCTTGAAATGCCATAAAGGAGTCCATGCTATAGACATCCCCGATCAGTGGATACCCATCTCCCACCCACTGTCATACATCTGCCTTGCCCACCATTGGGAATGATGGGAAAAATTCCAAAGTGGTAGGCCCCTGTGGTACGGTCTGGTGGTATTCGAAATCCTCCATTATCCTCTCCCATTTTATTTTTAGAGGGTAGTATTAGTGAGCCTATGTCAGATACGCAGCAGCATATCTTTCAATGTTTAGATGTGGGTGTTTGCGTCAGTATCAAACCAATATACCACATAATGTGCCTGCGCTGCAATCTAGTACTGTTCAAAATCTGCGGCCGCAAACCCACCTCTTACATAGGGCCTCATCAGCGTTTCCCATTTAAGCCGCACTGCGCCCGAATGCCACATGAACCCGTCAATTGCAGACTTCAATACATCAAAAAACCCAGCTCCAGGCCACAGTTGTATGTTGAGAAAATAGTAAAGTAGCTTGGGGAGAACTAGCATCATAAGCAACGACACACAGCACGATATAGCGATAGAGAATTTCTCCCAGGTGTGCAACTTAGTTTGCAGTTGGGATAATTATTCGCCATAATTACAGGTATACAGATGGGCTTCCCGCTGTATCATGATTATCCCTAGGTATTTTATTTCTAGTGGAGACCACTCGAAGACCAGTAAATTAGGTGGGGGCCAGGTAGTGTCTGTCAACGGGAATAGTTCAGACTTTGTGTAGTTAACACAAAGGCGGTAACCCTTAAAATCAGCGTTAACGCTATCAGCGCCGATTTTAAGGGTCCGTCGGATCACGAGTCCAAACACCGCCGGCGCCATTACAGCCGGCGCAAGTACAGCCAGTAAACCTTTGCGCTAAAACATTGCAATCACGAGTCTGACGTAGGCGCAATTAGAGCCAGAAAAGCGGCTGACAATCCGCCGAAAATACCCCCAGCAAAAAGCTGGAGGTAAAAGAACACAGGCCACAGCAATAAGGGCCCAGGTGAAAGCAATGCAAATCAGAGGCCTACAAAGGACCCACCCATGCACAACACACCCTCCCCAACACCATGCTGCTACTTGGAGCCGGGACACTTGATGTGGACTTCTAACTTCTGCGCCTGGAGCTACAGAGGCCAGCCAACCAGGCCAGGGCACTGGGAGTGCAGGGGATGGTGGGGATGAGGAGAAGGAGGAGGAGAGCAGCACCAGCAAGGCGGCCAGCCATCCCAGGGTCAGGCCAACACTGTGGCCCGTGACTGATGGGCAGTTGGTGACTGAATATCGGCTGGACAGGGCAACCCTCACCCAGTTGCTGGATACAATCCAGGCTGACATCGGCAGCCGCATAGCCATCAGCACAGCAGTACCTCCGCTAGTGAAGCTCGTGTCTGTGCTACAATTCCTCGGGACTGGCAGCTACCAACACACCGTTGCCATGATGCATGGCATGGCCCAGTCCACATTCAGTGCCATGCTGGGACAGGTGCTGGATGCACTGTTGAATCATGTGAATGAGCACATCGCATTGCCAGCCACACAGGCACAGGTGAACCAGCTGAAGGGTCAATTCCATGCCATTGCCCAAGTCCCGAATGTAATATCAGCCCTGGACTGCACACATGTAGCACTCGTACCACCCCAGGCACATGAGGCAGCCTACAGAAATCGGAAAAATTACCATTCCCTGAATGTGCAGATGACATGTGGCCCTGACCTCACCTTCAGCCACTTCTGTGCCTGCTACCCAGGATCCACCCACGACTCCATGGTCCTGTGCAACAGTACCCTGCCAGAGTACATGGAAAGGCACAGAGGGCAAAACACATGGCTGCTGGGTGAGTACAAATGTATACCATAATGCATATCAATCCACAACTGATGGGGCTGGTCACACACAATGAAATCCCTGAATTTCAATAGGCAGCACCATCAGTGCAGCATTTCCAATCAAGCACCTTGCACGGGAAACCTTGGACATGTCCAACACAGCAGAAGACACCCATTCAGGATGTAAAAGACATGTGGCAGCACAGTGACATATGGAAGGCCTACCACCACAAAGCCTCCTGTGTGAGTAGCACTATGGCTTCCAACACTGACACAGTACAGACATCCCACCCTGCCCACCCGACAGTCATGCAAATGTAACACAAAAGTCTCCACATCCACAAATACACCACACATAAGTAGTCTGAGTAATGCCAATGTACATCCCACAAACACTGTCCCCTGAATGGCCAATGAAATGCCTTGAGAACAGTACACAATATTGACAACCAGCAAATGCAACAGCAGCCAAAGGGAATGGCAATGACACATGAGGTAGCCACTTCTCGCATGCACAAGCAGATGGAAGGGTCCCCTTCTACAGTGACAAGTGAATGAGTACTGTTACATTCTGAAACAGAGGCGTACCAAGTTGTGAGTACCTCATTGAATCAATGCTGCTCGTAGCACAGCACACTCCACAATGTTATTGACCAAATGACAAGTATGGCAATATGACACTGATGACTGAGCCCTGTACACCCACTGAACTTACCTTGTCCCCAAACCTGCTTTCTCTCCCCTGCAGGTGATTCTGGATATCCCCAGTACACATGGCTCATGACCCCTGTGCGTCATCCACACACTGCAGCGGAGCGGGCATACAACCTTGCCCGTGCTCGTACACAGATCTGCGTGGAGGGGGCATTTGGACTGCTGAAGGCACGCTTCCGGTGCCTAGACCGTACGGGAGGGGCATTGATGTATGCACCAGAAAAAGTTGGAAAAATAGTACTGACATGTTGCCATGCTGCACAACATCTGCTGTTGCAGGAATGTGCCACTGCCCCCTGATGCTCATGTGCAGCCACCTGAGGATGGGAGTGAAGGTGATGACGTGCCTGGAGGTGTTGCACGTGCACAAAGGGTTGGACTGAGGGAGGGGAGGTTGGCCAGACAGGGATTGATTGATGTTTTTTTCGGAAACGGGTGACTTCAACATTAAATGGCACTTTTTCACAATCAATAGTGTCCATGCTTTGTGATTTTTGAAACGTGATTTATTCTCAGTGTAACAATCCCCCTTCCCCCAGTGAACACCCAGCACACAACCCCCCCACCCCCAGTGAACACCCAGCACACAATCCCCCCTCCCCCAGTGAACACCCAGCACACAATCCCCCCTCACCCCAGAGAACTACCCTCAACTATGCAGATAGGCGCATGTGTCTTATCAGGGCACCAACAACGATGCCGTGCACAACTAGGATGGTCGTGGGCGCTTCCCTTGTCCAGGCCCCTCTGGTGTGTGTGACCTCAGGTGGCGCATTGAACGGCGCCTAGGAGACGGCTCAAGGGATCCCTCCGTGGGGTGTGGTGGAGGTGGAAGGGACTGACCCGGTTGCCTGCATGTGCTGTCGGAGAAGATTGTTCCCCTCCCTTGTCTGATCAGCAAGTGCTGACATTGCCTTGCACAACTCCCTCACCCTTTGTCCAAACCCTGTCAGGGCTGCTGTGCATTGCTCTACCACTCTGCGAGTGCGCGCATTGTCACGCGCTATGTACTTGCATCCATGGCGTATGGATGCACTGATACCCCTGATGTGCCGGCTGTGTACCTTGGCCATAGATTCAACTTTGGCCTGTTTGGCCTCAATCATGTCCAGTCGGCCCATCACTGCTGCCCCCGTGATGAAGGGTACCCCTGGTGCGGCAGGTGCCGGCCTGCCACTTGTGCGCTGTTGGGCGGGGGCTGCATGGGGGACATATAACGGCGTGTCCTCATCTGGCTGTGGTGTGCCGACACGACGCACATGCACACGTGGGGTTTGTGCTTTCTGTGTGTCTGGCCCTGGGGTCCCCTGTGGTGTGACCATCCCTTCAGCGTCACTGCTTTCGGGTGAATGCAGACGTCCTGCCTGATGCGCACGTGGAGGTGTCACTCCCACGTCGGGCTCCGATCCACAGGTGAGTCCCTCTGCATCGGGGCTATGCATGGTGGCTTGGGGCGAGCTGGCCGTGGACTCCCTGCGGGCATGTGGGTGCTGCAGCGGTCTGGTAGGGCTGTGTTGTGGTGAATTGGGAGGTGGCCTGCGTCGGTTCCCTTCTGTGCGGCCCCTTTGTGGGGTGGTGGTGCTGGTGGAGGCTTGCTGCCTCGGGCGCCGTGATGGTGTGGCCTCCTCCCCATCATCTTCATCCCATGGGGTTTGCCGTGTGCCTGTGGGGTACATAGGGTGTGGTTTGAGTTCAAGGCAACTTACATTAGTATCATGCAGTTCATGCCATCAAGTGTGATTGAAGACAGTATCAATCATGCATTCAACTTGCATTTTGTTCTGTCGCCATTTGGTGCTTGGTGTGAGTGTGGAGGTACACTGTATGGGAATGTTTGTGTGACAGGATTACATGCGGGGTTGGGATGCACTGTGCTCAGGGTCCTGGGGGTGTATTATTGAACCCTCACACTCTACGTAGCTGTCCCATGGCTATGGATGTCTATCCCCTGCCCCTTCTATTGATACACTGCACGTGCGGGGTAGTCTAGGCAGCACTACGGTTCATTGGATGAAGGGGTCACTTTTGGTTGTTTGCAGTACCTCACATGCATTTCTTCACCTTCATTCACTCAGGGTCTGCATGTGTGGTACTTTAAGTTGCATGCATTTGGGGTGGGACTCACCTGCAGTTGGATCAATGCCAGTGCCTGCCTCCGCTCCACCAATTCCCTCGATGGTGCCGATGTCAATCAGGGCACTCATCCTCTCCTCCCAAGGTGTGAGTTCAGGTGGGGGTGGTGGTGGCCCTCCTCCAGTGCCCCTGCTTGCACTCCTGTGCTGTGAGAGGATGCCGCGGACTCTCACACGCAGGTCGTTGAGGCGCTTGCGTCAATCCTCCCCATCCCGGGGCACGCGCCCCACTGCAGTGACCCTTTGGCTGATGTTGTGCCAAATCTGTGCTCTGCGCTGGCCACTGGTTTTGCGCTGCTGCCGCTCTTCATGATGGATCTCGGCCTTCTCCACCAGTACAGCCAACTCCTAGTCGCTAAATTTGGCTAAATTTGGGCTTTCTCACCCTGTCCAGGGCAGACTTGCCCCTAGTGCGCTCCTGTGACATGATTTGGTGTTCAATGGGGTGGATGGCTGCCAGGGGCTGTGATATCCGACAGATTGTGATTTCCAACATGGCCACCGCTTTGTTTCCCGTTCTGGCGGTGACACGTTTTCCACGCGCTAATAGCACGTGCTCATGGCGCGCGCTATTAGCGCAAAGTGGCGGTAGCGCACGGTTCGCTGGATTTACAGGTTCAAACATGTTGCACGCTGTTTGCGCTACTGCCATGTCCCTGAGCGCGTGCACAAAGACTCGTGATCTGGCGGATTATCCGCCGGGGGGCTTGGTTTCAGCGCTATTTACGTTCGACAGGAAAACCGCTGCATTACTGCCAAACTCGTGATGAGGCCCAAAGTCTGGACATGGTGCCAAAGCGATGAATGTCTCGCATGATCGGCGCTATGTGCCTAGCTGGGTTGCATATAAATAGCAGCGCATCATCTGTGTATAATGAAATAATTTCTGGCTCTCCGGTGAGCCTGGTTCCCCTTTGGGCATGCTTACTGCAGATCGGATCAGCTAATGGCTCTATATGGCAAACAGCACGGGAGATAACCGGTAGCCTTGTCCGATTCCTCCACATATATTGATTGGGGCAGATAAGGTGCTGTTAACCATAACCCTTGCAGTGGGCTGTGTATATAATAGCTTTATCCATGAGATGAACCATGGTCCAAAGTTACATTTCTCTAACACAGCCCACATAAATTGCCAGGATACTGAGTTAAAGGCTTTCTGGATGCCAAGGGTGGTGGCTCCGCTTGCACTTTTGGATCTAACTGTGCTAGGATATTGGAATAGACCTCTTAGGTTTAGTGCTGTAGAGCAGCCAGGGACAAACCAAGATTAGTCCGTATGGGTAATGTGCTTCATGTAGGGAGCCAAACGTAGAGCAAGTACTTTGGCAAATATTTTAACGTCTGAGTTTATTAGAGAGAGAGGCCGATAAGAGCCGCATTGGTAAGGGGTTTTGTCGGGCTTAAGCCGCCTCTCTTAGTGTGGGGCAGTAGCAATCCCGTTGTGTAGGCTTCAGACTATACAGCTAATAATTCAGGGATGAACCGAAGTTTGAAGTGCTTGTAAAAGTCCATCGTTAAACCATCAGGGCCAGGGGCCTTGCCTGCTGAAAGCATGTCGATGGCTTGGGACATCTCTTCAGGGTTTAAGAGGCTATCCAAAGTTGCCTTAGCATCTTCCGACGGGAATGACAAAGGGAGTTAATCTAGATATTCATTTATATGTAGGGGGTTCTCGGTGTCAGAGTTATCATACAACTTCGAGTAGAAGGCGTGAAAGGCATGATTCACATTTGATGTAGCGTGGACCAGTGTCCCGGCTGCCTCTTGTATACATGGGATGTTATGGCTGTCCTTAGTCTGCTGAATCATTCTGGCAAATAACTTGCCTGGGGAGGTGCCCTAAACCATATTTCCTCGCTAAATTGGGACCGTCCAGGAATCTCAATTCCCTATTTGCGTGCACCCGGAATTGATCCAATCATTCCTTAATGTCTCCTAGGAAGGTGCTCTGGGGGTCTGACTCATATGTCTGCTCTAATTGGGGCAAATGGGTTACGCTAATTTGTATATCTCTCGGGATACCTTTAAGAATACCTGCTTCCGCCGCTAGGGCCATATCACGTATATATGCCTTAAAGGCTTCCCAGAGGGTTGCCTGAGTGGTGACTGTACCATCATTTAATGTGAAGTATTCTTCAATACACTTTGCCATATCAGCCTGAAATACTGGGTCTAACAATGATTGCGGTTTGAATCTCCACCCTCTCCTTACATTTAGCGCCTCTCCTAGTGCTATCTGTATCGTTACCAGTGAGTGATCAGAGAATGTTCTGGAGCGGATATCCGTGCCTTTCAGGTGACTCACCAGTGAATCCTATATACCCCACATGTTAATTCGGGAGTGGGAGTCGTGGACTGTGGAATTGTATGAATTTTGCAGTACTGTTGGGTTTAGCACTCTCCAAACATCAACCATGTCCATTTCTTTAAAGCTGTTGTGCAACACCTGTGCAGCCCTTGTCAGTTGCCAGAGGCCCGGAGCTGGATCTGTCCAGACTCTGGTCCATTATTGTATTGAAATCGCCCCCCCCATAAAACGGGCACCAGGGGGTATACTGCCAGCAGTTCAAACATCTCTATATAGTAATCAGGATCATCAATATTGGGTCCATATGTATTAAGTAACACTACCTCTTGACCTTGTATCTTACAAAACAGCAGCACATACCACCCTGCAGGGTCAAGATGTGCCTTTATGTGTGTGTAGTGTACAGATTTGTGGATTAAGGTCATTACTCCCTTGCATTGTGTTGAGTATGAGGTATAGTACCGCTGTTGGCACCAATTCTTGGAAAAGACCTTGCAGCATATTTTCAGCGAATGTGTCTCCTGTAGGTACAGGATATGAACTTCATGCCACTCTAGATATAGATGTAGGAGGCGCCTCTTTACCGGGTTGACCAGACCTGTACATTCCAGCTCATAAAATGAATAGGGTCAGCTCCCATTGATTTGCTTCCTTGTGTAATTGTTAGATGCTGCAGTGTCCCTTGTTAAGTATATCAGTATGTCTCCGTATTGTTTTTGCTGTTGCTATCAATAACTAAGAACATGTCAAACACGTTTTGCTTACGTTCCCCCCAAATTCCCTCCCCACCCCTCTCCCAATCAGAGGGACGATCACCTCATTGCAAAACTCCCAACTACTTCTGCAACTTTGCATGGCGTGGGACTGCCAGACGACTATTCCGGCCCGGCGCAGCCAGCTTCAACATTTATTTAGTACTTATAAAGCAGACATTCCAGCTGTATAGCTTTTTACGTAGTAGATAGTTCCTAGGTTGTATAGCATGGGCGAAGAGTACCTCATAGGCCCAATCTCCCACTCCAGTATTTCCATCAGGATTTACAGATGAGAATTTCTTAGGGGGGCAATACTTTCAAAATACTTGTTGAACCAACATCCCTGAATCCCTAATTTCTACACTATACCAAAGATAAATAAGAACACCTTACACCCACCAGGAAGACCCATTGTGGCAGGCATTGACAGTATTTTACAGCCATTAGGGAAATACATTGATTTTTTTCTTCAACCCATAATTCAACAAACTCACACTTACTTAAAGGATACCACTCACTTTCTCAAGAAACTGATGGAAAACACATTTAGACAAGATAGCATTTTGTTTACTGTAGATGTCACAAGTCTACACACATCAATTCCCCATGTTTGGGACAAGAAACAATTGAATGGATACTGTTATCAGCACAAGACATTCAGGCTCAGAAAGAGTTCATCCTTTTACTACTCCAGTTCAAAGCAGAAAACTCTTACTTTCAATTTAAAAATCAGTTTTTTCTCCAAGTTTCCGACACAGCGATGGGACAATTTAGGCCCCACATATGCTAATTGCTTCATGTTCAAATTTGAGACTGACCATATACTCACGCATACGAGATGGAAGACATGGATGCACCTATGGACTAGATTCATAGATTACATTTTTGGAATCTGGATAGGAACTATAGAGGAACATGATGCATTCTTTGAGTATCTCAATACAATAGACCCGTGGATCCAGTTTACATACGAATGCTCAACGACACAGATCCATTTTCTTGATGTACTGGTAAGTAAGAAGGAAATGGGATTTGAAACATCTCTATATCGTAAAGAAACGGACAGAAATAACTTACTCCACCGTTTGAGTTTTCACCAACCGAGTCCACTCCAGAATTGACCATTTAGCCATATGTTATGCATCAAAAGTATTATTAGCGACCCCACCGAATATGACAGAGAGTACTCTAACAAGTGTAAGAAATTCCAAGCACGGGGATATACAGAAAGTGATATCTGTCAAGCAATGGAGAGGATCAACTCTCTGAGTCGAGAAACCCTGCTTAACACCACAGAAAAAACAAAGGATTCACCAAACTTGGTGTATGTGTCTAAATTTTCGATTCAAAGTAGACAGATTAAAAATATCATCAAAAATAATTGCCCTATGTTGACATGTGACACAAGGGTGCAACATTTATTTAAAGAACCACCAACGTTTGCTTACCAAAGGAGTAGAAATCCGAGAGAAGAACTTGTGTCTACTAGACCACTGATCAAAAGGTTAAGTACTGAAAGAAAAGGAACATTCCCATGTTTACATTGTACTAACTGTAACTTTGTCACCAAAGGAGACACTGTTAGTCACTCAAGAACTGGACAGAAGATTAAACTCAAAGACCATGCCACATGCAACAGTATCAACATCATTTACCTGATCAAATGCCCATGTGGCATGCATTATGTGGGACAAACTAAAAGGATGGCCCAAAACACGATGGAATGAGCATCGCCCGTGGGTGTGTCATGACTCAGCCGTCTCGCGTCCCAGCCCTGCTCGAAGAGCAGGAGCCGGGGCGTGCCGCATACCATGAAGCGTATACTCAATGTGCTGACTTCATAACCTACTGCTACGTGCAGGCTCATGTTCTTACTACATTGATGGGAGGGACCATGCTCAAGATCCTTGTTCTTCCTGCAAATGATCTTGAATTGCTTTGAGAGCGCAGTGACGTCTACCCTGAGTGTAACCACCTCGTCTTCTGTTATGCCCACGTTTTCCACCTCTGTAATGCGTGTATCAGTTTTGTCCATCAAGG
The DNA here is from genome assembly GCF_040938575.1 of Ambystoma mexicanum. Taxonomy (NCBI): domain Eukaryota; kingdom Metazoa; phylum Chordata; class Amphibia; order Caudata; family Ambystomatidae; genus Ambystoma; species Ambystoma mexicanum. The sequence continues at coordinate 618,274,733 of NC_090921.1, read as the reverse complement.
CTTTTATGGAAAGATCGTGCCACTCATGTGGTCTAGTTTAGAGTGTAATATGGTGAACCCCTCCCGCATGTATTCCATAATGCGTTGAAGCTCACTGGGACTGTGTTGGTTAATTTCACTTCCTGATGGGGCATTCGTGCCCTCTGCTCCCTCAGCAGCCTTTGATGCAGTTTTTTCGCAAACATGTTGATGGAGCTTTGCTTCTTTCCAGACCCTTTTGTCTTGTGCTTATATACGTAGTAATAGTGAGAGGGTTTTATTGGAGCTCGGGGGGAGGAGATCCCACCCAGATGTCCTGTAGTATAGAGTTTGGTGATGCACAGTTTCCTTTCTGGGGTCACCACATACTGTCGCTGGGGTACACTGTTGGCTAACAATGACTACAGATTTATCCTTGCGCTAGTGCAGCGTAGACGCCTTGTATGGGAGGGATTTTGTTTCCTTCTGATCATGTGCTGCATCTCATCCAGCAGCCAAAGAGGAGTTGTCCCAAGCCACCTAGCCTGCAATTTAATAACCAACTGACCTCGCTGCAACTGGCTTGTGTACCACCAATGATGCCTCAGTGCTGCAGGTTATGTGTGTTAATACCACCCTGAGTTAGGGGCATATATGCCGGAATCACGAAGATTAGCCATGAAGTTTCAGCGGTATGCTGCCCAGTAACAATCTATGCTACACTTCCTTGCAGTCCTGCAGTAATGTAGTTATTCCCGGGTTTGTGCCCAGACACTTAATTTCTTCAAGCGCATGTTACAGATGGGAGTTCCACTCTCATGCAACTGCACTCGCGCACCCAGTAGACTGGTTACCTTTCAGATCCACACCCAGAATGACCAGTGGGGCGAATCTGGGGGACTATTGTGTTGTGTCTGTGTATTGAATGCAAGAGGTCTGTTAAGTGTCAGTCCCTCACTGCTGGCGCCGTGGTCATTCAGGTGCAGCGCCCGCAGTTTGCCACAGCAACAGAGTCGGGCGAATCCAAACCGCACTCCGTCACTTTGTGCTGCAGGTATTTTGCCCCCAAATACGAGTATTTCTGTTAATTTTCACAGTCCAGAACGGGGAATTAGAAGCTGTGCTGTCTGCCAGGTGCCGGACCTACTCCTTCAGTCAGCCATCTTTGCCGTGTGCAACAGCGCCCCTATAATCACTGACTCTATGGAACACCTGATAAACTGCAAGAATCAAGACATGCTTTGTGCTAACAATAAACCCATAACACATGGGAAACTGATCTAGTCTATTGATGATCTGGGGACCTCTAATGAGATGACCATCTATTGGAAGAAGATTAGGGGTCATTCCAAAATGGAGGGTCTGGATAAGATTGGGAATGACCTGGTTCACCAGCTGGCTAAACCCAGAGCTCTACAGGGAAACTTCATAGATACAGAATCCTTGCCGGGTGAAATCCAAGTCACAGCTGGGAACAGATCTGAAACTTGTGCCAACAGTGAACTCTCAACTGCTCAGTAAAGTAAAGATGCCCTAGATGCATATTTGATCACTGCACAAAAAGAGGACTCTATTATTAGAAAATTCTATCGACACATTGAAGACCCTGTGAATTATCCTCTAACAGGATCGGATTATACGAGTAAGAAGGATTGCTGGGCGTTGATGAAATATTCCAAAATGTTTTGAATTCAAGACGATTTGTTGGTATGAAGATCCCTAGCTGGATGTGACCAATGGGTGGTACCTACCTCATTCCAGAGCCTGATGTGGAATAACACCCATGAATGGGCCAATGCTGATCATAGGGGTTTTCACACAAGATTTGATATCTTGTGAGAGGTTGCCTACTAACCACACATGGGTAAGGATCTTAACATACATCTAAAGGGGTGTCTCATTTGTGCACAATTTCATCAAAATTCCCCCACACACAGAGCTACCGTACAAAAAGGCGAATGACACTGCCTTGGTCAGATTTGCAAGTCGATTTCATCAGGCCAGTGATTTTCTCCTCTATAGGAAACAAGTACATGTTGACTGTAACATGCATGTTTACAAAGTGGGTAGAATGTCCTCCTGCCCCGGATTGTAAGGCAGAAACAGAAGCCGCACTAATGAACAAGCAGAACTTCTCTCATTTTGGCCTCCCGCAAAGGATTGAGTCAGACCGAGCAAGTCATTTTGCCAGTGAGGTGATGCCCAAGATGTGGGAGATTCTAGGGGTGAAAAGAAAACTCCACATCACCTACAGCCTGGCATCGAGAGGAAGGGTTGAGAGATATAATGAGACAATTGTAAGCATACTGAAGTAGTTCGAGGCTAACTCTTGGCCCAGTTGGGGCATTCAATTACTGCTTGTCCTGATGGCTACTGGGTCTACACCATCTTCTGCAACTAACATGTCTCCATTTGAGCTTATGACCGGATGAAAAATGGTGTTACCGCAGCATCTGCCCTATGGAACTCATGAGCAGACACTGATAAACACATCCACTACTGATGGGTACATTGAGAATTTAAGACAACACCTCCAGCATGCTTTTGCTTATGCGCAGCGCAACTGGGAGAAGTCGGCTGAAGGAATTAAATCATACTACGACTTGAAGACCATGAAAAAGGAGTATGAGGTATGTTACAAGGTTTACCTGTACTATTTCCAGAGAAACCAGACCAAGGAATGAAAATGTGTTCCGTCTTGGTGTGATAGTTTTGAAATTGTGGACAAAATATCACCTGTTGTTTAAAAGATCTGCTCCCAGAAGGAGAACACATGGAACAGAAATGGGTCCCTATCAATCATTTAAAAAGTTGTCATCCCATACTAGCTTTAAGGGTGATTGAGGAGTCCAGTGAAGTTAGAGCCGAGGAGCAATCTAAGGAATGAAAGGTAAGATCAGAACCCAGGATGGAAAATATGATATGTAACAGGCGAGTAAGCAAATTAAATATTCATTTAAAATGTTAACTAGGAAAGAAAAGTGTTTTGTTGAAAATGTGAAATACAATCAATGTGGCTTATTCAGAAATGATTTCCAGGGAAATAAGGTTCAAACAAAAATGCTTAAAAATTATTTTTACTCCTCTCTCTATTCCATTATTTCCGGCCTTGGGACCGCAAGACATGGAGTCCTGGGAGAACCCCTAGGAGTCTGGAGAGGGACCGAGGGAAATAAAAAAGAGAAGTCCTTTGCGTACACCTGGAATGTAAAATCAGGTGGGGGAGACTAGACTACCCACTCCCAGAGGAAGAAAAGACAACGGGACATGCTCCATCGATGAATTTGCATTGTGAGAAGTGCCCCAGTCTTCCCTGCTCTTTCCCAGCAATTAAAAAGGAAACCGCATTTGGCTAACTGAGGCTTAAAAGTGCAGAGCATTGAACACTCACTGTGAACTGACAGATAGAAGGCCAGGCCAGCATGGACATTTCAGCACTGCCACATACCCCAAAAGTGTTGTCAGAAGAAGAACGAAAAACACAATTAAATGGGCCCTGTTCTAAAACAAAGCACAACAGAAGCCTTCTTTCCATTAAATGTTACTGATGCCTAAAGTGTAAGATGTAACATGAGGTGTGCATTTTGCAACTTAGAATAACAAACACATTGGAAACTAATCTCCATTAACAGAGTAATGTGAATACATCTAACCAGATGTAAAGTTGGACCTTGATGGCATGATGCAAGATATTAAAGTAGGCTCTGTGTAAAAGGAACTGTGACCTTCAAAAATGCCAGTTTTCTGTGCATGAAGAAAAACTGCCATGGAAAAATAGAAATGAGCTCATTCTGCAGCCTGAAAGCAAAGGCACACATCGGAAATGAAACTCAATTTACAAGAAGTAAATTGATGGGCACAGATTGAGGAAATTGGTGGCTTTTCAAAAATGTTTTAAAAGAAACTGCGAGAATGAAGATGGAAATATATATGTTGTATTTCAAGACATTGGTGCAAGTCCCATGTAGAAACATCAAAGTGTAAAAGCATCATTTATTTTGGTGTACATAGGGACTGCATGAAGAGCTGTGATGGGCTCAGTGATTTTCCACAGCACGCCAAAAGGTCAAGGCCTGCATCTTCTCCTTATCTATAAATAAAATATATTTCTCTTTGAAGCTGCATCCTGGCTGGGAAGGAATTTGTGGGGGTGAGGTGCTAAACAACTGAGTATTAGATGCAGCCCTTAATGGGTTGACCTTTCCAAAATACTTAGAATTAAAAATCAAATTTATGGTTCCACGTCCTGAGCTGATTGCATTTGACAGATACCAGAATGTGTTTTATGAGCACAGGGCAGAGCTTGCCTTTCCACTCTCAAAGATAAGGACCCAAATGGGCATTTGATCTGGGAGAAAGAATGTTTTTGTATTTATTCCAGTCCAAACCAAGAAAGAAGATGGCCCGAACTACATGTGATGTTTTGTAAAGAAAAGAAATATGATGTTAGTAGATGCTCAAGTCATGTATAATTAAGAGCTTGCCATAAGGTTATATATAGGATCACAATTTGTTGATTTTTTCTGCAACCATATATTACACAGAAATGGGATGAATATCATTGGAAAGTTTATGAAAAGGCATATATGTAGTGACAACTCTCCTGATGATTCGACCTTGCAAGCAAGAGTTATGATATGATAGGTTATTTATAACGCACTTAATACCCAGAGGTTTCTAAGCGCGGACCCGGGGATCGAACCTGTGGTGCTCCATGTCATTTTGCTTCCAAGACGAGCACGTTGGCCCTGAGCTATCCTCCCGAGACCCGAGTTACAACCTCATATGTGATTATAACTTCCTAGAAAATGGCACGGAGCAGAGATTTGGGGAGATAGTAGCTTAGTGTATTATTTAACTGTATTATTTGTGACACTGACTTTCATTGTTTTTGACTAATTTCACAATAAACTGTCATTCAAACCTGCAACCTCATGCCGTCACAGAACTCATTTCATTAGGTTCGGCATGATAAGAGTAACTTAGAAATATATAACATTAGGTTTAGTTAGAAATTGCAGACATTCGCCTCCTTGTAGTTTTTAGGTGCACAAATTAAATGTGTGAAAAGGGATGATGCCTTGTAACTTCAGGAACCATTCATTGCAATGGGAGTGACAGTAGAGGTCCAATCCAAATCAACAGTAGTGCCTGAGCCCCAGAGAGAGGTTGGAGCCTCTCCCACTGCAGGAGCAGTATGCGCTTGTATCCGTGAGCACGACATGCCCAGGTAGCCCGTGGGCCCTGTGAGCACAATCAGTTGCTTTACAGCTGATCCCATCGCAAACGCGGTGTAATCCGTGTCCAAGCCCAGCTTCAACGACTTTATTTGTTGCACATTCAGCAAGCTGTGCAGCCGCTCATCCAGCCTCTTGCCTTGCATTTCTCCCACTTTGGCAAACCCCCTCCATTGTGCCCCACAAGCATCACCAATTGTAAAGATGGCCACCGTGTGATTTGTCTTTGTCCACTTCTGCTTCGAAGGCTGCCTGCATCCCGCCCCTGACGTCTGATTGGCCTGAAGTGCAGTTTCCCCCACCAATCAGACGCCGGCAGGTGGTAGCCGGCTCCACCAAGGAAGGTACACCAACAAAGGTGCCTGTCGTAAACCTGTCAGGAGTCGTCAGGATCCAGGGCTAAGAACTCTGCCCATTTATTGCCAAGTACCACGATTGGACCCAGTGATGCCATCCTATCACCTTGTGGTAAGCCCTCAGTCCTCTAACCTCTCTAAAGATTCCAACAACTGGCAATGTATCTATACTCAAACATGTGACATTTGTATCCCATACCCATTATAACACTAAGGAATGGCGGTTATGCTAGAGTTTCCCCACACTGCTGTTGTCATACATGGCTACACAACGTCATAACTGTATTACTTCTTATGGATCCACTCCTATCGACCCAAACCTGCCTTACTTCTTAACCTAGCCCTGTTGCTCCCACGCCTCATCTGCAATCTTAGATGATGCCTCTATGGTTCCTCTATGCCACCTATGCAACCTATCATCAAGCCCTATGTTCGCGCCTAGACCACTTTGTAAATTTGTTGTGCCTTATGGTCGCTTAGAGACCACTCCTGCCATTTTTTTTATTGTGCCCTATGGTCGCGCCTAGACCACTTTGCAATTTTGTTGTGCCTTATGGTTGCTTAGAGACCACTCCTGCCATTTTATTTGGTTGTGCCCTATGGTCGCGCCTAGACCACTTTGCAATTTTGTTGTGCCTTATGGTCGCTTAGAGACCACTCCTGCCATTTTTTGGTTGTGCCCTATGGTCACGCCTAGACCACTTTGCAATTTTGTTGTGCTTTATGGTCGCTTAGAGACCACTCTTGCCATTAGGGCTGACTGACGATTGTGCCTCTTGCTGCTCTTAACTACATTGACTTTCTTAATACCTTAAGATGCTTTTTAGCCCACTCTGAACCTATCTGTTTCTGCCTACCACAGGCTAGGGCCACCCCACCTAACTTGACTGTGCCCTCCACTACCCACTGCCCCCAGCACCCAATCATGCCCATAACGTCATGTAAGCTCGCAGCCGCCACCACCACGCTGCTCACTCTCCTTGCAACACTCACTACTCTCCAACTCTACACATCAATCCGCCCCCTCGCACCCACGCCACTAAGCCCACTCCCCAACCCCACGCAACCCGTTGCCCCGGATACCGCACAAACACACTCACCTCTTACACACACACCCCCCGCACCCTGCATCACCATAATGTATAGACTGGAAGACTTAGCACTCGTACACGGACTACTAAATTCAGCACACAACCTCCTCCCATAGAACACAGAAACTATAGATTGAGCTTCCGCACCTTTCCCAAACACATCCCTCGCACTGGACACCCACATACCCACAAACAACCACCCAATAACCAAACCACACCCCACAATATCACCACACATAACACATCAGACACGTCCACCATCCACACCTCCACAAACAATCCACACACACCTCACATCAAATGTGCCCTCCTCAGTGTCCGCTCCCTCCCAGCTCATGCATCTGACATCCATGACATCATAACCAACAATAACATTGACCTATTAGCCATCAAAGAAGCATGGTTGCATGAAGCATCAGGCCCGCTGTTGCACTTGCACTACCACCAGGCTTCACCATACTCAGACAGGACAGAACAGAAAGAATAGGAGGCGGAGTAGCCCTCATCTACAAGGAGAACCTCCAGCTCTGACTTGTCAGTCACTCCTCGACCAACAACTCTGACCTCTTATCAGCTAAAATCACACTGTCACCCAACAGCACCATCAATATTCACCTACTATACCACCCCCCAGGCCTCACCCTAGACTCTCAGGAAAACATCATCCACTTCCTCAGCAATAATATCAAAAGCTCCACCAAAACCCTTCTACTAGGAGACCTCAATCTGGGATTCAATGATGCTAAAGACAAATCTGCAGTCACCCTCACCAAGGAATTTAGTGACCTAGGCTTCACCCAAAAAGTAGAAAGTCCTACTCACGCCAAAGGACGCATTTTAGACTGGATCGCAGACCACAATTGCCTCTCCACTATCACCTCGAACACCTCACTGCCATGGACCGACCACAACTGTATCGAATTCTCTGTTCCTATCACCAAAAACCACAAAACTCTCACCCCGGCTATCACTGCACAAGTCAGAAGTTCAAAAAAACTCAGAGGACAACCTGCACCTCTACCTCAACACCCCCGAACTAGCACCCCCATTCGCTAATGACCCCAATATCCTAGCAGACATCTACAAGGATGTCATCACTAAAGCTATCAATGAAATAGCACCACTCGAATGGAAAAAAGAAAGAAAATCACTACACACCAACTCTTGGTTCACTGAAGAACTGCACTCAATGCGCTCCCACAAAAGAGCAGCACTAAAAAACTGGCAATCCAACCCCTGCAGCAGTGCCAAAAACAATTTCAACTTAATCTTCAACCAATATAAAACAGCTATCACCGCTGCCAAAGCCAACGCGTTTAACTCTCGAATCGCTAATGCCAAATCGCACTCTAAAGAAATCTTCGCCATTTTCAACGAGCTCATCTCTCCCCCAAACACACCTGATGACATAATCAATGTTGAAGCCTGGTGTGCCAGCATTCAAGCTACCATGCTACACAAAATTGACCTTCTCCAAAAGAAAATCAAAGACCATTGCAAAGCATTACCTCAACAGACAGAAACCAAGCCTACCAACGCCGCACCAACCTTGTCCAAGCCCACTATACCTGACTTCTCCTTCAGGGATGTCACTGAACTAGAAGTTATCAACCTGCTAAAAAATCTCAAACCTTCCCCCTGTAAAGGCGATATCTGCCCACCCAACCTCATCAAATACTGCTCAGACTGCTTTGCGCCGCTCTTTATGGCCTTCATCAATGCGTCTTTTAAAACAGGCATTATCCCAGCCAGCCTCAAAGAGGACTGGGTCCGGCCCCTCCTAAAGAAACCTACCCTCGATCCCTACAACCCAACAACTACCGACCAATAACCACAGTGCCATTCCTCCTGAAATTACTGGACAAAGATGCACATTGCCAAATCCAACACTTTCTTGAAACTCACTCCATCCTCGGGACCAGGAAATCAGGCTTCCGGAAAGGACACGGCACAGAAACAGCTCTGGTGGATCTGAAAAGTCAGATTACCCAAATCATGGATAAGGGCAAGCCAGCTCTTCTGCTCCTTCTAGATCTCTCAGCCGCTTTCGATCTGGTTGATCACAAGACCCTCACCTCACACCTCACACACTCAGCCAACTTCTCGAAAGAATCAGCTCTCTGGGTCACCTCCTTTCTAGAGGGAAGAGCCATGAAAGTCTTCTCGGACATTGCCAACGCCACTCCCACTACAATCCATTGTGGGGTCCCTCAAGGATCCTGCACTGCACCCACACTTTACAACTTGTTTACTAAGCCTCCCTTTGACAAACTCGACTCACATGGTATCACGTACACGAACTACGCGGACGACACACAAGTACTTCTACCTCTCTCAGGATCATACCACGAAGACGCCAAGGCACTCCACACAATCTACTCCATCATCCAGGCCTGGATGGCAGTTAACGGCCTTTGCCTCAATGGAGACAAGACTGAAATCATGATACTAGGTCAACAGAGCACCTTAGGCAAATTGGACAAACTTTACGCCAACTTCTCCATTGACAACTCTATCATCTCCGTAACCACAGCTGTAAAGACATGAGGAGTATACCTAGACTCCTCTCTATCTATGACCAGACAAGTCAGCGCAATCACCTCCTCATCTGCGCATACCACCAAACTCATAAACGCCAACAAGCCATACCTCACTAAACCCAACTGCCTCTCTATAGCTAGAGCAACCATTGGAGCTAAACTGGACTACTGCAATGCCCTCCTAGCAGGCACTTCAGCAAAAAACCTTAACAGACTTCAAGTCACGCAGAACAATGCTCTCCGGGCCGCTCTTAGCATCCCAAGAAGAGAGCATATCTCCCATGCCAGACACTCAGCCCAGTGGCTCCCGGTCAAAGAGCGGATCACACTCAAAATCCTCACCCTCACACACAAATGCCTCTCCCTCACCGCTCCATCCTATCTATCAGAGAGCATCTCCAAACCCTCCTCCTTCCGTCCCACCAGGACGCAATACACCAACTTACTCCACATCCCACGCATCAAAAAAGCCAAAGCCGGTGGCCTAAGCTTCCCCTACATTGCCACCAAGACCTGGAACGCTCTCCCTGCAGACATTAGAGCGAAGAACTCACTCCCGATTTTTCGTAGGAAACTGAAGACCTCCTTCCTTGCACAATAATATGTGACACGCGCAAACCTATGTAAATATACTGCTCTGTAAATTTGTACAAATGTTGTATTTGCCCCTGTATATAATGTACTTTTATTTAAGTAAGATATGCCTGTAACAAGCACCACGAATCCCCCGGGCTGACATGGGCTCTACAAATCTGAATATATAAATAAATAAACCGCCAATAAGCTGGCACATCCTAATTTCAATAATTTGGGGTGTGATTATGGGTTCATAAGAGATGAGAGGATGCACAATGGAAATCGGGGAGAGCTGTCCTAAGTCATCTGAGTTGGAACTGCTAACCAAATTGCTGGAGGAAACCAGGGAAAGACCAAAAGCAGGCTGGGACCCATACCAGGAGCAGCACATCGAATGTGATTGGTGCAGGAGGTAGCCATGACTGAACTTGGAGAGGCCATCTGAGCAGATACCTGTCCTTTCCCTTTGCGCAAAACCCAGTGAGATTCTATGTAAGTAACCTGTCCAACCAGACCAAGTGTTGTGGGGATCGGTTTGATTCATATCTTCCCTTATTGTTAGGTTGGGTAGACTGAGTAGATTCTCAGTATATTTACTAAATAATAATGTAATTAACTCCCGTATATCCCCTATAGCCAACTAACACGGGGAGATTCTGTTGAAATTCTAAATCAACATCGCATCCAGTGTGAATAAAAATATAGCCTGTTAAAGTAATTGGGTACTACTATTTCTCATTGACAACCCAAACATGCCATTAAAGTAAGGGCTGTACTTGTCAAAACAAACTTCCCAACGTAATCCCCATTCCTCAGACCCTGCCTTAAAACGGAGGGGTGCTGAATGTAAACTGAATATCTGGCCTAATGTGCTGCTCCAACACTGCTAGCATTGCCTAGTGCACACGGAGATACAAAATACAGAGTGCTGCATGTGTGAAATTGTTTTTTCAAATTGAAAAGTGTGCATATTATTTAAATTAAACTTCATGTAAAGTATAGTGCCAAGTTTATGATCTTGTCATGTGTTAAGGTGCTGCATCTGTGTTGGCATTAAGGAATGTTTGTGTGCTAGAAGGATTGAACTGTTTATATGACCTGTGTTTTATTTACATGAGACCCAAAAGTGAAAATTGCACATGTGGTGTAATCTTAGATCTTTTCTTAATGTCTATTTCCAAAAAGGGAGTTTTTGGTTTTGAAGCTTTGTTTTGTGCCCTGGAGAAAGTGGCGTCCCGTTTGATGTTGTGTAAATATTAATTTTCCTGATTAATAAATATATATTCTTTCTATACGCTGGCCTGGTTCTTGGCTTACTATTGCTAAAGGGTGAGGGATCTACGTGCTTCTATTTGAATCACAGACAGGACTAGATTGAACATAAAAGTAATATTGGTGTGGTCCTTTTGACTGGGGAGGGAAAGAATTCCCTGCATTGTTGCCACATAAATATCTCTACACAGCCCACTTCCCACATTGGAAAACCACATGACCATCAGAAAGTGCCTTAAAACATGGAGATTACATTGACAATAATACAAAAATATTGTTGATACGCGCACTCCAAGGGCCAGATCCAATTGGCTTGGTGTGAACAATACTCCCTACTAGGGATTTGCGACTCCTAGAGCTCCTCATTTGCACAATGGCCAACACATGAGGAGCCCTGAGACCAGACTCTACCGGGTCATTCTCGCCTATGAGGCCTCCATAATAAAACACTGCCTCCAGCGCAAGCCCAGGATGAACTTAGGACAACCATAACACAGAGACCATTTGAACCTGCTCCGACTCATTCACATGCCCTCCACCTTGGCACAGGTGCTGGAGGACTCTTCTGTATATGACAACATCACTGTTATGCCTGCCCGGTTGACCAAACCCTATTGCTGGGTCGGTCTTGCCGATCAACCACTGACATGAGAAATCAAGACCTCTCCTTGAGCACTCGCTAGGTAGGGGTAAGGAAACTGGAACATGCACAAACTAATCCCGGCCCCAAAAATCCTTATAAGAACAAAGCTAAAGACAATTACGACTAACAGGTTTGATGAAAAGCATCAGACCAGGACTTCCCCCACTAACTTGACTTTCTTCTCTTCCAAACTTTTACTGCATACACCACCCCCTATTAACAACAATTAGTAACCCGGCGAGAGACAATCAGAAGGCAAGAGCCATTCTGATTGGCTCTCGCCAGGTCCCTACCCGGCCGGGAATCCCTTCATCAGGATTCCACGGCCTTTGTTCCCGGCGGGGGGCGTGGCAGCCCCTCAGCCAATGAGGAGGCTCGAAGCGGGGCCATCCCCGCTCCGAGCCTCCCCGCGGCTGAGAGGCTGCCTTCGCCCCCCGCCGGGGACTTGGGTAAGGAATTTTTTTTTTCTAAATCTCCTTCCTCCCTCTTCCCTCCCCCCCCACTTACCTTCTTGTTCCTGCGTCCCCGGCGGGGGACGAGGAAAGCCTACAGCCGTGTGGGGACTCGGAGCGGGGCCATCCCCGCTCCGCGCCTCCACATGGCTGGAGGCTTCCCTCGTCCCCCGCCGCGGACGCAGGTACGTTTTTTTTCTTTTTTTCTCCCCCCTACCAACCCCACTTACCTTATTTTTGATCCTTTTTCGGGAGCGGACGCGCTGGGAACATGCCCGCCATGGAAAGGGAAAACGGACTCTGTTTTCCCTTTCCATGGCGGCAGCCATTTTCTTGGTCGTTTATTTTTCTCCTGAAACGCTGCAGCGCCGAAACGCTGCAGCGTTTCAGGACAAAAAAAAAAGCTTTTAGTGCCCCGGTCACGCAATTTTTGCGGGCCGGGGTACTAATAGCAATAGAACCCTCACGTCGGGGGCAGGGTCTAATGGGGCTGGCATGTCACGCAGGCACAAGGGCGTGGCCCAAGTCACGCAGATTTTCTATTTGCATGCGGCTCTTTGCAGATAGCATAATACATTCTGATAGGGGGCTGGTGGGGCCCAGCCAGTATTATTTTATGTGCAAACAGCGATGTGTCAGCAGCAGGCAGGCTCAGCATGGTAACAGAAATGTTCACATTTATTTAATTGGCTGCTCGGCAGCCAATGAAATTTGTTATGAGAGAGAGTGTTTGAGAGCCAGAGTGGCCCCACGTTCATTGGTAGATGCGGAGTCTGAGAGCCAGCTGTGGCCCTGTGAGCATGGGTGCACTGGGAACCAAAAGAGACCCTGGAAATAATTTTCAAAGGGGCCCCATATTACACATTTTCACCAGGTCCAACCCTTTTCCTATGGGAAAATTTGGAAATGCAACACAAAAGAGGCCCAGAGTGATGAGGCCTACCGGGAAATCTCCAGAGTTCCCAGTAGGCCAGTCCAGCCCTGCCTGTGAGCCAGTGTGTGGTGGGTCGAGCAGGTTCCGCTGAGCCAGAGGCACACACGCGGTTGGCCTTGCCTTTTTGGCCACATCATTCAACAAAGGAAACGAGATCAGGGCCGGCCTTAGCAGCAGTGGCACCCCGGGCAGGTTAAAAAAATGTGCGCCATTTTTCTTTTCTAACTCCCCGCTTCGGTGCTTGGCAGGGAGTTAATCACTGGAATAGCCCTATTCCAATGAAAACCACCTCGCTCCCACGTCAGAGCGGGTAGTTAATCATCTGAATAGGGTGCTGATGCAAAGCATCAGCACCTTATTGTTATTAAATGCTCCCCATGCCGCGGGCGCATTTATTAACAAAAGGGCACCTGCCGCACCTTCTCCCACTACGCCAGCTCGGGGGAGCCCTTGAAAGACTCCCCCCAAGCTGGTGTGGTGGGGCTAATGGTGCCCTGGGGGGCATGGCACCCCAGGCGTTCGCTCGGCCCGCCCTGCCCTAAGGCCGGCCCTGCAAGTGATAAGTAGTATGTGCCTGGCCCCTCCTACCTCTACAGGATCATCCCTTCTGTCTTGTTTTCACTTTGCTCTCTAGTCTCCCAGTCCCTCCATCTTGTGCCCTGGTAGGGCCCTCATCCAAGTCTGCTCTGTCTCCAGTCCAATCCTGACCCCAGGACTGGACTGGACTGGACTGGAGAAAAAGCGTGGAATTGGAATAGCATCCAGCTGGGCAGGGTCACGAGACTGAGGGAGACTGGAGAGAGGCCTGAAGACTGGCTGACGTGAACCTCTCCCGAAACATCGTGACCTGTTCCCTAGAGTAATGAATGCTAATGCCCCAATCGGCAAATGATCCCGTTTTTAAATGCTTCTCTAATGTAGACAGACACAGGATTGTGGGCACGTTCCCTTCTGAGGGGCACGAGCGCACAACGAGAGAGGGTCTGGAATGACAGGCGCGGGACAGGTGAGTAACCACACCCAGTCAGGTTATTTAAATTACCTGGCATTGCTGACGACTCTTCCCCATCATTCAGCAAAGAAGAATGTAATGTTATTACGATGCATTACACTCGTCTTGGATGCATGGGGCGGGAAAATTCAATCCGCATGAATGAATGAGTAATATAGGCGCGGCCTGGCTAGCCACATCCGTGGGGTCTCCCATCAGGGGTACCTGGCCCTGACTAGAAATACACCAAACTGCTGCTTATGCTTCCAGGTACAGGTTTTAAAGTAAAGCTTGCTTGTCCCTGTTGAATTCCTGTTGCCACGACACGCAGAAGCTGCCTGCATCCATCTGCCAGCTCCGTATGCTCCTACAAAATTACAGAGCAGGGCTGAACTGGACAGTGATCCAGTGTAGCAATAGCAAGCCAGTGAAATGCTCAGTGGGTCCAGGCCCAGGGGCAGACTGTGAGGACACCAGGCCCGAGCAGTAAGTGGGGGGGGGGGCACTATTATATTACCCTTCAAACGCACCATTGTTAACTTTCCTGAACGTATAAGCACTGACACAAAAATATCTTCTGCACCCATGGCTAGCATGGCTGTGTCAGGAGTATATGGATTGATATTCTCTCTAAAATACCCTAGCGTGACCGCTGAGTGCATAGGTCATAGCTAACATGTACATCACGGATGCTGCTTGTGATCGCCCTGCTTCACAGCACTATTGTTCATCTTCAATATTTTAATGGGACACATCTTCTCAACACCAGTAAACAAATGGCTGGGCCCTCCTGGACTCAAACACATCATCTGCAGCACTTCTCATGGATCTGATCAACATGCAGCTAATTCTGTGAGCTCAGCTATCTGTCCTGCAAGGGGACATGACCCGCACAGATGCAGGTGACTAGCATTTACCCAGATGACTGTCGGAGGGAGTGCTCTAGAAAGTCTCACACGCCCATATGCTAATGTGTGATTTGTGCTGTTTCGCCTCTATTGAGGCAGCCCTGGCGCTGAGAGTGAAGGGGGAGGGTAATGACCACATGAATCTTCTTGCACTCTATGATGTGATAGACGCGCGCACATCAGCACTGGGCCAAACCCGTCACCACACTATCCTCCCAATCGACAGTGGATGCTGGCCGTGTTTGCAGTGGCACACCATGATAAACTCACCACCCTCCAACCCCAGATGATTGTAAATCACTCACCCATCTCTCTGGGCCCACTCCCACTACTCAGGCGCTCAATCTAGGAAGCTCTCAGCTGGCGAGACCAGCCAATCGCTTTGGAACAAGGAAAAGCGACATCGAAAAAATAAATAAACAAACTCTATCAGAGCTCTGGGTATGTATAACTCGCACCACGTCTGTGGACACATGCCACTGGCCCGGCCAACCATCCATGCACTATAGAATGCAACTATGGCTATGCAAATCCATTCTAGCAGCTCGCATATCCGTCCACACTGAAACACCTGATGTGCCTCAACACCTCTGCCACTAGTATACAGTGACAATCTACGAAAAATGTCAGTCTAGCTGGGCACACATCGAGTCTCCCGCACTAGCACTTTATCCTAAACCACCAACAGGACTCGCCCACGTGCCTGACCTAAGCACTAACTTGGCAGAATGCATCCAGGCATCTTAAAGTTAACTCTTAAAATCTCCCATATGCGGACTTCTGTCCCTGATGGCTTTCCCACTACAAAGTACATTGAAGCCATACAAATGGGGAAGTGGCTCTATATAAATGACAAATACAATACATGCAATGAGGTAGCCCTAAAATAACAGGTGACCAGCCCATGCACCTTTGATGGTGCTGGCCTATCAGTGGGCAGTCTGCCTCTGAGTGGGGTTGTTTCTCGAGATTCCACCGGTATTGTACAATGCAGAAGACAGACTCTTAAACAGTATGCGTTATGTGATATGAGGGCGTGCTGCCCGGAAAAGGAACAAAAGCCATCAAAGGCTTGGTGGTGGACAAAGGGAAGCTTCAGAAATATGAATGCTCTTCTATGAGTTGCTGGTTTTGGACAACTTCCCAGTTGGCAGGTGTGCTGGACGCTTTACACAAATATGGCAAATTAGTTGCCAACTGTTTGTTTTCCTGTTGTTGCCCTTATTTGTAATGCACCAATCCTTGAAGAAGTCCTTGAGCGTAGCGACGGAATTGTCCACCTCTCATAAAGAGGGGAGTTGATGCACACTGATGGACAGGCGCAGGGAACCTCACAGTGCATGTCTGCGTTGGACTTGGTCATAGAGTGTGCCCTCTCTGTTAATTTTAGAAAGTGAGCTTAGAGCCCTTTGGGTAACACACATGCAGTGGATGGGATGCAGAATAACTGACACCAGATAATTGAACTAACTCAGGAAGATGGAAAAGTTTTTCTGTTTTATTATCAATTGTCTAAAACAGGGCATTACAACGGACATCAACGGCCGTTTGCTCGAGCTCTCTGTACATTTTGCAAAAAATCGCATCTTCATACAAAAAATGTGTCATACATGACATCATACTATGTGGCAAATAAGAAAAACCTATGAGGGATTGTGATATGCTCAAAGGGAACATCTAAGTATACTTTCAATAAGGGGTGAGGTTGTGATTGAACGTCCACTGTCAGGTTGAAAACCTTTGCCTACCTCTACTGCAAATCCCCTTTAACACTATTACGTACACAGTATATTATTGGCTCTCAAACTATAAGGCCCTTCATTATACGGCCGTCTACAATTGGTTGGCATGCTTAGGCCATGCCTGGAACATTCAGTTCACTTAGCAGTGCGTAAACTCATACCCAGGTGCCAAAAGGTGGACATGACTTTATCTCCCTACCCAATTATCCCAACGTTTCTTATCACCCATGCCTTCTGCCTTGAAGATTGTCTTTGAACTTGGCCTTGCAATGTATACTTGTTTGTGAGAATATAAGGGAGTGTGTGCATGCACTATCGCTTGTTCTAGAACTCCAAGCCCAACTCTATTCCCCTCCTTGGCTCACCTAACAGGAGACTACAATTTGGTCCATTTTGCAGTAATTAAATGTCTTAAATTAATAAAACTTGGCACACTTGGTGTTTCTTTGCAAACCTAGCTTGTCACGTTCACTGCCTTGAGAACAGATAACTGGCCTTGGCTTGCTTCAACTTTGATACCAGGCCAGACAGCTTCACCATTCAAGTCCACAATCTCAGCTAATTCTTGCTGCGACACAATTCTCAGTCCTTCTTTTCCCTGGGTCCGAACTTAGTAAATTCATGAAACCGATGTCCAGCTTCTAGACAATGGCGGCTCCGCCTGCAGTCTATTTACTACGTATAGCCAGCTTCTAAGGTCACTTAGTCTACTTGCTTTGCTGCTTCTGTTCAGTTATTAAATGGCTTGCTATTTCTGCAGTCGTCACACACGTGCATTCCTCTTCTTCGCATTTGGAAGTTTACTCGATTCTTAACTTCGTCATCAGTTTCTATATGGCCCATGCATTCTTTTCAGCCAGTCTTCTTAGTGCGTCACGCTCGTCTCTTGTGACATCACTAGCTCCTCTTTCGCTCTTTCTTATATTCCTGTGAGGAGTTCCTCCCTAAAATGATCATCTATTCGGGAATACATTTGATAATGCTTTCTCAGAGGGTATCTTCTTTCAAATATTCACTGTGGTATGGTCAGAACTGCTGGTGTCAGGCATGACATGATCTCAGGCTCCCAACAAACCGAAGAAGGGGGACGGGACTGCCTGCAGAGGCATTCAGCTGCTCCTCTACACAAGCACTACACATAGATGTCCAGAAGAGGCATCTGGGTCAGGGTTTACAGTTTGCACTGAAAAAATGTCTTCTTTGAAGTACATTAATGTTCACTTTGCGGTGTGCACATTACAGGCTGCTTTCGCTGGGGATCAGTGACTTCCTTGCAGTATCGAGCAGAGCCCCATTTCTCATCACCTCATTGGCAAAGAAATATCAATAGCTTTTTGTAAGTGGTCATTTAGTATTTCAGCTTCCCACTGGTTGCTTTTCTTTTTTTTCTGGAGGTTGGAGGCCAATACATCTGTACAACGTCCTCCGTTGCAATGGAGCAGCAATCTGGGGCTGATGGTCTACAGATATTCTCTAAGTAAGCAGTCTTCAGAAATATAAGACTGTTCAACTGTAGTACTTCCCGCAGAAGCCCTATAAAAGGTGTTAGCTTATAACAAGCTGGCAAGGGGGAGTGGGAGCAGAGACATCATTTCTATATGGGTCCCCACAAGCCTAAGCTCACCTATCCGTCCCTGCTTCCTTCCATCAGTAAGTATTCAAGCCCACAACCAGCACAATAGCCATGTTTTCACGGGAGTCAAATGATTTCCTTCGCCGCCCCCTCTCTATGCACTTCGCTCCCCTTGTCCATCTTGTCAACGCCAGCAGTATTCCCCTAGAAAACAGTTCAGTGAAGACTTAAAATTGTAGCAAAGCACAGTGCTCCGGGCCTCGCGGCTTCAAAGAGATGCACGTTGTGCCAAATTCTCAGCATTTCATAACTGCTGGTAAGATAGCACAGCAAGTCAAGTGCTTGTGTCGGACATCAGTGGTTATCCTGCCGCCCAAATATTCAGATCCCCTCAATAGAGTTCTACAAGAAGGGAACCCATCACAATGTCATGTTTCCTATGGTTTCTGCAGCCCAGCCTGCATAGGTCCAGCACTGGGCGTCTTGCTGATCAGTGCAAAGGGGCTCCAGCCACTGGCGAGAGGGCCAGGCATTAGGAAAGGGGGACTATGCCCCTATGGCACCTGCCTAGACAGTGAAAGAAAATAATGTGCCATCATTAGTACCTGAATTTGGTTCATAAACTGCTCATTTTGGAAGCCATTTTTCCTAAATGTTCTCAGGTGGAAGGTTGAGAGAGGGGAAACCCGTCTGAATCCCTCTTAAGGGGCTCGGCCTCACTTCCAAATTCGGTTTACTAAATGTACGCCCCACCAGATTTCAAAGTGACCCGCTGCGGCTGGCACAGAGTACACTGGAACACCTGGCCTGCCCCCATCAACGCCCTAAGATTAGCAGCTGCCTTTTTCTCTCATCCAACCAGCGTACCCTTTCATACTCACTCTGTTCCAGTAGCATGCAACCAGGGGCGTAGGAGACACATAAAATCTGGGGGGGAAAGGGGACATCTTGGGGAATTTGCTTTATTTATTTATTTATTTATTTATTTAATATGTTTCAGTCAAAGAACTCGACTTTTCACAAAATTAGAACTAAAATAGCAGTATGTATTAAATTACAAATATCACTGTATAAAACAAGAGAAAAGAAGACAAGAAAACAGAAGAAAATTAAAGGATGCAGCAGCAAAGAACATGTCTTTGTATGTTACATTTCTGGATTTATCATCTGACTATGAGCTCATAGTAAGCGAGAGGAAATAATTACTTCCAGTGGGCCAGAGCTAGGACGCCAGCTCGTTAAGAGGCAGATCACCTGTAAGTGGACTCCTGCCAAATAAAGGAGTTTCAGCCTTTTTTACCAACTGTAAGTTGCTACTTTTGTTGTGTGGGGCAAGGAGAAGTGTGTGTCTCTTGGAATGGAAGAATGGGGCTTTCAAAGAAAGAGCAAATCTTTTTTGTACCTCCGAGTAATCCCTGTTATGGGAGTAGAGGGACCAGATGTGTGATGTTGCTGCTTTGACTCTCTTCCGGTGGGGGGCGAGGGGTAAAGCAAACAAAGAGGATGAGCGATCGCAAGCCCACTCCTTTATAAGCACTCCTGAGGTCCGCAGCCGGATGTGTCGGGCCCGGGGTTGCCTAGTAAGTGGGGTGTATGTGGACCCAGGGGGGTGGCCAGAGGGGCAGCCTGCTATGTGGGCTGCTCCTCTAGCGTTCTTGTGAGGGCCGCGCCAGCCTCTCACAATGAGTCTGGTCCCTCTTATTCTATCTCATGCTGGCTTTAGAGCCTAGCCTTTCTTTGCCTTTGTTATTCTGAATTCAGAATTGGACTCTGTTCTTTTATCTTTTAACAATTGCGGCAAAGCCTGATCTATTTGATTCTCTCATATGGTACTAGGACAGCATAGCATGGGTCCCCTGCCCTGCTATATTATTCAAAGAGCTCCTCTGGCCTTTCTTTGCCTCTCCCTTGTCTCACTGCTTGCTTGCTTAATGCATACCTCCTAGCTTGAACACTCAACATATTCTCCCTAACAATGGCAGCTACAGTCTGTCTTAACATCTATTTGTTCTGTATCTTGAATTGGCCTCTTATTTCCGCTTTTCTGTCTGCAGGGGAAAGGCATTTGGCAGTCACTGCCATGATGGTTCTACCTGGCCATAAGAGAGCAACAGCTAGCCAATATTGGAAGAACATGGGCATATTATGCCAGAGGCTGGCAACTGCCTTCCTAATGCCTACACAAGAGACAACCCTTGCCTTTGTTTCTAACAGTAATTCAGTGGATGAAGAAATGTGAGAACACACATATTGCTTATAAATGAAGGGGATGATGTCACACTTGGTTAGGGCATTTTAACCACGCCAGGAGCTAATTTCCAGCTTCAATTAAGCAATTATCTTTTAGACTTCTGGCTTTAAATAACGTTAGTATCATCTGGAAAGCACAGAGGTTGCTCAACAGGGTTCCTGGAGCAGAAGGGGTACCCTACTCGTGGCCATGTATGATTGGAGGGCATTCTTGCACTGGTTTGAAGCCTGGCCCCTACAGCCATGATGGGTCGAGGGGCCTATTACTTTTGGTTGTACTTACCCTTTGAGGGTGGGCAGACATTGCCTCCTGCTTTAGCCCACTAACAGCTCTGCTTTGCAACTTTATCACACATACCTGGCAGGTGGCATGTACCTCAATGCTACTAATGTTATCAGAGAAGTCTGGAATCCTTTGCCACATCAACTAGGGTACAGGTTTGCCACCTGAGACTTACCCATGTCTGAGTCGGCATCTGTCACCCTGTGGGGAAGACACACGCAGAAAGAGCAGGGCACAGTGCCCTTGTGGGTTTTTCACACTTCTTCCTTGGGGTGGGCACAATTCACTACGCAGAGAAAGTGGCACATGCTGGGCAACTTTCTCCCACTTTGACAATTTCACCCAAAGAGCGAAATTGGCCATTTGAAATATCTCTATCGACTTATTATTGCGCAATCCACACTGATTGGTTTAAGCACCTGCTTAAGACGCGATGGCAATTAAGGGCATTTGCCAACGCAGTCAAGAAGCACAGGACACCCTCTTACCAGCGACATGCCATGCTCACTCATTCTGATCACGAATTGCCATTTATCTGGGGACATTTTAAATGCATTTAATTATTTATTACATGTGTAGCATCACGCAAACCCCCAAGCATCAAGGCGCAAAGTAGACTGCATGGAGTGGACCACTTCCATTGGCGAACGTTTTACTTTTCCGCCACAAAATGGAAGATTTTAGCATAAAAGGCAGGTGAAATCACATTTCTTTTCCACTTTGGAAGAGTGTAAATACCTCGCGCAATCAGCAATTGCTGGCAGAATTGACAATGGCTTCCTCTGGACTCTGCCCGCTTTTACCAGGTTTCATTTCCAAGCAGATCTCAGAGGAATCCCTTTCCTTATTTACAGCATGAGAATACATGCTGGCAGTAAGGCTGCATTTGTCTGGGGGAGCGGGAAATACAGGGGGCCCTGATATATCCACTCGGCTCCCGAACTCCACCCAGAACATGCACAAAAATCTGGCCAATTAGAAAAAGCAACAGTAATAGTGTTTTCCACCACTTTTTCTGAACCAATTGACCTAGAAAATGCTTTGTTGCATCGGAAGCTAAATGCATTCAATCTGCCTATTATCCCACCGGAAGATTAAGCCAGGAAGTGAACACAGGTGTTACATATTCCTGTATTTGGAGCATTAACTAACTGAGCTACCTTACAAATGATATCTCCTCTGGGGCTTTACCGTCTTAACCCCTTAACTGCCATGGGTATTTCCCCCCATTGCCAAGGCCTTTTTTGGTGATCTCAGTATGTCGCCATTCAATCCCCTGTAACTTCTTTGTTACATAAGATATCTCGGTCAAAGTTGGCACCTTTTTTCCCCACATCCTAGTTTGCTGTAGGGGGGTGAGAGAAAATAACCAAAAAGGAGAACATTTGTTTTTTTCCAGAAAATGCCAATAACGTTGTACAAAGAAGCCTGTGGTGTTTTCCTTGTAAGAGCTAGGAACAAATGGTTTGCTCTGCTGGATTTGCCATTTTCCAGGCTTTCAAGAACAGATCGAGTGGAAACAAAATAACATATTTTGATATGCTAATCAGCCATTTTGTGAGAGGGAGGCGATTTTTGTGTTTTTTTGTCCAATAGGACATGCGTGGACGGAATGGAAGAAAAGGGTAGGAAAGCTGAATGGGAAGCCAGAAAGGCATACATTTCTGAAAAGTAGACAATATTCCAAGTGTAGGAAGGGGTGATTTGCGCAGGTCAGGCAACAACTATGTAGAGAATGATTCCATAGTTTGGGGGGGGAAAAAACACAATTTCCGCACATTTCATTCTGGTCACCCATGGAAACACGCAGCCAACAACACACGGCCTACCTTCCTGCGTTCCCACAGGTTTCCCAACGAAAATGGTACCTCACATGTGTGGGTGCCCTACCTCGGTGCAAAGGGAAAACCCTAAAACACTGGTAACCCCAAGTCTTTTCGCACTGCAGATTTTCAGGAATTTTGCTCATGTGGACAACCTACAGATTTGGGCCTATGATGTCGAAGCCACAAAGGAAAACAGGGAAGCCCATGCATTTCCAAAAAGAAGAAACTCGCATAAATCCACAGAGGTCTGACTTGTGCGAATCGCCCCATAATTTATAACCTAAAATCTCTGACAAAGTCTGAAATTTGGTGCAAAAAACACAATTTCCACTTTGTCTGGGATTGTGGGTATTAAATTCTGGGGAGATTTGCGCAAGTCAGACCTCTGTGGATTCCCACGGGTGTCTTCTTTTCGGCAATGCATAGGGTACCCTGTTTTCCTTCGTGGCTTCGACACCCTAGGCCCAAATCTGTAGGTTGTCTCCCCAAACCCTTTGGGGGTTACCATTGGTTAGCCTTTTCCCTTTACTCCCTAGTAGCTGCACCCACACATGTGAGGTACCGTTTACGTTGGGACACCTGTGAGAACGTGGGAAGGTAGGACATGTGGAGCTGGCGGCGTGTTTCGGTGGGTGGCAAGAGGGAAATATCTGAAAATTGTAGTTTTTTCACTAAATTTCAGACTTGCCGGTGATTGTGGGTAATACATTCTGGGGCAATTCACACAAGTCAGACCTCTGTGGATTCCCACGGCTGTCCTCTTTTTGGAAATGCATGGGGTTCCCTGTTTTCCTTGGTGGCTTCGACACCCTAAGCCCAAATCTGTATGTTCTTCACATGAGCAAAATCTGCTCTGTCAAAAGTCTTGGGGTTACCAGTGGGTTAGCCTTTTCCCTTTGCGCCCAGGTAGGTGCACCCACACATGTGAGGTACCATTTTTGTTGGGACACCTGTGGGAACGCGGGAAGGCAGGCCTCCAACCCCGACCCAGCCAACTACGACTTATAGCCCCCATAACTGCCCTACTGTGACGAATCAACTTCCAGGGCACGAGTGGTCCAGGGATGAATACCGGTTTCTAAACCATCAATTAGCCCCCACACCTCTAGTACACCAGAAGGGATCCGAACAGATTGGAACACAAGTTAATTATAAACCTCCTTGTCCAATTATGGTAACGTGGACGGAACGGCAGGCTTATCTCTGCAAGGTCGTGGATCTTTGGTTAGTTGCAAATCAGCAAAAATACAATTATTAACCAAAGATAAAAAGGACTGTCCAGTCAAGGTTGTATACAGATATCTACTTTATTATTATTACAACAGACAGTTCTAGCACACTACAAAATACAACCCACCCTGTAAAGGAACACAGAGGACAGACAGTTTCACAAAGGAAAGGGATGCACTCTGGATTCTGATAGTAGGGTAGTCGGAAAAGCAATCAGTCCTAACTGTTCAAGGTTATTCGGTTTCAGCGCCAAGGGAGCAAGGGGTCGTCAATGTCACTAGCGGACTTCGGAGATGGACCAGGGGGACAGAACCGCAATGCCTCTGGTGCTTGAGATGTTCTTGATGCTCAACCGCGTTGAGTCGGTTCCAGGACGCTTTGCAGCTCCTGCGACAGAGTTCAAGATGGGAGACAGCTGCCGGTACCAGGCAGGCAGTTCTGGAAGCAAGGATGGCTGGACGGCTGCAGGCTGGCCTACACAGCAGCTCATGGTCAAGAATCATT
Organism: Ambystoma mexicanum; assembly: GCF_040938575.1. NCBI lineage: Eukaryota > Metazoa > Chordata > Amphibia > Caudata > Ambystomatidae > Ambystoma > Ambystoma mexicanum. The sequence continues at coordinate 618,250,367 of NC_090921.1, read as the reverse complement.
GTCTCTGCGCTGGTTGGCGGATCTGGAACACTGGTCGAGGCATCTCGGATGGCTTGAGTGACTGCAGCGTGACAACAGACAGTGGCGCAGCGGTTCGCAGTTCGAAGGCTTGACTGCCTCAAAAATGTCCTTAAAAAATGGACCCTGGTTGATGCTTGTGTGGCACTCCTCCTAGCTTCTTCACAGGGCTTGTGGCGTCCTTTCAAGGCAGACGGCCCAAAGCTGAGTTTGCAGGCCACGGCTTTGTCCTTTTGTTCAAAGACTCTCTGGCAATTCCCGCCTAGGAAGCTTGCTTGCAGAACCTAGTAGGGCATGGTTGTATGCTGGCTGAGTACCAATTCTGGAGCTGCTGGATGCGTCCCCTCAGTCCGGTATCTCCCTCTGATCCCTGGGAAATGTTATGGGGAAGGATCTTGCTTCCCTCTTGGAAATCCTAGCCTTCCTTCACTGGCAGAAGATGAAAGGACAACTGTACCTGAAGCCTTCAGATGATCTGCTAAGTGAGGGGTTCAGCCCTCATTTAAAGCCAAATGGGCCTCAGTGATTGGTACAAAGCCTACCTTAATGAACCAATCCTGGGTACCCACCAGTAATCTTCTGTTATGCGTGAGGTCAGAACCAGAGTACTCTGCAACAGGAAAGGTAAGGGGTGGCAACATATACTCCTAAGTACCATCCATCTTCCTGTCTGTTGTATATCAAAGTGTCTCTTTTGTTAGCTGAGCCCTCTGTGACTCTGGATCAAAGCACAGGTCTCCCTTGAAGTTTGTGATGAGAGCAGACTTCCTGTCTCCCTTAAATCACATACTTCTCCCACTGATAGGGGTGCACTCTGCAGGGGTTGCCTACAGTAAATAGTGGATCCAGACATGCCATTCACTGCCTTTCATACAGAGGGGTGGAAACTGGCTTCAAGTTGACACATTGCATACCAAAGAGGCGTTAGTTCTGCTTTCCTCTTGTCCACCCTGCGACCAAGCCCCTTCACCGGTTGGCCTTAATTATTTCTTATTAGTATGCACTGCCACCAGCCGAAACTACACAATAGGGAGGCAGATCCATGGGGCTTTGATATTTTAATTAGGCTGCTCATGGCTGGAGGAAGGTGTGCCTTCCTCCTTCTTGAGATGCTTTCATGTACCCGTGGCTGTCACATTATAGCTGAACATGACTGGGGAGGACAGCGCCTGTAGACTGTGTCCTCCCGGGGTACATGTGCTAGGAGTTTCGTGCAGTGAGCAGGAAAAATGTGTCCAAAGAGCCCTGAATTCTGAGATACCAGATGACCCCAGACCACCGACCATAAACCAATCAACCATAAAAGATCCAAGAGCATGGTTGTTCCACCTTTATTTCATAATTACATGATTTGTAACGAAAGGTACACAGAGTGATAAATTATAGTTCAAAAGCAAGGGTGGAAGCCTTGGAATCCGAGAGACACAATCGGGATGAGTGAAGTATGTGTAGGTCAGTGTGACCTCGAGACTCCCCATGTGCCACCAGGTGCACCGTATAATGATAGAGTAGCACTGTTCACAAATGTATCTAATGTCTTCTTTGGCCTTGGTTCCCGGGAGACGATGAGCCCAGCAGATTCCACGTGATGGAAGACGGACAGACTGGGCTGGGACCAATGATTTCATGCGACCATGCGTACCAAACAGCCACCCGTGTTTCAACTGTATACAATGACATAATCTATGACGCAGTGTCTCCTTTTAAGCTTCTACTTGTACCCTTTTTTGGCAGAACGTTCCATGGCAGCAGAGTTCTTTGCTGACACACCTATTTTTATAGAAATAAACACTTGTTATCCTTGCAAGAGTTTATTGGGTCTTTTTCCCTAGCGGGTTGTTTTTTTTTCTGGCATGCGCGTTTATAGGCGTGCCTTCAATAACATTGAATATATCCATTGATTAATTCATTTTGAAATTATTCATTTTCATGTGCTGACTTAAATAATGTTGTTCATAAAAAGGTCTCATAAATATTTACTCAAACAAAATGTTGACTCGTTTTCGAGCTACATGGTGGGCAGGAGACAGGAGTATCCTGTACATTGTGATACCGCTATTCTCGCCCCAGCACTTTGCAGCCTATGTGCCATGGGTGAGTTTACCTCCGCTACGCCCAAGTTTGTTTGCACTTACATTATAATATATTCTTTTTTGTTTATTTAATACCCTGATTTTCGGTGTGCAGTAGAGTACTATACCCTCTCAAATTGCAGGGCCCGAAGTACCCAGTTCCTGTGTAACAATCTGCTTTCTATGGGTATGGCGGAGCGACTTGAGACTATGGTAGCCACAGGGAAGAGCCCAAGATCTGATTGACTACAGCATTTTGCAGTCAATCAATAGTCTTCCATGCAAAGCAACATTCATAAGTCGTGTTATGCACCGTCTTGCCCGAATGCTATGCTGCTTGTGCCGCACTGCAATGCATATTTCAAGCCACTTCATGCACTGTTTATTTGTTATGCAGTCAGACTGTAATACCTGAAACCCAGATCTGTGTAGCATCCGTGCAGCAGTGATCTCCCACACAGTCTGAAGCGCTACCATCCATATCAATGGCACTAGGGCAATTAAAAAATGACAAGTAACTAATGCACCATTCATAAAGGCACATTAGGGACCAAGAACTCCTGGTACTTTAATAATAGGTTGTATAAAAAATGGCAGTTATATAGACCATAGAAGGATGAGAAGCTGGGTTGCCCTGCTTGCATTCTAATATGTGTTGTGTAGCTCAAGGACAGATCTCTGCTGTCGGGGTGCAACGCACTGAGCTGCTGTACCCACACGAACCGGAAACCAGGTAATAATGCACACATTCTGTGAAACCAGAGTTGTTGAAGGCACTAAGGGAGACCATCGAGGAGGGCAGTATTGTATCGGTGAAGCGGAGAAAAATGGAGACAAGGCGTAGTTAAGTGTTGCGATTATCCATTCGTGCTTTGGAAAATGTATTCTATGATAGCTCGCAGAACTGCTTTTGACTCTGACGCACATCTGTAATGGCGGCACAGTGCGTGCTTGTTCACAGTACACTTATGACTTACACTGGAGGCCGAGCAACTACTTAGACAGCTCAGTCCATGGAACAAATTAACAGACACACGGAGGAGAGTCTGTCCGATCGGCCAATAAAAATGGGCAGAGTGGCCTGGGTGGATCACCTGGCCAAACTGAGAGGTGGTGTCTTTATCGTGGTAATTGAGCCTCGGAAAGAGGAAAGTAAGGAACAAGAAAGTAAACGTTTTTAAAAAAGGGCAGAAAACTAAAACGAAATATTCCAATAACCTCAAAACCAAAAAAGTTCATACACAAATAAAAGGTCAGACACAGATATGGAAGCAAGTTTCTGCGAAATGTTTATAAGGTAACTTGATTGTCATTTATGATCTCCTATACCATACAGGCGCCACCTGAACTCTTTGACCTGTATGCTATCCCACTTTAGCAGGCTATGAAAAATCCTTCACATAAGGGTATAACACCTGACTCACAGTTTAAAGACTTTTAACATAATTCGATGTACGTTAATCTTTGCCTCCTGATATCCCATGGGCCAGTTCGTAGAAATGTGTGCAGAAATTCTGCAAGGGCTGTGTGCCGAAAAGGACACAGCGTGAACCTATGCACAAAATAAAAACGGGACGCCCGTGTATACATGAAATTGTTCGCCCAAAGTAACCGTATTTTCAATTTGTGGCCGATACGTACCTGACACGCCCACACGCAAAGCATAAACAGCCAGATCAGCTACCTCTGCACGCTCCCCCGGGTGCGAATACACATACCTTTCAAACAGTACGTAGGGTCCCCCGCAAGTAGACCTGCATCACAGGGACCCTGCGCTGGGTCCCTCGTAACTGTTCCCCACACCCAGGCAACCTGCGTATAAAAAATCGTAACTCGGTATGAGCTCTGAAAATCTGCGTGCGAACCCCAGTAAACCGTTCCTGCACCCCACTACACTGCCTACATGCACCCATAAATTACATTGGAACCCCGGTTGAGTACACGCACCCCAAAATCTGACATGCAATCCCACCTCAGCGCTTCAAATCCTACGCACAAGTGTACTTATGCCTGCCGCGATCGAATCTATGAATACTCTCGTGCTGTGCATTTGTGGGCGTGCGCGGGACTGCCTGATGGCCGTCCCTCAGAACGCCCACTTTTTCGTAAGTTCTTCCTCATTTTTGGTGTTCCACCCCCATCCAAGCCCTCTACGCGAGCCACGCCCACGCTCTGCACGGAGTCTCGCTCAAGGCCCTCGATGGCTCGCACAGACATGCCAAGCGAGCGCAAACTCCACGCAAGTTCAGCAAAAGTACAGCGCATTCGATTCCATGAATTGACTAAGGCGGATTCACACTCAGTTTCGTGCGTAAGTAACCTATTTTCCAAGCAAATAATTCCATGAATCGGGCCCTATACCCCTACCTTCTAATTTAGGTCTCCCAAGCATTCATCTTCAGACGTCCAACTCTTGGCACGGACCCACACTGGCTTGGCAAACCCCATATCTCCCTGAAATTGGGGTTAGGGGGCGGTGTCTCTTACATGATTAATCTGGTGAAAGCCTTCATTCTTTAAGGGTCCACTTGAGCACCTCTCAAGACCACAAGGCAACCACACACCTCTATTGCACATGCATCCACTGGTCCAGAAATTGCCATCACAGTTAAACATTCTCCTAAGTGGGGCTTCGCATTCCTGACACTTTCTCTTACATGCTAACTTGCTCTCTCCCACTGAACATCCAGTGTACTAATTCGTCCACCAATCGCATCCCTTTTTGAATTAATATTCTTTCTTTAGACTATGATATGACGACGACACAATGGGCCTCATTACGAGGTTGGAGGTAGTCATGGCGCTATTAGCGCCATGACTACCTCAAATACCGGTACCGTGTCCGGTCCCGTTCAATGGGGACTTACCGGTCTATTCTGACCTTTGCGGGACCGGTAACTCCCCATTCAAAAAGCCATTTCCCATTCCAGCCCCCATAGGGCTCAATGGGAAGGTGCTAATAACGGTACCGCAAATTACGGTACCGTTATTAGCTCTGAAGTCCCTTAACGGGTCCCTTCCAAGGGACCCGCTAAGGGACCTCGTAGTAGGTGCCGGTAATCCCTTACCGCCTACCTCGTAATGAGGCACAATATCCCATTTATGGGACAAGGCTATTCGCAGTAAGACCACTAGAGCGGTGACTGGTGCAGTACAAACCGGAATAACATAATCTATATTCTATGAATTCCTCGCTTTGGACATGCTCTATCCAGTTTAGTCTGCTTTGAGCAGCGGCCATGCAATACTACAACGACCTCTGCTTCAAACGGAACGTATGGCAGGCCATCGGAACAGGTCGGGCAAGCTTGTGCCCTGAAGCCTTCTGAAATGCCTCCCAGGGTCGAAACCAGCGGGCATTTACAGCTCAAACCGTTACAACGAGGCTTTCGGAAAAAACACCTGTCAACCAAGGGTGAAAGCTACGCGGGAGCCTAACCACTCACTTGCTAAGGCCAAAGACTGATGGAGGCCAAGAGTTCATCTGATTTTGCATTCTTACTCAACGTCGAACCAGCGAAGCGCAGCATAACATGGCTGGAATACGCACGAGCCCAGAAACGCGAGGCGAGGCACGTAGACAGGATGGAATACGCACGAGCCTAGGAGCGCGAGGCAAGTAGACAGGGTGGAATACGCACGAGCCTAGGAGCGCGAGGCACGTAGCGTTACCTCGGATATGCAAGGGCCTTATTCCATCCGTCTCCCATAAGAATTAACTACTTAGGGCGATAAGTCACGATTAGCTCATAACGGAGCCATTGAAGATGGGCGAAAGAACACGAGCAGTATTTTACTTTAAACTAGCAGCAGGACAAAGGTCGAATTACCATGCTTGTAAAAAAAATGCCCGCAAGAGTGCACTTGAGCAGCCCACGACCACGAGAGAAATGAACTAGCCACGGTGGTAGAAACATGTGCGTGCAAAACCAGCAATCACAAAGTGCTTTTAGGAAAGTAGTGCAGGCAGTACTAGCTGAGGATTCCAAGGGAGGCGTAGGCAGGGTAGGGCCTGAGGGGCAAGGCCCACCCAAAATCTGTAAATGCCCACTCAGCAGCGCTGTGTGGGAATTTACAGATATCTTTGTCAGTGCAGTGGGCCCAACTACATTAGCATCAGGCCCCATTTGCTTGACAATCCTGGCTACGCCTCTGCCCCCCTCCACCCTGCTTAAAGTGAAAACAGTCTGGGACACCCTGTGGGTGCATGCATTACAATGGCGACAAAGATAAGGGTAATAGCCACCGATTATCACGAGACGGCCAGGTAGCAAGGGTCTTAAACACTAAATGCCCCCAGAAGAGCTATAGACCCTTATTTGTCGGCAAGTGGCTGATGTGGAGGAACCAGTGTTAGAAGAAAATGAGTTGATAATGAAAGTGAGTCCGCTGGGTTGGGAGGGGCCAAAACAGCAAGAGAGAGACTGTGAGCAGGCAGCTACTGCTGACTGGTTGGGGACAGAGTCCAACATAGGGCTATAATGGTGAAGCCTGCGGGGGGGGGGGGTGTTAGGGTGAGGAGAGTAGTGGCAGCAGGCGTGCATGGTACCAAAATCAGGGGATAAATGGGACAGAGGAGGACAGCAGGGACATCAAGGATAGCTGACCGTCACAGAGAACTGGACATCGAGAAATTGGACAAACACTAGTAAAGTTGAGTAAGAACTTCTGCCAAGGACTGGATCAGAACCCAAACCCTCTGATCAGAAGACTCACTGCCACCAATGCAAACCCTTTCGACCGCTATCCATGCCCCATCACAGCAAAGACACTGTGAAACCAGCCCTACTGTGACAAGTCCGCACAGACCAAGAAGAATCCTAACCTACGACTACATACTCAACCAGAGAAGATGGAGTAATGAGGCTCAAGCCTCGGTATCCAATAATCACTGCTGATGGATAAAATCTATCATCAAGAAGAAGAAAGACAGCAGGGACATCGGCTTTTCTGCTTCTCCTGCCCTCTGTCACGCTCGTGGATCTATAGCTGCTAACCTCTGTATCTGCCTCCAAATTGGATCGTTGGGACTGCCACCTGCTGACCTGGTATCGGACCCTGCTTGCTGCTTTGGGGATGTCTCCACCGACTCGGGCGTAAGAGCATCGTTAGACTGCGACCCTGGGCTTTTTGGAGGTTTCCAGAGATGTGAGGAGTCGCTGACAGGGTTGCGGGTTAGGGCGGGTGTGTGGTCCTTAACGGTGCGGGTGGGGATAGGTGGAGTTGGTCGCGATTATTTAGGTGGTCACTCTCAACACAGATTCAACTTTAGTGAGGCCTCCAACTTATTCCACACCACCCCAGCAAATACCCTCTGTACCATCAAAGAGCCAGGAACCAGGACGGTGTATAGTAAGAATATATATTTATTTAAGGTTCCACAAATAATAATAGCAACCAAAACATCAACCACCAAGGCCGTGGCACAACACAATGTCACAGTTTCAAATTACTAGCGCCAATTGAATGACTTATTTTTCTAATGAACTTACAGATACCACAACACACAGGTAACATTTAGAGACTGTACATCAAACACACACAAAGGATTTCTTGCACATTAACAATTATGAAATTTGAACAACCCCCAGTGATTGCTTGGGTTTTCACAATGCTCTTCTCTCCCAGTAACCACCACCCCCAGGCATCACTATATATGACCCCTTAATCTGAAGGCAAGGTACAGGGAGTGGGAATACAGTAGCAAATTGTTTTATTTTTTTGTGGCTTTTTATTAAAAGGCAGGGTTTGACAAATAGATGCAATCATTACAAGTTTGGCGGTAGCCTTGCCAGTAAAACTGGCAGGCTTCCGCCAAACTTGCAATTTTTTCCAGCACCCGCGAATGGGCTATTAACGGGTCATTACAGCCCTGCTAGACCCGGTTATTGCCCATTCGTGGGCGCCGGAATGGAATGCTCCCCATTCCCATTGAGCCCCATAGGGCCATTCAGAATGGTGCCGGTGCATCCAACATGCTCTGCTCGCGGGTGCCAGTACGGCCACCAGGTCAGACCTGGCGGCCGTAATGGCACCGTGAGCAGAACTCGTAGTTTGCCGGTCCGGGAACTACGTTACCGGCAAGCTTACCGGTACTGTAGCTCCCGGACCGGCAAACTTGTAATGACCCCCAATGGCAAGAAAATCATTTTGGGTTTTTTATTTGAAAGGCAAATACAAGAAAGGAACTCAATGGGAAAATCGTTTTGGGCTTTTTATTTGCATGAAATAGAGGGCTTTGGGAAAATCGTTTTGGGATGCAAGTAAATAACTGGGAAATGTAGTTGTTCACACTTTACATTCAATTGAATGGCAGCGTTTTAGGGTTCCTTCGTTTGGGATTATGGACAGCCCCCTTAGGTACAGAATACAGGGGTTTCAGAAAGGTAGAGTCGCCCAAGTACTTTATTGTCTATACCGACTCAAACACACCGGGCATGAACTTTGTTAGTTTCAAACTCTAACAACACTCATCCCGTAATTTTCTATATGGGAATTAATTGATTTAACTTCAATGCAATGCACTAAGGATCTACACAGCTTCCCCCCTCCCCACAATTTAATGGAAAGGATTAAGGCAGGCAGTTCCCAACACAATTCAAATTAAATGCATAGGGTGATTTTCTATAGTGGAATTAATTTGAGTTGGATTTAATAAAATGTGCCAAGGGTCTCCCCAGTTCCACCCCCCTACATGCTATGCGAGATGGAGATTAAGGCTGGCAGATTCCCCCCCACACTTTTGTTGGAATTTAGATTCATCTAATTACATGGGACACTTTCGTTATGGGGCATCCAGGAGAAACAGCAGTACTCCTCTGAGGTCAGCACTGATCTGGTCACAGGCTTCAGTCGAGGGTAGTCCTCAGCAGCCAGACGTCCTCTGGCTCCACAAATGGAAGGCCCATCTAGCTGGCTTTTAGATGTCCCAGTCTCTGTCTCTGATGCAACGTTGAAGGCCTTGGTAGATCTCCTGTCTCTCTGCTAGTTCTCTGCAAGAGTCCAGAAGCACACTACCTCCAGCAATAGAGTGGAAAAGTCAAGGGAAAAAAAATGTCCAAGTCGAAAGGGCAAAGAAAGAACATCAAGTCCTTTCTTAGATTGGAAATTGCCAAGAGCCAAAATATAGGGCTGATGACACCTACATATTGTCATAATTCTGTCGATACGGATTGGATTGCTCTCTCCCTTTAAGTCAGTGTCTTTTTATTTTACTAAAGTTGAAATGGGCCCATTTTTGTTCATTCACTAGGCCTTATATCGGAAAACAATGTTTTGAACTGGCCTGCATTTTCCAATGAGTCTCAACATCAGCCAGCTTCACTCTGACAATAGGGGCCCAGCATGGCCTCTCTATCTCAGACGTTTTGGGGCCGTATTTTACCCCCACAAGTTCTGTGGCAGCGGGGAGATCTGCAGGCAGAGAGCGAGTGTATTGTGACGGTGAGCGCTAAGTATCTAATTACGGCAGCACCAGGTGGCAGTGCAGGTGGAGCAGAACTCTTTGTCAGTGCGCACTGAGAGTTATTTTCGGTGCGCATGGAGTGGTTTTGCAGGCACAGAAAAGTGGGGGAGTAGAGGGGGCTGCAGTCGGCACTTGCAGAGACCGGAGCATGCAAGATCTAGGTTGGCGGCTCCATTTCTGTAGGGTGGGCAGGCAGCGAATGAGCGGGAAAGCACAAAGAAGGAATGGGGCAATTGTTTAAACAATTTTATAACACTGGAGAGAGCACATTGAGTGACTAAATAGTGAAGCAATTTTTGGTCACTTGTGAGAATACATTTAACATTGCAAGTTTAAAGGCATTTGGTTTAACACTGTTATGTGCGCATTTGTTGCTAGAATGGACCAATCCAATGTAGCAGCACTCTTTGCCTTACTCCAGGAGAGGGGTATTGATGGGTAATGGACAAGTTTGGTAGGGCAGCATAGGGGGGCAGCCACTGACACCAGCAACGGTGGAGACGGGGGTTGTTCGCCCCAGAAGAAAGAAACGTCTGCCCAACTGAGGTATTTCCACCAGCAAAAAAGAGGAAGGGGGAGGGGGAAAGGAGGAGAAGGTGCACCATCTAGAGAAAACAGACAGGAACCTCAGCCGGCTGATGGCCCAGGGAGCATGGCCTCTTGTTTTGCTGCGCCGCAGGTTGCAGCATTTGGCAGCCTTAACACAATCACAAGCATGACACTGGAGGCACCCATAACTCAATACCCAGAGGGGGTGGGACACCAGCCTCCTCGGGGATGCAGGAGGTAATGCGGCAGTTCTAAATTACTCAGCAGGGTCCAACAGGTTCAACTGGAGTAGCAACCTAGACGGGGGGCACTGGGAATGAGCAGCGGCACCCTAGGGGCTGATAGTGCCCCGCCAACGAGCACACAGCCACCACTCGGTACGCCAACAGGCACGCCTGCACAATGGGGTGATCAGGGAGGCAGTTTGGGGGGATACAGGCAGCACAGGTTTGTGCTCCAGTGTTCACTAGGAAAGGATGGCCCGGCCAAACAGGGGTGAAGCAATCGCCCCTTCAACCAGGGAGGCTGGCTGGACAGCAGAAGTACTATGGGAATACTGGGGCACATGCAGGTCCTGTGAACGGGGCAAGGTGTGGGCAGCAAATGGCCACCACGTCATGGGTCACAGGGACAGCTACTAGCTGTATCGGAGGGGCTCCATGGCCCACAGGACTGGGGAGTAACTGTAGCACAGCAAGTCCATGGACCACAGAGCCAATGAATAACATTACCCCAGGTGGACCAGGGGCGGCAAGGCAAGGGCATTTGCCTCCAGCAGTATCTGGCTTTATAGGGGAGGAGCACTAGGGGCACCGGGGTGTCTGTGGGCAGCCCCCAGTAATACTACAGAGATACGGGGATGGGCCAGTAAAGATCAGCCCACAATAGTGACATCAGCACTAGTTGGGGGAATGGGAGGAGCACAGGGGACTATGGGAATTCCTCCAGGAGGCACAACAGTAGGGGATGTGAGGGCACTCTCTGCCCCCATCACCAATCCATCAGGTACTCACATGGCACATGTCCCCGGAGTTGAAAGATCAAACTTGTAAGGACAAATTTGTGGATGTGTTTGCATTACTACACTATACTGTTTCTGAGGATGTTAAGGACTCCAAGGGTGAGGGGAAAGACAACAAGAAAGTGCAAGTGGACACATGTATTGTCAATTGGGCAATGGGTTTTGCAATTTTCCCATCAGTAATGTTGGAGAAGTCCCCAGAGCTGAATCAGAAATTACTGTCATATTTGCACCTAATCCTCACCATGTACTGCAAATGTACTTTTGGGGCATGGTTAAATTATGATGAAAGGTTCAGGTCATCCAAGGCAGGGAGCGTAGGGTGGGTACAGGGAGCTTGGGCACAAAAGACTGTCCAATCTTTTCGGAACCCACCCAACCCCACACCAGGACGAGCTGAAAATGTAAGCATGCACGCTCCTTCAAAGGGATAGAGGGGCACCCTGAGCAGAAATGTATCAAGAAGGGAAAGGATAGGGAGCATAAGTAGCATAGCTGGTTGTTCCCTGGTGCAGGGTGCCTTACCAGTACGGGTAGATGATATGCGTATTAGGATATGGAGCATATGAGTGCATGCCCGCTTGCCGGTCCTGGACCTGCCTTCTATTTCCTGGCAGCTCTGCTGGATCCCAATAGCACCAGGATCTGCATTGCAGCAGTACCTGCCAGTACCGTGGCAACTTAATGACATTGGGAGAAGTTCCCGGTAACTTGCAGGTTTCTTTGCTTTTCCTTTACGTATGGCACATAATGTCACAAGTCAGCTGATTTGAGACATTCTGAATGGTCCTTTCCTCTAATCTGCGACGTTCACTGCAGTAAAATATAAAGCTGGATTACACCCGCTTCACAGTGTTCTCGCAATGGTCGCTGTATATGGTGGCCAGAACCCATGCATCCAGTGTATTTTTTCTATATCAGGTCATTAGCATTTACATATTTAATTAGGGCCTGGATCATTCATTGGTGTTCAACAGACACTAGGAGCCCTCCTTTTTGAGGTAAACTGATAGCTTAAGCTAAGTGTATGTGAACTGTATACTTATCACTACTGAATCTATAATATCTCAGTGTGTCTGTCTTCTCTGAGCTCCAGAATTTCCTGATCTTACCCGGGGGTGTATGTCAAGTAGCACTCCTGCCCTGGTCCATGAGTCACACAGATTGGTTACCCATTGTCCTTCATGCAAATCTGGAAGACCTGACCCTGAGCTTATGGGCTAACAAATACCCGAGGGAAGGGGAAGCAAAGTTATTGGTAGAGGGCTTCTCAAAGGGGTTTCGCATTCTGGTACAGGGGGGCCATACATCCGTCGGTAAGAAAGAATCCGTTTTCTGATTTTAGCAATATAGGTGCCTTGATGGAAAAGTTTGATAAAGGGAAGAGGTTTGGTAGGGTGTGCGGGCCTGTTCAAACACCCCCCCCCCTTCCTAGACTGTATGTGTTCTCCGGTGGGCATTGTTCCTAAAAAGGAAGTGGGCAAGTTCAGGATGATTCAGAATCTGTACCTTTCTGAAAGGGGCATCAGTGAATAACGCAATCAGGGAAGGGGTGTGCTCAGTAAGATATGCATCCTTCGATGAGGTGCTCAGGCAATAGCAGGAGCTCAGAAAGGGAGCTCTCTTAGCCAAGTCGGATATCGAGTCGGCATTCGGGCTTCTTCCGATGCACCCGGAGGATCATCCTTTGTTAGGTTTCCAGGCAGGGGGTAAGTCCTATTTCCATAAATGCTTACCCATGGGGTGCGTGATATCCTGCAGCTTTTTTGAGACGTTCAGCACATTTCTGGTATGGGTCATAAAGCAACAGTGCAAGGGAGCCAGGATTGTGCATTATTTGGATGACTTCTTATTTTTGGCGAGACTGGGGTCAGGGTAATTCCAGGACGCCATATGGGGATTTCAGGAAGTGACAAGGAAATTGGGGGTGCCTCTCGCAAGAGATAAGACAGAGACGCCGGGCACTATTATCCCATTCTTGGAGATTGAAATTGACTCTGTGTTGGGAGTCTACCGACTCCCGGTGGGGAAGGTGGAGGACTTCAGGGAATCAATTTCCATCTGTCTGTGCGTTTAGAAGGTCACACTAGGAAGGCTACAGCACCTGGTGGGGAAACTACATTTTGCACTCCGGATTATTCCCATTGGGAGAGCATTTTCACTTGCCATAGCAGGGGCAATGGCAGGGTTGACGGAAAAGCACCATCATATGAGATTATTCTCAACCATTAAGCAGGACCTCCGAATCTGGGATCCCTTTCTGTGTGGGTTCAACACAGTGCAGGTCTAGCCAAAGGAAGCACACTCAAATGCCAAGATTGGGCTGTGCACGGAAGCCACTGACAGTGTGGGTTTCGGCATAATCTGGGAAAACAAGTGGTGTGGGCAGTAGTGGCCAGCAGAGTGGTTCAGCAGGGGTTTTATTAGGAACCTGACTTTTTTTGGAATTGTTCCCCATCATTGTGGCACTCGCAGTATCAGTATGGGTTGGCGGGCTGCAGGTAAGACATGTGATATTTTGGTCAGATAGTATGTTGGCAGTCATTGCGATCAATAATCAGAGAGCGAAAAGGAGGGAGGTTTTTAAAGAAAATTTGTAACACTCCGCGACCTTGCTCCACCAAATTAAATTGCACCCTCTGTACCTGTGTCGCACTTGCTGGAGAGATAGAGGTCCAATACCCCGCCTCTATGAAACAAGTAGGTAAATAGACCCTCCTGCATATAAATGCGCCACACTTCAAGTTTAGTAGTTCCAGAATTGCGGTTTTTATTGGCACACACAATTCTAGATTCATTCTAAGAACATGCCCTATCTGGTAACACGTGTTTCGGCATTTGAACAGTGCCTTTCTCAAACCAGGGCTCTGCAATATCAAAAACAAATTTTGGACCAATGACGGATATCAAATATAATGTAGAAAACACAAATTATATTATCAGATCCAACAGCATAACATATTGCATACATATCATTTTGACATATGTTGGTGTGAGACAGAGAAGAAGGATGGGGGAAGGATAATGCGGTGAGAGAAAAGGTAAATGGAAAAGAAACAAAACTTGTGTTAGAATTGGATTTTTGAATCTGCAGTTTTTTAGTCACTGCTATAATTTCGGTACTTTGAGAACATGATACAATGTATCCAGATATATGCATATTGTTTACTGCAAAAAGGCACCTACATACGTCTGTATTACCTCCATTTGAAACACTTCGATTTGCAAATTTCGCAATAAATAATTAAATAATTATTTTACCTGTATTGTATGTTAGCCTTGTCTGTTTTAATGTGGTCTGTTGCAGTAGTAAAAATCCCTGAATGAAACACGAATTAGGGTTCAGTGATGCCACTTGTTAAAGTTGCATTCCGTTCACTAATGCACCTACGTTGATTGTGTTGCCCACATCTTGTGCTGTTCGTAAATTATGGGGCATAATGGAAAACCATTGACATTAAAACTATGTGCCATCTGCGGTCCAAATACAGGATGTGTGCATTATACCACCTGTGAGTTACTAGGCGCAAAGATCCCACAGTTTGATGCGTGCACGTTTGTGCTTTTGAATCTGATGCATGACGAGTAAAACACGAGCGTGCTCTGGTGTTTTCCAAATATTGAAACAAGAAACCGTTTGCATTGCCTAGAGAGTACTGAGTCGGATTCTTCGTGCGTGGCGGGGGATATTTACAAAAAGCCAAAAAATCTTGTGATGCGAGCGCTCATAAAAATGCATCTTGCTTATCAATATTCATTGCTTGCTTCGTGTGCACATCCATGCGCCCTTACCGTTGCACGTAGTTCTTGTGCCGCGACTTCTAAGCTGCTTAGAGAAACAAATAGAGCCATTTCTGAAGTGAGGTTTTGTTGACAGGTGGAGTCATGGCAACCTAATCCTTTTTTGGTTTCCATGAACCTGTCGGCCACGTATTGGGAAAAACCCAATGTTCAACAGGCCAAAGACGTACGTATTCATAACAATATAAATAGGTCCTGTGGTGTCTTTGCCTTGCATATTTGACCGAATCTATTGAAATATCCCAGTGTCCATCATTAGATTCTATGTCAAGACCGGAGGCTCGGATTATGCTTTCTCTACAACTTTACTGTTCAGCAGCAAAGAAAAACAGTACCAATGAACATGAATACAAATCTAATAAAAAACTACAATAACCATGTTTTTCTGAGAATTTGTAGTCCATTTCGATTGGTCCTCGAACTGACCATGTGATA
Source organism: Ambystoma mexicanum (assembly GCF_040938575.1). Classification (NCBI taxonomy): domain Eukaryota; kingdom Metazoa; phylum Chordata; class Amphibia; order Caudata; family Ambystomatidae; genus Ambystoma; species Ambystoma mexicanum. The sequence continues at coordinate 618,235,006 of NC_090921.1, read as the reverse complement.
GGTCCATAAACCAATAAACAAGTCCTTAATGCATAAAACTCCTGTCCTCTTTCCCTTCCTCCTCTTTCTTTGCTGCTCGGCAGCGAGTTAAGTACTTTTTTCTTTATCATATTAGTGTGAATGTTGGTGTACACGGATTGATAAAATTTCACTTAAAGCGTGACGAGTGTGTTATTTTTCTAAGGCGGAACATTCCGCAACGTGTAGGCGGCTCTAGGGAGTTGCGGCCGCGACGGGGCTGGTGCACCGGCGGCCGTAGCTCCTCCGATCCATCAAAGAGGGCACTACATAACGGAAGGGAGAGCGGGACGGGACCGCGTAGCACCAGCGCTCTCTCCTTCGTTCTGCATTTCGAAATATATGCGTTTGTGAGTGTCACGGGTGAAATCGCTCTGAAGGAAAGCATCGCACGAGCGTAGCGTCCTGTTTTACAAGCTCACCAGCGCCCCCTGCAGGCAATCAACTGATACCGCACCTAATACGGGCACAGACCCAGGTAAAACCTGTGAGTTGATATTATCATTATATCTATGATATAAGCAGAACCAGGGAAGATATATAATTTTCAATTTAATACACGATCTGACCCTCTGTACTGAGAGGATGCTGGTATATATATATATATATATATATATATATATATATATATATATATATATATATATATATATATATATATATATATATATATATATATATTCATAACAAATACACTACTCCCCAGGGCCTGAGAATCATGAGTTCCTCCAGTGATGAGGGGAAGGCTGGGGTCAGCCAAAAGAGGAGCCATTCGGACATGACTGATGTCTTCCAGAAAGCCCTGGGGGCTTCACTGGGACATAATCCTCAGCAAATAGCGCTGATGGAGGACTGGCTCCGATTCTCTCAGGGCCTGGAGGAGGTCAAGAGCCTTAAGGCACGGATGAAATCAAAAGGGGGCAGTAAATCAGCCCGTAGGGTGGACGAAGCCCACACCCCCCCGGGCTCCCCACCGAAGATGAAAGGTGGTAAAAGGAAGAGAAAGGGTAAGACGGTGCCTAGCAGGGGACGAGAGTCATCCTCCAATTCCTCGGATGAGGGTGAGAATGATTGGGAGGAGGAATATCCCGAGGAAGAGGAAGTGTTATCAATATCCTCATCAGGGGATGAGAGCCATGAGGCGTCAAAGAAAAGAAAGAAGGAGGAGGAGGATGGTGCCGATGAGGAGGATTTCGATCCGGAAGCACTGATCCATCCCAGATCGTCAGAATGGGAACCCCCCAGAAGAATTTCGGCATATTTAAAGAAACGCCTGAGGGCGCCATTAGCCAAAGAGGCTAGAAGCAAGATGAGGGCGGAATGCCCCAGACCACTCCTCCCTGAAGGTGCGGCAGCTACTCCTGTAATAGATGATAAAATGATAACTTTTATGAGCAAGTTAACAAAAGATGTGAGGAAGGGTCTTGATAGATCCTGGCGATCATGTCAGGACAAGATGCTTGATATGACGGGACCCCTCACAAAGATACTCCAGATGGGAGAAGAAGCGAAGGTAAAAGGGGAGCCGATAGACCCGGCAATCCTTATCGGATGGGCCCAAAGGGCGATATGCATGTTAGGGAACGCTAATCATGCTATAACCACAGAAAGGAGGAGATCTTTGCTAGTAAAGATCGACCCTAAATTGAGTGAGTTAGCCTCCTCAGAATCCGCCACATCGGCGAAGGGAAAGTTGTTTGGGGACTCCTTTATCAAGGAGCTCACCAAATTTGTAAATTCCTATGCAGCTTTGGATAAGGCTCAAGCCTCTCTTAAGAGAGTTTTCGGAAGGCAGATTTTTGGACGGGCCAGCAGAGGAAGGGGTCGTTGGGCTGGCCGGTTCCAATACAATCTATCCTACCAAGACAGAGCGCAATGGAGAGAGCATGAGGAGCGCAAACAAACACCTTTCTTCCCATCGAGAGGTAGAGGAAGAGGCAGAAACTAGCAAGGGGAACGTCAGCAAAATAACCCAGGTGAGAATATCAATCCCAAGTCTAAATATCCTAGAAGTAGGTGGGAGAACTGCTCAGTTTTTAAAGAATTGGTTGAACATATCGGGGTATTCCTGGGTGATTCAGACCGCTCAAGGCTTCTATATAGATTTTCTAGATACACCTCAGCAGGAGAAACCACCAAGAGGGATGGTATTGAACAGGGAAGACAAGATCTTACTGGAAAGAGAATTGAGAGGGCTGGAAAGCAAAAGAGCTATACGACCCGCATCAGGTCAGTCAGGAGGTTACATAAGCAATATGTTCCTAGTAAAAGGGAAACACAAGACAAGACCAATAATCAATCTGAGAGGCCTAAACAGTTACGTGGTGTACAGACACTTCAAAATGGAAGGGATACACCTACTAAGGGATACTCTAATTCAGGGAGACTGGCTAGCCAGGATAGATATGAAAGATGCATACCTGAGTATCCCCATAGCAGATTCATCTGGGGGGAAGTGACATGGGAGTTTCGATGCCTACCCTTCGGCCTAGCATCGGCACCATGGTGTTTCACCAAGATCATGAAGCCAGTTGTATCACACCTCAGGGTTCAAGGGATAAGACTCATAATATATCTAGACGATATATGTCTGATGTGCCAAGAGAAGGAGACATTGATAGAACAAGTACAGTTAACAATAGATTTATTAGAAAGCCTGGGCTTTATTATAAATTGGGAGAAATCCAGCTTAGTACCAATTCAGACAATGGAATTCCTAGGTTTCATAGTGGACTCAATTCAGGGAACCCTCAGTCTACCCATTCACAAGGTTAACGAGATCAAGAACAGCTGAGACACACACTAGCGAAGGGAGAACTCTTGCTGAGGGATATTGCGAGATTAGAAGGGCGCCTAGCGGCATCAATCCAAGCGATTTTTCCAGGACCGCTACATTACAGAGCACTCCAGAGGTTGAAGATTTATCACCTCAGGAAGGGCGCATCATACGAATCAAAGGTGAATGTTTCCCAAGAAGTGAGGGAAGAGTTAAAATGGTGGCTCATTCATATGGATGCATGGAACGGGAGAGCCATATTTGGTTCATCCCCGGACCTGATCATCGAATCCGACGCCAGCAGATGGGGCTGGGGAGCCCGATGCGGAAACCTGTCGACAGGGGGCAGGTGGTCGGATCAAGAGACGAGTCTCCACATCAACTGCCTGGAATTACTGGCAGGGTCTTTTGCAGTGAAATGCTGGACCCAGGAGAGGTTTCAATGTTGCGTTCTGCTGAAAATGGACAATATCTCGGCAGTCAGATATATCAACAGACTGGGAGGGACAAGATCCAGAATTCGAGCAGAACTGGCAAAGGAATTCTGGGAACTCTGTCTGGAAAGGAGAGTTTCAGTGAGGGCAGAGTACCTGCCGGGCCAACAGAACGAAGTGGCCGACTGGAACTCCAGATACCTCAGAGACGCCAGCAATTGGAAGCTGGACGAGGGGGTGTTTCAGGAACTAATGTCTTGGTGGGGTCCATGCCAGATCGACCTATTTGCATTGAGATTGAACAGGCAATTACCCCGGTTCTTCAGCTGGAGACCGGACCCGGAAGCAGAAGCGACGGATGCATTTCTGCAATCCTGGGGCCATCAGAGGAACTACGCATTTCCTCCGTTTTCCATGATAACGAGGACGCTAGCTCAGGTGAGACGTCAGAGTGCATCCCTAATCCTAGTTACACCGGATTGGAGAGGACAGGTGTGGTTTCCCAGTCTACTGGAATTGACTCATCAGAACCCACTGGCTTTACCCAACATGGAATTAATCATTTGAGATCCCAGAGGCCTCAGTCAACCTTTGGTGAGGTCAGGAGGACTCAATCTCTTAGCGTGGGCGATTTCAGGGGATCTTGGATTGGGCCAGGAATATCGGATGAAGCTGAAAACATCATTAACGAATCCTGGGCCCCAGGGACACACAAGGCTTATAGATCAGCATGGGTTAGATGGAGTAGCTGGTGTTTGGAGAGGAACATACATCCCGATAGAACGGATGTAGTTCATGTAGCACATTTTTTAGCTCAGATGGCAGCTCAAGGTAAGGCGTATAGGACCATTAACACGGCCAGGTCTGCGACATCGGCAGGGCATCCTAGAGTTGAAGGCTTAGCGATTGGGGAACACCCATTAATTTGTAGACATCTAAGAGGAGTAAAGATGCTCAAACCTCCTAGCGAAAAATATAGTCAATTATGGGATGTAGACAAGGTCTTGAGATTATTTTTGACATGGCCAGATAATCAGGATTTGACTCGTAAAGCAATTTCAGGCAAGTTAGCCATGCTCTTATGTCTTTTAGCATGTAAGAGATCTTCTGACGTTAGAGCTCTGGAGGTTAACAGGAAAAGTATATCCCCTAACGGAGTGACATTTCTCATTTCAAAGAGGACCAAAACAGGGTTGAGATCTATTTCCTATGAATCTTTTCCAAACCAACCAAAATTATGTCCAGTCAGATGCTTAGCGGCATACGAAGATATGACGAGGGAAGTAAGGCCTCAAGGGATAACTCAATTATTGATAGCAATTTGTAAACCTTTTAAAGCGGTTAGACCGGCTACCATAGCCAGATGGCTTAGGTGGGTGATGGCACAAGAGGGCATAGATATTGAGAGGTATGGCGCACACTCAGCAAGAGGAGCGATGGCTACTAAAGCTTATAACATAGGTGCTAGAGCGGAAGACATTATGAGGTCTGCGGATTGGTCGAAAGAATCGACTTTTAAAACTTTCTATTTTAAACCCATGGTAAGTGCAACATCGTTAGTGGTAAGTAAGCTTTGAACAAGCATAATCCGAGGCTCCGGTCTTGACATAGAATTCAGATTTTCCACACATTCGTTACAGAAAGTCATAATTCTATTAAAGACACGGAGGCGAAGGATTATCCAACCCGATCAATCGTAAGAATGAGATATTTACATGTCATGTACTGTTGATATTTATGTTTAATGAATCATACAGGATGTATAATAATTATGAAGATGTTGTTAATGATCAATGAGGATACAGGTTATTTACTATATCTGGAGTTTACGATTGACCCACCCTGTTTCAGTTTATAGTCACCTTTCTAATTTATGTTTCTTTAGGGATGACGTCAGACAGCAAACAATCAGGAATTTGAGAATGGAAGAGGATATCAAAGACGTACAGAACTCATCCTCGCAAGGACAAAGAAAGAGGAGGAAGGGAAAGAGGACAGGAGTTTTATGCATTAAGGACTTGTTTATTGGTTTATGGACCTATCACATGGTCAGTTCGAGGACCAATCGAAATGAACTACACATTCTCAGAAAAACATGGTTATTGTAGTTTTTTATTAGATTTGTATTCATGTTCATTGGTACTGTTTTTCTTTGCTGCTGAACAGTAAAGTTGTAGAGAAAGCATAATCCTTCGCCTCCGTGTCTTTAATAGAATTATGACTTTCTGTAACGAATGTGTGGAAAATCTGAATTTGCATGGAGCAAATAAGAAATTGGAGGCGATACGGCTGAATATTTATATGTGAGCGAATTGGTGTCAAATCTAAGTCTGTGATTTAAATGCTCTGTTATCAAATATGCCTGCCTATGCAACATTAGCAAGAAAAAAAGTTGCAAAATGAAAATAGAATACGGTATCTTGGAACCAGCGATCAGATGGTATAAATTGGTTTGATTCCATCTCTACTCGGATTATGTGTCAATTTTACAAATGTACGTCACTGCTACTTATTTGCATACTCGTGAATGCATATGGTCTTGTACCGTAATATGTAATTGAGTTGCGAATGCACCCTAAAACTCACATAACATTAATTATACAATATAAAATGTATTGGACGTGGCCCCTTACCAATTGTGCCATTTCTAGGTTATGCTTTGCCCTTAGTAAATACATGTTATGTTTTCTAAATGAGTCAAATTTGCATGTTAAGTCTACTAATTCATAAAAAACAATACATTTCACTATACGTGTTGGTGCCATACTTGAGAGTTCTAAAATGGCAAATTAGCCGTGCTTCTGACTGCCATAGTGAACGTTCAAGATTCCCGCCTCTTCGGCCAAGGCTCTCATGTTTTAGTCCAATGAATCTGATGTATTTCTTGTTGTCAAGCTGGTTTCCCTGCTGCCAGTGTGTGGCTAGTGGCAGAGTAAGATTTGGGCTGCCGATCCCGGACAAATGTTCACGAATACGTGTTCGGAGTTGACGAATGGTACTTCCAATGTAAACTTTGTGACAAATACATATTATAGCATATACTACATATTTAGTTTTGTAATTGATGTTCTGTCTGATCACTTTTTGGTTTCCAACTGTTACTGAGAAGCAACCAACAAATTGGTTGACACAAGACACTTATGGTTTCAGGAATTGTGGCACTTGCTCAATGTGCCAATATGCCCATGAAAAGTCAACAAATTTTCGACATAACTACGGAAACCAAACAGTGCTGGGAAATGTCATGTCTGAGACTGCCTGTTTGCAGTAGTCCTCCACGCAAGGAGACCCCAATCAGAAGGTTGTTTGACGGAGACAGACAGTCTGGTCTTGCTGCCGCTTCAAGGGAGACTTGTCACTTTAATCAGAAATCACACAGAGCTCCATTGACCAGAAAGACCCTTTGTTCCACAACAAATAGGAAGATGGGTGGGACTTAGTATTACATGTTTTCACCCCCTTTATCTTTTCTGTTGCAAAGCACTCTGGTTACGACCTCTTGCATACAGGAGATTGTTGGTGGGGACCCAGGTTTGGTTCAGTAAGGTAGGATTAGCCTACACCAATCACTCTGGCTATCTGGCTTTAAAAGAGGGCTAAGGCCCTCTTTTGGCAGATCACTGGAAGACTTTGTAAGGAGAAGCAAGATGAACTCATCATTGAACCCTGGCTGAAGGTAGTTTGCCGTACATCTTCTGTCAGTGAAGGAAGGCCAGGACCTCCAAGAGGGAAGCAGGCTACCTTCCGTAAACATCTCTCAGGGAACAGAGGGAGATACTGAATCCAGAGGACCCTTCAGCAGCTCCAGAACTGGAACTCAGCCAGCACATAGCGTGCCCTGCTAGGCTCTGCAGCAAACTTCCTAGGTAAGAAGTGCCAGAGAGTCTCTGAACCAAACCAAGGACATGGCAGCTGCCTGCAACACTCTCCTCAGCTTTGAGACATCCACCTTAAAGGGCGACACAAGCCCAGTGAATGAGCTAGGAGTACAACATCAATAAGCATCTACCGACGTCCACCTTAAAGGACATATGATCGAGCCAGTCGAGTCCTTCAAGCTGCAACTGATTGCACCTCTGACTGTTGTTCCACCACAGTCTCTAATGCCGTCTGAGACGCCTTCAGCAGTGCTTCAGAACCACCGACCAGCACTGAGACAACGATTCCTATCCCTGAGCATCTGTGCAGGCCAGCCTGCAGCCGTCCATCCAGCTTCACTCGGCGAACTCCTTGCCGCCTGATACTCCAGCTGTCTCCCGTCCAGAAGCTGCAAAGCGCCCTGAAACCCCATAAAGCACCAAGAACTCCTACAGCACAAGGTACATTGTGGTTCTGTCCCCATGGTCCTTCCCCGAAAGGCCTGAGTGACATTTTACAACCCATTGCTCCCTTTGTGTTGAAAGCAAGTATCCTTGAACTATGCAATGAATTACTATACCGACTACCCTTCGGTTAGTATCCAGAGCACTTTGAAACTGTCCTCTGCATTCCTTTACAGGGTGAGTTGCATTTAATAGTGTGCTAGAACTATCTGTTGTGATAATAATAAAGTAGATATTTGTATACAACCTTCACTGGACAGTCCCTTTTACGATCGGGTAATAATTGTACTTTCGCTGTGTTGCAACTAACCAACGATCCACAACCTTTAGGAGATAAGCCTGCCATTGCGTCCACGTTACCAAAATGGGACAATGAGGTTTATAATTGACTTGTGTTTCCAATGTGTTCGGATCCCTTCTGGTTTACTAGAGGTGTTGGGCTGATTGATGGTTTAGAATCCGATATTCATCCTTGGGCCATTGGTGCCCCGAAAATTGATTTGTCACAGGAATGATGTGTCGATTTTGCTTGTAAGTGTAGGAATAAATCGCCCACAGTCAGAGCAGGTGTGGACTTTGTTGAAAGAGTTGGTTCAGAAAGAGAAGAAGAAGCAATGGCGGCAATGGAGGGGTTTTTGCTGCCAGCAGTGGTGAGGCAGGGTTGAACATACAGGATTTGCTACTGCCACAGAAGGATATGGTGAAGGGGCAGGGCTGGTGCATGGACCTTCAACTAAGGCCTTTTTAATGTTCAACGTGTTCCTCATCTCAATCCAGTTTGTTTTCTACCTCTCTCTTAAGCAAAGCGTATTCCCTCAACTGCTGTAGCCAGCCCTGTTTCTTGGCCCGGGCGGAGCGGGTGACCGCCCGGGGCACAGAGCTAAATAGTTCAGGAGGTGGGCGCAGTAAGGGGCCCACACAGAAAGCTGCCAGACAACAGATTAAGCAGCCTGCTGTGATGGTGAGCGCTTCCCTGCAATGTGGGGCTAGCTGATCCCTGTTGACTTGTAGATGACTGTGATGTGTTTGGAATATGCAAACTAAGGAATGCATATTCCAAACGCAGCATGTGAGATTCTCTGGAGTCATACAACCTGCAGCCCTCATTCTTTGTGTTGACAGCCTTTCAAGTGGGGCAATTCATAAGTGATGGCTCATTTAACAAGCCATTGTTTTTATAGAGTATGTGCTTAACATGCCAGTGTTAAGAACTGAGCATGGGTCATTTTTATTCACCAGACCAGCACAAGCTGGTAGCTGATCAAACCTATGCAAAAGAGAATTAACGTGCCACACAGAAAAGTTTAAAACTATTTCCTTTATTGATGTGTCTCTTATTTACGTGTTCTTTTGGCTGCTTTGGGACATGGACTACATGCACCTAACAAGCCAGCCACTGCCTAGCACGTACATCAGATGGCAACTCAATGTCACTTGGCACCTTGATTAGAAAGTGGAGTTCATTGTTTGTCACCATGCAGACAGTAGTCAATGGCAAATCAATGCAGTGATGTGTGCCACCCTGTTGGTTAATGGTGTCTATATGGTTCTCCGTAATGTAACAGCACATATACCTGTTTTTGTCTGATGTGCCCAATGTCCATACAAGAGCACACTGGACTGTTTTGTGTGTGTGACTCTGACGAGCATGCCATACTGTGCCCACACTTAAACACATAAAGCAATCAAAGAAGTGCCTCACATTGTAAATCCACAAGGCCAAACGCCCTTTCTACACTGACACACCATGATTTTCACTAGCTGCAGGCCAGCACTAATAAGAGATAATGCCAGCTCTGTTAGATAAAGCATGGGCCTGCTCTTTTTGTCGAAATAACCCTTGAGGCCTTCCGTAAGAAAATAATTCATATGGTTAGTCTATTATTGCCCATTGCGAAATAATACAAGTGAGGTGGTACGAACAGAACACCTGCAACACAGGGCTAGTGGGCCCTCAGACCCCGATAGGCTGTTCACACCACAGTGTGCCAGTACGGACAGTTCGAAACTGCATTCAGGCAAGGCCTTCCCTAAGAGCAGGTGACAGAAAAACCATTTACTTGGGCAGCAACAGCTGTGTTTTCACGGTATACACGCATTTCGCCGAATGAAATGTCATCGTGGGACATTTCATCGCCGGAATTCTCATCGGCAGAAAACCTTTTTTAAAAAAAATATTTTTTGGGGGCGTTTTGTGAGGGTTGGGGTATGATTATTAAAGTGGGGGGCTGGGGGGGAACCCCCCTGAAATAAAAAAAAAAATATATGGTTTCTGCCGATGAGATTTCGGCAATGAAATGCCCCACGATGACATTTCATTCTGCGAAATCACATAGAACCGTTTTCACATTAGAATTCTTCGGTAAAGTACTTGAATTACAATGTAATGAAACCAGCTTCATTTATATAGAAATTATTTATTCATATTGAGGAGGGGTTTTGTCGCACGACAAAGGTGTAGTTTGGGAGTGACATGTGCCAGTCAGTGTGGGTGGAGGGGGCGCATTCTGATGTTTCGCCCTGGGCACCAAGTTGGCTAGAAACTGCCCTGGCTGCAGCCACCTCAATCTAACAAGACTGGGACGTAGAAACAGAACCACGCTTATTTATACTGTTTTGGCAAGAACCACCCAAAACACTTTGCCTGATTTGCTGTTAATCTACAGAATTGCAATTGTTTAATTGTATTGCTTAAAGCACTGATCTAGTTCGAGAGCAAGGAGCGCTATACCGGATGCGGGTAGCTAGCATTTCAGCTGGCGTCTTTCAACAATAACGCAGTACTGTGAGTTGCAGTCTATTCCTCCATCGGAATACACAGGCTGACTTGGTTTGTCAAAAATGCCCAGTATTCGGTACTTCCGGTTTATTTCTGAAGTAGCTCGCGCAGGCTTAGCAAAACGGCTGCAGATTCTTCTGATTTAGAGTAATCATATCTAGTACTCTTGGGGGTTCAACTCCATGAACAATATGTGTCAATCCCATGCTATTCCAGAAAGTTGCACAGCCAAAGCAGCTCCATTCTTACCCCGCACCCAAGTAAATAACAACATCAGAGTGCTCGACCAGTTAATTAACAACATGCTCAGCAGTAAAGGGGCCACTCTGTACATAGCTTTTATTGATTTTTGCAGTGCTTTTGACCAAATGATGCGGGACACACTATGGTCTAACTCAAAGCTATGAACTGCCCCAACTGGCTCCTACATGGTTCCATGTGTTAATTCCGCCGCAAAAATATTGCGATATTTTTGCAGCAAAATTCACACATGGACCCTGTGGGGGCCACCCCCACAACCCCCGCATCATTTTTTAATGTGCAGGGGACACCCCTGCAACCCCCTCTCCCACATAATATCCTCAACAAAAATATCGCCTATGGCGAACCAAACGGCCATATCTACGGCAATATTTTTGTTGGGGATATCATGTAGTGATACCCCCTACACATTCTTATCGCTCTCCATAGCGATAATTCCACTAAGGTTCGACTAAATAACGAGGGGGGAATGTCCGCCCCCATAAACATCAATACGGGCGTAAAGCAGGGTTGTGTGGCAGCGCCCATGCTCTACAATTTGTACATAGCCGTCCTCCTTCCCCGTATGGCTCTAAAGTCCAAGTGTCCACCGAAGCTAGGTGACTCTCCGATTTTAGGCATGCTTTATGCCAACGATCTAATTCTATTCGATCGTACACTATCCAGCATAAAGGACATGCTAAATGAGCTGCTAGTTTACACATCCCAGCTAGGTTTAACCATTAACCTAGATAAGACCAAGATAGTGGCCATTGCCAGACAGGGGCCAAGACGCTCTGGCATTGATACTGCTTTGGGCACAATTGCCATCATGGAATCCTACCCCTATCTGGGGCTGGACTTCGAAGTCCTGCCCAATTATGATGTGATAATCTATCATAAAAAACGCAGAGCAAAATTGCTTACTCTCCAGGCCAGTAAGTTCGCTAGAGGCACAGCAGGCTTTAGTATCGCTGGCATCCTAAAGTTATATCAGCAGTGCTTTGTCCCCTCGATCCTGTATGGCCTTGAAGCATTGGCCATGCAGGATTTAAAATGGTTAAACACCTTGGAGGACCACTATTGGCGACCGGTTTTGGGTTTAGGCCCTTCATGCTCTATCCAGTACCTGCGCTTAGAGCTGAGCCTTACTTCTTTAAAAGCCATGGCCCTGCGTGCGAGAGGTGCATTCTGTCTGAAAGCGTGCTCAGCCCCTACATGTAATTTGCTTGCACTAGCCGGTGGATGCTACGATGTAGAGAGGCACCCACATGGGCACAACTTTAAACAGTTGAATAAATCTCTTTTGTTAGAGATCGAATGGCCCTGTGCAAAAAAGAAAAAACATGCCTTTTATCCATTTGAAAAAATCATTTGAGCACAAATTAAACAGATGGGATTGGTGTGAGAACTTTACCCATCTGTTTCAGCTAAAGGGATACAAGGCTATATCCCATGTCATTCACAGATACCGGAAGCTGCAACATTATTTGTTGCTGTGCCCGGATCCTGAAGTAAGACAGTTCATTCTAAGGCTGCGGATAAATCAGTTTCCGGTCCTGGCATTCACAAGCCCACGAATAGGGGTGCCATTGGAACACAGGACCTGTCGAATCTGTGAGTGTGAAGGAGCCTCGGAATCAACCAGACACATTTTTACGCTATGCCCTAAACTAGGCCTTTTGCATATGTGTCTGTTTGGGGAATGAGGCAATAACTGGGGAGCCGTTCTGGGACCTATGTTTAAACTTGAATCTACAGCACTTCAGCTCGCTCTGTTTAGGATGTGGACCCATATCAGGTCTCTATTCCCTCCCGAAGTAAGAACTTGAGGCCTGTGTTGGGCCATCTGAATTGCAGATAAACTGATCACAGTTGGCATTCATTTCTGCACCGCTCTAGCAGGTGGGCTTTTGTAATTTGGTAATTTTGTGCCTGATGTTGCTTTTGCGTATCATAGTAACATGTGGTTGGGAGTTTTCCTATGTGGTTTGTATCTTGTCTAACCTGCTCATATTTACCATACGATATGCCACAAAATGAAGCTTCTTATGTATGTTTTATGTATGTTCTTATGTCTGACCTTATGATTATGTCTGTGTAAAGTCCAAATTTTGGATTAGATCATTATTAATGACTCTCCCGGGGTGACCTGGCAGCAATAACAGATCTGCTTCAGTGTAGCATGTGACAAACAGTCCAATTAACTGCTTTTTGTACAGTTTGATGCTAATTTTCCTTTCCATGTCCTGACTTTGACCGAGACAACATGATTGCCTTAAAGGAAAATTGCCTAGCTGCTCCACAAATTACACACAACAAAAGTAATTATAACTCTGTAAATTTCAAGTTCGTGTACAATGAAATCTGATTGGAAAAAAACGTGCCCCCAATACTTATTCAACACAGGACAACTAATAAAAATACGTTCACTAATGTGGTAATCCTGTCACACTGAGGACCTGTAGATACAGGTCTATAAAACTAATGAAACGAAACAATTGCAGTTCTAACCTTATCTGAATCAGAAACATTGGACGTTACAAGTGGTCACAGAATGCCCCTTTGTCGGTTCTCTGTCTGGGTATTGAGACCGGTTGTGACGTCATTGGCCAATGGAACGTGCTATGAAGTCATTTCTGATACACCGGATATTTGTGTACGGATGTTCCAGCAGTGGTGTGCTTATTTATTGCTTGAGCAAGGTCCACGCTTTTAAAATCATGTATCAATAAATCATTGAAAGTAGGAAAAAGGCAAAAGCTGTGCAATAACAACATAAAATAGAATGTTTCTACTATGACAGCTCACTGACAGGCCAACACGTATGATATTTGCATTCCGTGTATGTAAGTGCAGGCGCATCCTGACACGTACCTCTATCCTCACACCAGACCTGCAGGCAAGAGAGCCATCTACGTCACCTTGCTAATACGCAGGGGACAGGATGCCTAACACGAACACCATGGCCCGGGGGACTTCCGAGGGCGGCCATTATGGAAAAATGCTGCCAATCCGGCCCCTAAAAGGGGACTCTGCTGTTTCACTTTCGGGCACGCGTGCAGCTCCGCGGTTGCTGACCTGACTGAGGCCGAGCAGCATTGATCATCATCCGCGATAAGGAGCAATGGATGACCGGCGCGAGGCAGCGATGCCCAGGTGAGCTGCTCCCAAAATGTGTAATGGCGGTAAACGGGGAAGACAATAGCCGCAAAGGCGTGAAGAAAAGGATGCTAATCAGTTCCAAGGGTGACCAGATCAACGAGTGCCAAGGAATCGATACAAAGGCAGTCATTAAAAAAAGGTGTGCGTGTACCGATAAACGATAGGTGTGCCTGGGAACAAGTACAAGCACGTGACACGGCTTGACAGGTTTTCGGATAAATTGCCCTTTTGCCAAGAACACTAAAGCGGAGAAGGGGGGCATGGTGTTAACCGCACGGACAGCTTTCATTAAAAACAAGAGCTATTGGAGGAAAGCACACATTTGTTTGAATTGGAATGATTGCCCTTGAACCTATCCTGTGATGGGAACCGCGTAGATGTAGGCATCACTCAGGAAAAGAACCAATCACTTTAGCAAACATTCTCCCCATGGCCAGGACGGACAACAAGGCACAGGATCAGGCTGCTCAGATGGCACAAGCAAGAGTGACAAAAAAAGAGCAGTTATGCCACACATCATGCAAATCTAGAAAGAAAGAAGAAAGACTTCGGGGACAAACCCAGTCTGGGAAAAAAGTGCCATTTCCACATGAAGGTGCATGGCGTGCCATAGGCCAAGACTGCAGTAATTTGTGACAAAGAAAATCATTTTGCAATACTTTCATCAAAGCTTTATTCGGCATAAAAACCATTAGCACTGATCAAAAGAAATGTACACTTGTACACGTGGCACAATGAGTTAAAAAAAAGAAAAAATCCATGACAAGAACAAATTAATAGCCACCGTTTGGGGAATTATGACACCATCATCAGGTATCACATTTTTTAAGAGAGCACGCTCGCAGCCTCTCAATCAAAATTCCCATAAATCTTTGCCTGAGTAACCAGGCCTGATGCACATACCTTGCAGATGCACTATAGAGCACATTAACAGTTGCATAGCTTCATTAGTAGTACGGACACTTTGATAAATAATGGTTTCCAATATAAGTGCCTTAAGTTAAATAATGTATTAATGTTTCATCGACAGAACCACTCAGTGGGCAAGTCCAGATCTCGTGGCTGATCATGATCAAGTATGCCAGGCTTGTTTGGTTTCCAACATTTCCAGGGATTTCCTTTTGGCATTTGCTTTAAGAATTGCTTTTGAAAACTTCCAGCAATTCAAGGGATTTTCCCAAAGAGCTCTCATGTTACACATGTACAGTACTTTTTTTACATGGGCCAGCCAGCCACAGCCTCTTGCCCCCTCCAGGAGTAAGAAATTCATTAGGGCCTCCCGGTATGTTGTTAGCCCCGGAGAAGTCCACGATCTCATCCAGTAGAGCACAAGTTTCAGGGCAATCTGGTCGGCTATGGGGAAAACGCCAAAAGACATTAACACCAATGAAGTTGGAGCGCTTGTAGGCAACAAAGAAGTCTTTTCAAAAACTTGTGCTCAACACATGACAGAGCAGACAATTTGATGTAACACCACAATTCCGACATATATAGAGCTACCGTCAGGGCTTGCTTGTCGTGAAGCTCCAAGGCTGGCGAAATTGCCCCACTACCGTGGCTTTTAAAAAAAGAATGGGTTCCACTGCTCTATTTGCACAAACTCATCTTGGCCTTAGCCAGGTGATCAGACCATCCCCCTGATTTATGTAATCTATGTCCCAAGTAATCAAAAAATGTAACTTGTTCCAGCATTGTATCATCTACCATAATACTCAGTGGGGTGATTTTCACAAAAGGAGGTTTGAAAACCAGGATTTTACTTTTATCATGAAGATAGCCAGCCCTATCTTTAAACCTTTTGGGGAAGTAGCCAAGAAAACCACATCATCAGCATAAAGCAATGTAGTCCATCCCCTAGTTGCAATTCTTGGAGGGTCGAGAGCACCCCTTTATAATGCATCTATTATACCCGGTATATAGAATAAGAAGAAACTGGGCGACACAACACAACCATGGCTCACCCCTCTGTTCACAGCTAACGGTCTTGATTGCACCCCCCTTGCTACATAGCGTACCGATACCTCAGTTTCTGAGTATAACAATTTATTTATTTATTTATTTATTTAATTTATTTATTTATATAGTGCTGCAGTCTGCGGGCATCAGAGCGCGTTCAATAGAGATGTGACATGGGAATTCAGGACGGGACAGTGGTAAACCACACAAGTAGGTAAACCACACAATTTGATAGAATCAACCAGTGGCATAGGTACATTCCGTTCACTTAGTACCCGCCAGAGTGTATTTTTTGAGATAGAATCAAAGGCTGATTTCAAATCCCTAAAAACGGCATACAATTTAGTTTTTGCAAGGATTGCATATTTTTGAATTAATAAAGTCAGGAGAAAATAATGATCCACTGTGCCTCTACCGGCACAGAAGCCGGCTTGCGCTTCAGTGGTAATCCCAGCTTCATCTGTCCAATTTTGCAGTCTAGTCAGGATAATCTTCCCAAATATCTTCCCAACGCAATCTAATAATGAGATTGGATGATAATTCTCTGAGAGACCCATCCCCCTTTCTTATAAACGGGGACTTTGATCACCTTTCTCCAAGTTTTAGGGATTACTTTAGAGCAGATAACAGCATTAAAGACCTTGCATAAAATTGGAACACAGATCATTAATTCATCTTTGTAGAAATCAATCGGTATCAGATCAGGGTCAGCCACTTTGCCTGACCTATGGGAACACAAGGCATTTTTGACCTCATCAGTCGAGATATGCCAGTTCCCGGGCATAATCCACTCATTTTCTTTTTTCCGTAAGGCAGTCCCTGTTAATGGGTCCGCACATTTATACAAATTAGAGTATCTCCGCCACACATCAGCAGAAATATGGCATTGCGAGACTTGATCACCATTTGTCTCGCTTGATGATACCAGTCTCTAAAAGCCAACATTGTTTCCCTGTGCTGGTGCCACATGCAGGGCTTCTCACCGTGTGTTTACACACTGGCTTTTTCTCTTAGAATGTAGAGCCTTTTATTTTGCCCTAGAATCTCGAAGGCTGTGCTTATCAAGGGCTGCACCAGACCTTTTAAATAAAATAATAGCTTTCTTTGCCCTTACGCAATCCAAGTCATACCAAGAGTTTGTCTCTATTGCCTTTTTATTTGATCGGCCTACTGCATATGTTAAACATGGGATTAATGTCCTGTCTATTAGTTAAAATTCCGCGATACCCATTCTATCAGGCAGGCTATTGCTATGGATGTTGCCAAAATCATCTTTAATGTCATTATATACTTTAGGTTTCGCTGCTCTTTTTATCCAATTAACTCATTTGATTGTTTTCCTTACATTGGCCGAGGTTGTAAGGGATTGATTCTTAATCAGACCATGCTTCAGAGGCAATATCAAACCCCTCATGCAGAGTTTAAGCATTAGGGGATAATGATCACTCTTACTTTTTTCAGCCACTTTACACTCTAAAACCTCAGACCGGCTACTGGCTGTAATAAATATATAGTCAATACGTCACAAACCATTGCAGCCATTGAATGTTATTTTTGCTGGCTGATCAGCTGGCAATCTGCTGTTACAGGCCCTAAGGTTTAGATCAGCGATAATACAAGCTGATTCCACTGCTTACTTGCGGACCCTTTTTGGAGGAGCAGCCTAGAGAATAGGGATAGACCAGGCTATATCTTGGTCGTCCCATAGTTCGAACGTCTCTTTCATGTGTTCTAGCTGCAAGTTCATATCTCCAGCAATAACACAAATTCACTTTAGAGAATCAGAGGATTATTTGAACTGCTCATCTCCTGCAATTTCAACAGTATGTCTCTTCTCGGGATCCCATTGGGCCTATTATAAAAAAATGTACTAATAAAAATAGTTCCACTTTTTTTGTTACCACCAAAAGAAGCTGGAGGTCCACCGATGAGTTTCTACATTAAAAACCTTCCATTCAAGTTTGGCATCAATCCATCAAGACCCCCGAAGGTCTTCCCCTTAAGCCCCTGAACGTTGGGGTTGTATAGTTTGCATAACCCTGGAAATTCACTTGGCTTAAAGCCCATGTTTCCTGGAACATCAGCACCTGATGTTCTCTAGCAAAATTGCACCAATCCGGGTCAGATATTACTCTAGTTAGGCTTGCAATATTCCATGAAAGAATCTTCAGGTGGTGTGCAGACGGTACCTCATCACCCTGCACATTCGGTCTGGCAATCTGCCTCGAGTACTCACACTTGGCCTCAAACCTGCTTCACTCATACACCCCCTCCCGTTCTCATTTAACCACACCATCAGCCTAAGCACCAGCTCCAATAATGCTCCAGAACAGGCATCAAGTAAGGAAGCGATAGCCGGTGAAGCCAATTTAATCAATGCCCAGTTTCTGGGACTATTCCACTTGGGTAGTTCGACATATAACCGATCGTTACTTATAATTGAATTTTGCAATACTGTGACCCTAAAAGGCATATGGAAAGACAGACAAAGTCAGGAGTGTAACAAGTGAATTATAAATATGACCATCTGAAGTTCAACTCCTCAGTATCAGAGTCAGAGTCAGATGCAATGTCCGAAGGATTCATGTGCATTGTTATGTGTGAGCCTCCCAAGTGTATTGCCCTTTTAAGATGGGCCATGACTGCATCATGGCGCCACCTAATAAAAGGAGCTCCTGCATGCACGTGCCTCAGAACGGCTGCAGACTCCAACAATGGAACTACTGACTCTGTCTCTCATTTCGGGCCTGCAGGCCCATACTGTGCGATCACGGTCCTGTGGCCCTGACCTGCAGGCCCACACTGTGTGATCACAGTCCTGCAGGACCCTGCTGGTCGGGGCCCCCCAGATCAGCCTGGTGGGCTGGGTCTGCGCTGGCCACCATCGACCTCTGATGCTCACGGCATCCATGGTGCCCCTGGCACCCAGGCACGCGTCCTCACGGCCATCAGGGTCCCGCCCTGTAACAACCAGTACGTCTGGGTCGCCCCAGCACACCCACAAAGGTGCTGACCCCCAGCAGCGGGAGGCCGGCCATGTGACTGCCACCGACTCCCCATCATGCATGATGGTAGCTGCTGATCAATCTGTAAAAACAATTTAGATCCTGTAGTAAGTGATCAGCCATGTTGAATATTATCTGTAGCTTGGAATATGAGAACGTGAACATTAAACCTGCCTATCCTCTTTGGAATTGTGAGTTGCCCATTGGCTAGAATAAGTGCTACCGTGGCAATATGTCAGGGGTAGCAACATTGGGAATGTGGTGACCGGGCTATGGAGAGAACTTGAGGGTCAGGATCTGGCGGCGGACTGCATGGCAACATCATCACTAGGTGCGGTCTCCAAGCGCCGGAAGTTCTTAGTCATCCAGTGTCTCTGGCGTGTTATAAGAGGGGGAGGAAGTGGTACTCCCCTCTCTTTATCTAGCATGCCCAAGACCCAGCGGTACGGGGGGGGGGCAACAGCCGGGAGAGCCGAGAATGGCAGATGTGTGAAGGTCAAAGCAGGATCATTCACTGGGTCAGGTGGAATCCTAACAAACGGGTAGGGGAGATGTTCTCAGCATTGTGTAAAATGGTGTGTTCCTTTATGTCGATAGCTGCGTCAGAGTTCATAGCAGAGTCTCACGTTCAGTGGAAACCCCGTCCACCCACCCCCTCAGAGGACTAACATCAGTGCATCGCTTCGTATCTAGGGAACTCGGAAGATTGAGTGCGGGCTGCTGCACTACCATAAAGCTTAGGAGGTACAGAGTTTTATCAGGGCGTGTTTCCCTCAGGCAACACTCTTCTAAAAGTGGAAGCTGCAAGCACATGGGATGGTCAGGTAAGCATTGTCATATTCTTTCACTTTGGCAAGAAGAAACCCCATCTCGGGCAGCGAACAAGCAGTCAGTTGCATAACGGAACAGCGACGTAACCATTGTGAGCAAGAGTGCTGCTGTTTGGGCATGTGTCGAGAGGAGTGAATGCTTGGTCTGGGAGATGGTCAGGAAAGGCGAGTGGAGAGTACCGAGGGCACGATTAGAACAGTCAGTGGCTCGTCAGAATTTTGCAGGTCTCCCATGAGAGCAGTAATGTATTTTGAGGATCTACGTTAAAACAACATATGTTTTACAGCTAGGTCGAAAACTTTGACGAAAACATTGAATTGATAATAACTATTTGTTTCTATTTAAATTGCAGGAGGGGGGAGATGCCCCTGCAGCCTCTTCACATCTCCTCATTTTAATATGTACCCCAACCCAACCCCCCTTCTATTTATTCGTTTCTAATCATTGCTTTCCATGTTTTGGACCATGCCAGTACAATCAGGAGTCAGACATCATTACATACAGTAGAAACCTACGCGACTGATTGTGAGACCCTATACATAGGCCGCCTGCTCCATAGGGATGCCAGGCTATTGGTCCCAGCTCCTCCCGTCCATCTTCCTCCACATGGGTGATGTTGCAGTCGTCAATGATCAGCAGATGGCCAAGTACCAATAATATTACTAACTAAGAAAAACTCATCGATGTCTATGTAACAGTGTACCTGGTATGAACAGACAGGACCCCAGAGGGAAAGCCGAGGTCACACTAGCTCACACAATTCACTCGCTCCCAGACAGGCCAGCTTTTCTCCAAGGTCTCCCACCCTTGTTCTGGGCTATAATTACACCCCTCCCTGTACCTCGCAGCACAAATCACGTGACCTAGGAGCGAAGGCAGGAATGCCCTGCTTTCTGATTGATCGGGGGTCCAACAGGTTTGTAGTCAGTGGTCTGGGGTTATCTAGTACATTGGAATTCAGGGGTCCTAAAGCAGGGCATTGGGTTGCTATTACTTAGGATTGGGACTGGTGGGGGTTGGAGGCCTGTTCCCTCCTTCTCATGGGATTGCACCATTCACATACACTCAGTCCTCCTCTCGTGGCCTTGCAGGGCATATTCTTCCCAGGGCGCGAATGTTGGCAATATTTTAGGACAATGAAGGGTTTTATGGAACTGTGCATCTCTGGCCTTTCTCATCAGTGTGTGGGACACAACCTATTCCCTTGCTCATGTTTGCAGCCTAGGCCTGGAATGTTAACTGCTGTGCTACATTTAAGCTTTGTGCCACAATATGGCTGCGAATATCTAAGCTGACTGCTATTCCCACAAATGTTCTACACCTACAAAACATGCAATAATATGACCGTGTAGAAGACTGTAAGAGCACCCCCCCGCACCGCTGGTTTCTTACATTACCGATGATGGCCTTTTCCTTATTCTAAAGTGCCTGTGGGTGCAGGAAGATCGTGTCCACTTCCCAACATTCCCCCTTTTTATTCCTACATTAATGAACTCCCCAATAAGCCCACCTTGGCTAGTACCCCGGTAGCATTCCTCTTCTAACCTTGTAGCCATTCTCTGTGTCGTTTGGAGGCACGAATGTGCAACATGAATCGCCTATTTTTTGGCAAACCTCTCCTTCCATTGCCATGTGCAGATCAAGCACATACCGGTTCTAAAGGGTCATCAACCTTATGTCCAGCATCTCAACCTTTATTTCATTGAGGCCTTGTTCTGTGTCATTCACCAGCTGCACAACTTCCGATCTTACTATTTGCAACCACTTGGCGTTTGTTGCTGTATGGACCCCAGGTTGAAGTAGAGATACAAAGAACATTGCTTCTTTACTGAACAGTCTATATTCATTTGGTATTTCTTAGAGCAATTTGGAGGAGTCTCGAGACAGATAGTTCGATCTACTTTTTCTGCGCAACTTGCTGTTCTTTTCTTTCTCAGGCAAGACACGAATGATGGGGCGTGGTAACAAGTTACTGTTGAGCCCCATTGTGGCTTGAGCTGCGGGCGACACAGGAAAATTCATTGATCCCACTGCAAAGTGTTCTTCAGAGATCACAAGGATTACTGAGTGCAGCATGGCCAATGGACAGTAGCCCCTCCATGATGGTGGGGGGTGCAAGAATGCCTGCTGTCCGCACACCCAGTAGTAGTCCATTACTGCAGCGGTGCCTTTTTTAAGGCCTATGATAAATAGTGTCTTATTGCATTTGAGATTGGCTCCCATGAAAACAGTTCCTTCATTAAAAAAACATAGTTCATGAGTTTCTTGCTGTTGCACTATTACTGTTCTCTCCATTGCTTCGACCCACGCTAGTTTTGTGACATGTTCATTCCAGAATTGTGCACATACTTTATTCACTTGAGTCAATAATTAATCTCCAAATCCCTTTAACCCTCCTGCTGCACAACTCATTGAAGCCTCTTGCCACCTGCTGTCTACATATTTCTGTCCTCGTAAGTTCAGCTGTGGCCTTCACAGACAGTGGGTGCTTTTGGGGGTTTGATTGCATTGCAGCTGTATATGGTCCATAGTTTATAATTGCACATATTGTGCCTGGAATGTGCCTCGCATCACACTGTACCAGATGAACCAGGCATTGAGCCTCTAAAATTGGTAGTTCTTGTGATATTAATACCATGGGTGCCCCTGACGCATGTGGTATTAATGAACAGACATAACAACTTCCATTCACTCTTCTCTGTCCCACCGAACTCATGTCTGCGTACCAACTATTTGAGAACTCTGGATGATACCCGTCTTCTATTGTATCTAGGCCTAGCCATTATAGTAATCATATCTATATTTTCTAAGTTTCCTTTTTCTTACGTGTTACAGTTCTGTTATATACACTTCAAAGAGACCTGGTGAAATCGAAAGTTGTCATGGACGGGGCATTAGAATCAGTAGTATTATGAGCAAGGCTGTCATTTCTCATTTGATCATTAACATTGGTATCTATGGCCACAGTGTTGAGTGTGTAAAGTATTATCGGTTTCATTTACATTTTGAATTCCCTTTTTGGTGGACTTAGCACCCCGAACAGAACCATTAATGATAGCATTTGTTTGTATATAAACCCCTATTTTACATGCCCAGCCCATATAAAAGTACACCCAAAATATATTCCTAAGCCAAACATAAATATTGCAAATAGTTCAACAATGTAATGCATTGCACACATATATGAATAGGAAAACCTTGATGCAGCACTATACATATTACTTTTCCTAATATAAATAAAACTGTTGGTGCTCGCTGGATTCATTTCAATGGCCATCTAGAAAGCAATGTTTAATTATAAGAGGCACAGAAATAGATATAACAGAGATACAGAGAGAAAGATCATGAGGAACTGCGAGAGTGGAATTCCTGTGAAAACGTAGTACATATCAGCATTGTCTGGCAGTATTGGATGATGCTTCTATATTCTTTAAAAAAGGGTTCTTGTGCTGTCTGGAATGGCAGAAGTTCAATATTGGGGGCAAGGGGTAGTTCAGTCCGTTGGGGCAGAAGTGCCTTTCGGACATCAGAGAGGTGCACCCAATAACGTAGCTCTTTCACCTTAACAGCACGGGGAGTGGCGTAAACGACCCGAAACGGACCATTATGCCTGGGCTGAGCCTATCAGCGAATACAATTCTTTTTTTTTTTACCAACTTTATTTTCTTCTCATGGAGTCTTAGTTACAAACATTTAGGTAAGGAACAGTATGCATAAGCCTCGGTATTGTTCTTATCCCTCTTCCCCCCCAGTCCGTTTACAAAATTGTAGATCGTCTATGAGTTTTAACATTTATAACTCCCCTGTTCCCTCTTCTTTCGAACTTCGGTATATTTCCCCTTTCGCCCCCCCGCCCCCCCACAGGTTAAGCACAAATCTAACAAACAAAATCAACAACAACAAAGCTAGGATGGTTTTGTGTCTGTCCACTGTTAGGCCGCTTTGTTACAGTTCGGACTTTGGCTGCCTGTGTTGACTGGAGGCGTGGGTCCCTTCTTGTTTCCTCCTTGTCAAGGGTCTTAGTTCAAGAAAGATCTCAACAGGTTGGGTCTATGAAAGTAAGCTTCCCTATCTGTGACATAGTATATGAATGGGTCCCACACTGCTCTGAATTTCAGATATTTATTGTCCTTTAGGGCCCCTACCTTCTCCATCGCCAGGATGGGCCATATCTTGACCCACCAACACGCGACTATTGGGCCTTCGGGGTTCTTCCATCCCTGGGCCAGGGTTATTCTTGCCGCGTTTAGTAGTTGAGTAGTCAGAGTAGTGTTGTTGCCGTCAACTGCAGACCCCAAGATTATTACCTTTGGGTCGTGTGGGAGTAGTTTTCCGGTAATCTCTCTTATATGCCCCAGAATCTCTTTCCAATACATTTCAGCCTTGGGGCAGGTCCACCACATGTGGTAAAGGTCCCCTCGGCTGCCGCATTGTCTCCAGCAGGTAGGAGGGTAGGCTGGGTTCATTTTGTTTAGCCTGTATGGGGTTAGGTACCATCTTGTGAATAGCTTATATGATGTCTCATTGATTGTGGTGCATTTGGATGATTTCTGGGCCCTTTTCCAGATCTGGCCCCATTCCTCTTCCGTGATAGGGGTCCCGAGGTCCTTCTGCCAGTTATCCCTTTAGGATATTGGGTCTTCCATTCTCGCCTTGTCTCGGAGCTTATATATCCTTGTAATTGCTTTATGGGTCTGGCCTTCCTGCAGGGTGAGCTTGAGACCTATGGGAGTCCTTGTGGCCGCCTTTTTCACCTCTCCCTGGGAGATCCAGTGCCTGATTTGTATATACTTATATCGCTCTCTTTCTCCTATGCTGAATTTCCGCTTGCATTCTTCAAATTGTAGTGGGGACCCCTCGTGGTAGAGGACTTTGAGGAAGGTCGGGTGTGTCGACCCCCAGCTTGCCAAGACACTATCCTGTTTGCCGGGGGTGAAGTCTTGATTGTGTGCCACTGGTGTGAAGGGTCCCAACCCAGGGGCTATGTGGTGTTTTCTGAGTGCTATGTCCCATGCTTTTAGTGAGGAGTGGGTAGATTCCAGTAGGTGGCCCTCCGCTCCTCTGGTCCCCGGCCGTAGAGCATGTAGGGTCCCAATCGGGATATTAGTTTCTCCCTGTTCTATGCCCACCCATCCCCTGTGAGGGGTGTCTCCCATCCATTTTAGCATGGGGCTATCCGGGCTGCCATTGCATATCTTTCGATGTCGGGGAGCCCCAACCCTCCCAATAGGGGTGGCCTAGACAGGATTTTTTTCTTTATTCTTTGTTTCTTTCTATTCCATACAAAAGTCACCATGTCCTTCTGTAAATTTCTACATGTTTTGAGGGGGATCTCTATCGGGAGTGAGCTAATCACATACAAGAAGCGAGGCAGGAGGGTCATCTTAAGTGCAGTTATATGCACGAACCATGAGAGTTCTTGGGCGTCTCATCTCAGGAGGTCCTCCTTTAGTTGTTTACACAGGGGGAATATGTTCTCCCCATATAAGTGTTTATATTCACGTGTTAGTTGGACTACTAAGTAGTCTATTGTCTTGGTTTCCCAGGTCAGTGGGTGTTGAGCTGACATTCTTTGGGGTATTGTTTCTTCATCTGTTATGTTGAGGGCTTTAGATTTTGTGAAGTTAATGGTGAACCCTAACACTTTAGCGAATTCCTGGAGTCTTCCTAGGGCTTTGGGTAGTGAGTTGGCGATATTGCGTAAGAACAGTAGGATGTTATCAGCGTATAGGGCTATTTTATGTTCCACTCCCCCTGCTAGTACCCCTTTTATTTCCCGGTCCTGTCTTATAGTTTGTGCCACTGGCTCCATAGCCATTGCGAATATGAGAGGGGATAGTGGGCATCCTTGCCGTGTGCCTCTATGGATTTGTATGTTCGCGGTGGATCTGCCATTGATTATAAATGTGGTGGAGGGTAGTTTATAATTTGCAAGGACCATCTTTGCAAAGGTGGGATCACAACCATATTTTTCAAGCGTTAGCTCCAGTTATGCCCAGTCCATGCTGTCAAACGCTCTGCGCGCGTCTAGGGTCGCTATGGAGAATCTTTGTTTTGTTTTGTTCCCTACTTCTATGATGTCTTCCGGCCGTCTAATGTTGTCCTGTGTGTGTCTCCCTATGATGAATCCCACTTGGTCTTCGTGGATTATTTGGGGTAAAAGCCTCGCTAGCCTATTCGCTAGGATCTTTGCGTATAGCTTGGCATCGCTATTAAGTAGTGCTATTGGTCTATAACTTGTGCAGTCTGTGGGGTCTTTTCCCGGCTTCAAGATGAGGACTGTGGTTGATTTACCCATATCTGGCGAGATTATCCTGGTTTCCCTGATATAGTTAAAAAGGTTTGTTAGTGGCCCCAGTAACTGGTTCCTGAAGGTTTTGTAATACCCATTCCCGAATCCGTCTGGCCCAGGTGTTTTATTATTTGGGAGGTGTGTTATGGCTTCGCTTATTTCCTTGGCTGATATGGGGGCCTGGACATTTAGGTTATCTTCTGCCGTTATCTGGGGGAGGGTTATTTTGGCCATGTAATCTGTTTGGGATTGCGGGGACAGGTCTTCCTTCCACAGGAGTTCTCGGTGGAACTCTTCCATGATATTTAGCTTTGCTTCTTCCGATGTGCCTGCCCCCCCTTTAGGGTTCTTGAGACTAACTATGTAGTTTTGCGTTCTTTGTTTTTTGAGCTTAGCTGCTAGGAATTTATTGGCCTTGCCGCCGTATGCGTAATTAGATTGTTTAGTGCGTAGAATCGATTGTGCGGTGTGGTCTGCCATGTGAGTTTGTATTTGGCTCTCGCTTTCCGTAGGTTCCTCATTGTTTTGGGTGTTTGTTTGGCCTTATGTTGTGTTTCCGCCTCCTTCAGTTCTAGCTCCAGTTTCTGTTTGAGTAGGTTCCTTTCTTGTGTGTATGCTGCGGTTTGTGATATGAATTCCCCCCTCATGACTGCTTTCCCTGCGTCCCATATCACTCCCCAGTTTGTTTCCCCGTTAGCGTTGTCTCGAAAGTAGTTATCCAACGCTGTTTCCATATGAGCTCTAAGGGCTATGTCCCTGAGTATGAATTCGTTCAGTTTCCAGGTTCTGTGGGGGTAAGGTGTCTCTTTCGTGGGGGCCATTTTTGGGATAACTGGGGCGCGATCCGTGAGGTATTGTACCCCTATTTGCACCTCTTCTACTTGTGGGATGAGGGAGGGAGAGATCAGAATCATGTCAATTCTCGAGTAGCCCCAGTGTACTGGCGAGTAGTGGGTGTATTCCCTTTCTGTGTTATGAAAAAACCTCCACGTTTCTATTACTTCTAGGTCCCTGAACAGTTTGCCTAGTGCTTGTCTGTTCCTGCCATCTGCCGTCATGGGGGGAAGGGTCTTGTCTAGAGTGGGGTCCATTATGCAGTTGAAATCTCCCCCCACAATGATTTGTCCCTCACATCGGGTACTCGGGTTTCTCAGGATTTCCCCCATGAAGATGTCTGGTCTATCATTTGGGGCGTATAGTGCTATCAGGGTGTATGTCTGTTCATGCAGGGTCCGCTTGAGTAGAAGGAATGTGCCCTCTGTATCCCTATATACTGACTTTTTCTTGAACGGTAAATTGGCGTTAAGTAGAATTGCAACTCCTCTAGTTTTGCTCCCCCCTCACTAGAGGCAAAGTATGGTTTGGGAAAGGTTTTGTGGGCCATCCGTTTCTCGTCTGGGGTGAGCAAGTGTGTTTCCTGGAGGATTGCGATTGTAGTTTGAAGCCCCGACAAGCGTGTTAGTATGCTTTGTCATTTCACTGGCGAGTTTAGGCCCTGTACATTCAGGGATACTATCTCACCAGGGAAGAGCTGCAGAGGGGCGTGACATTTCAGGCGTGTTTGCTGCAGTGTCAGTTGTTTCGTTTGTCTGGGGAGGTGCAATCTTTATGGAGACACATTTTATTTCCTTTGTTAAGGAGGACAGTTAGCTACTAAATTCCTCCCCCAAAATGGATGTTGCTCTATGAGCGTCTGACGCTTGCCTGACAGGAGAGAGCGGCGTGTGCATGTGGCACCCCATGACCAATTCATGGGGTGATAAATGGTGGTCTTTACAGGGCTTGTGCGCAGACTTAATAATGTGAGTGGGTGACAGTGAACCCAGTTCATTTTTTAAGGTGGTGCAAAGTTTTGACAGATTGCTTTTAAGCAGGCCATTTATCCTCTCTAAAATCCCATTGGCGTGGAGGTAGTAAATAGTGCACATCTGATGCCTGATGCCCAGTAATGTTGAAATCTCTTTGAAGAGTTAATTGAAAAAATGTGTGCTGTCTGACCTCAATACATTGCACACACCCCATTGAGGGAACACTTCCCGCACTAAGAATTTGTCAGTGCACTTTGCATCAGGATGTGCATGTGGTCCCGCCTCCACCCATCGTGAAAAGGGACAAATGATCACAATTAGACAACAAGAGCCATTACACCTTTCGCCCATGTCTGCATAATCAATGTGTAGTTCGTGTAATGGACCAGTAGGGCGGCGCAGGGTATCTCTGGTAGTCCATAGTATGATGACTGTGGTATAACGTTGACACATGTTACAATGTGTGGCCATGCTTGTCAACTTTTCCTGTAGGTTGGGAAGAACCAGTCTTCCTGAATGTCTGCTGCAATGTGTTGTTTAGAAACGTGTGATGGATGATGTAACTGTTTGAATGCCACTAGTAATAACCCATGGGGCATCACCACTTTCCCTGATATTTCCTGTCTTCATAAGAGATCTGTTGGAGACTCTTTACACCCCTTCTCACCCCAGTTGCCTTTTCCTCCTCCGGCACCGTTCCTGTAGCTCTATTAATTGGGCAATTGGTAGGGCATTGTATGAGGTAGGCAACTGTTCTGTGTTCGGTGTCAGCACGGGATACTCTGCCACTTGTGGCACTGGGAGGTATGCTGTAGTTTGCGCTGCCATGTCTGTGGAAGTGTTATCAAGCGAGACCTCATCTGTGTTATTAGTGTGGGCATTTCATTTTATGACCGCCACTACAGATTGCTGGAAGAGTTCATAGATCAGATTGTCCAGTAATGCAGCGAGTTGTACAGGGGATCCGTCTGCCCTCCTGAATCCCCTTCTCCTCCACCGTGCAAGACCTGTGTTTACTGTCGTGGTAACATATGCTGAGACAGAGTAAATGGTCATGTGCCACCCTTCTGATGCTTGTAGTGCTTCAATAAGCACTACAAGCTACACTGCTTGAGCCGGGAAATGCGTTAGTGACCTCTTCTGCACAAGTGTCTTCTATTCTCCATCTACTAGGATGACCACTACTGCCCTAGTATGTCGTAAGACTGTGTCCTGGTCAATTGTTGCTGACCCATCAATGAAGAGGACCCCCCCCCCTTCAAGTGGTTTGTTGTTTGCCGGACGCTCGCTGCATGGTCAATCTGGATATAGAAGGTTGTAAGATATAAAATAATGTGTGCTCAACATACCACGTTACGGAACACCCCATAACGATAGTTGAGATTTTCTCAATGGCAAACACTGCTGCAGCAAGTGCTTGCTCACAGGCAAATTGCCCCTGCATCACAGAATCTAGAACACCACTGTAATACGCCAATGGCTTCTGGCCCATGGAGCTTTTCTGCGTCAGAACCACGGTCATCATTCGTCCATTAGAATAGGAAATTAGGTAGAACTCCTGCATTTAGTCTGGGGTTGCTAGCACTGGTGCAGTTGAAATTACCTCTTTGAGATCATTGAAATTATGACACATCTCTTCTGTCCATGTTATTTTGCTGTTGCCCTTCTGAGCTTCCTAGAGGCCCTGCAACAGGGGGTCTTGTGTATGCTGCATAATCAAGTATCCATGCCCTGTAATAATTGCAAAGTCGCAGAAATGTTTGCATTTCCTTTACTGTGTTGGGCTGTGAAGTGGCACGCACAGAGGCAGCGTGATCAGGAATTATTCTTTCGCCACTGACAGAAATGAACAGACCCAAGTAGAGCACCTCCTGGAGGCAATACTGTAATTTTCCCTTTTCATCCTTGTATCCCTTGTGGGCTATAAGTTGTAGGAGTGTTATGGAGTTCTGTCTGAAGTGGTGCTCGCTGACACTGCACATCAATATTGCCTAAATCATCATGTAGTGTTCTGTTGAAAATGCTGGGGGACTTGCTTTACCCTTGAGGCAAACTTGTGTGTTCAAAGCGCATTTCCCCAGTGAGGTACTGTGAATCTGGGTGTAGGGGAACAGAGAAGAAGGCGTTTTTGAGATCCACCACAGTAAAGTGGATCGCCTCTTTGTGGATGTTGCAAAGTATTGTCACAGCGTTTGGGACCACTGGAAATTCCAGCTGTACAATGTCATTAAGGGGACCCAAATCCTGAATCATTCTCTAATGCACCCCATTTGCCTTCTTTATTCGGTAGATCGCTGTCTTGCATGTGGAAGTAGATGGTACTATTATCCCCTGATTTAGTATGGCCACAATTTTGCCCTGTATCCCTTCCTCCAACTCCCTCGACAAGGGATACTGTTTTACTCGGAGCAACACAGCACCTGGGGGGAAAGGTTATTCGAACTGGGGTCACTCCCTGCAAGAGCCCAACATTGTGAGCATTTGTTGTCCAGAGTCTTTCAGGGACCTCCTCTAAGACTGTTTCACAGAAGGAGGGTGGGGCTACTAGAGCCATCAGGGGACATTGCACATTTTGATACTACACCATGATATCGCAGGGAATAGAAATTGCAAGGACATTCTCGTCATCATCTTGTCTGTCTTCAAACAAGTCTACATTTCTCAATCCTTTGAGCAGCATTGTAGGGTCAATACACAACATTGTGTGCTATTTGCATCCATCTGAGTAAGTTCCAATTGCAACAACCCATTTTGCTGACACTACCAGACCCTGCAAATCTAGGGACAATATTGTTCCTGCCACCAGTTCAAGGACACCATGAGTCAGAAAATGAAATCAGACGGCACTCGCCAACAGTACTTGCCAATTTGGGGTACTGCTTTCAGTAGCACTGTTATGCCATACACAAACATGTCAGGGTCCACAAGGATTCCACAGACCACTGCCTTGCCTCCCCTCGCATGTATTATCACCATTGCTCTTATAATACGCATGCTCGGAGGGGCACACACTATCCCTTGATCTGTGAAAGAAACTGTCATGTTCAGTATACTCAATAGGTCTCACCCCAATAGATATATCCGGGAACTCTCAGAATACAACAAAGGTGCACGCACCACTTTTCCTCCTATTTTGATGTCAAATTCTTTTGTATAGGGAACCGTGGCGACAGCCCCAGAGAAGCCCTGTGTGTCAAGATTTTCACCTGATAGTGGGAAGTTTCCCTCACTGAAGCATGGTTTAGTGGCACCTGTGTCAACCAGGAAGATGAATTGCTTGTTACCTATCTCAACTCCCTCGTCAGGGTGGATGGTCATGGACAAGAGTGGGCATGCAAGACTTCTCTGTGGGCTGTCCTAGTCAGGATATGTGTTGGAGCCAGGGAATGAAAAAGGGTTGTTCCCCATCACACTCACACCTTGGTAGAGCATGATGGTGCCGTTAGGCACTGTGTCATTTGCTGGCATGTTACTTCCTTCCATCCATTGTACTCTGTTGGGGCATTGGTGGTTGTGTTATCTGGAGGTTCTGCCCTTGCATAACTGGGGGCTGTGGCTGTAGTGGAATGTTGGCCTGATGTATTTCATAGGGTATGGAAGCCAGCATCATGTTGGTACCTGTGGTTAGGGTTGGGGTGGTGGGTGATAGTTATTACTATATGGGTTGTATCCCACCCCCTGCCTGCTCGACCATTCTCTTGCAAAATGCTCCCATTTTCCAGAGCTCTAACATTGCGATGGACCCAATCCCGATCCTCGAGGTCCCATACCGCAAATCCCATTCTTCCCCCTTTGAACCCACCCCTCCCATACTGCTGACCTCCTTGCGGCCACTTTGAGTAGGGGTGCTGCGGTCCACCTCCCCACTGTCCTTGTCCTCCTTCTGCCCAAAACGCTGCCATTCGCACATCTGAAGGTGGTGAGGTCTGTTCAGCCACCTCCGTTTGCGCATTTGATGATATCACCGCCTCCACTGCTATTTTCCCCCACTTTTTCTGCACTAATTACGTTTCCTCAGCCTGCAGCCTCCAAGCTGTTCCTTTTCTTGCTCCTTTATTCTCTTACAATGATGTATTATTATTGTTTGAATCTCAGCCCAGCCCTACATTTCAATGTCCACTATTTTGCCAAGTGTCTTCTGAACTTCCCTGGGTAAACCACTTTTGATGATGAAATAAAAAAGGGGAACAGATTGGTCCCACTGATCCACGCCACATCTCCTGAAACATAATGTATTATGCAGGGTCCTTATCGTCTGCGATAGTGTACTGCATGATAGACTGCACGTTTGGCGTATCGGGGTACGATCACTGCAATGCATCAGGGGCAACGTGCTCGCCTTGGAAGCAAGACGACACGGAGCAACACAGGTTCGATCCCCGGTTCCACACTTAGAAACCTCTGGGTATTAAGCGTGTTATAAATAAATATCATATTATATCACACATGTGCCCTGAAATTGTTAAAAGGTACAGCATCATGTGTGTCATCATCCAACTTTACTCCTGGGTACCCTGCTTTGACCCACATATCTCCAGCATGAACCCCCCACAATTGCAGCAAGTAAGCTTTTCATATCCCCCACTGCCAAGGGAATCCCTGCTGTATGTTTTTCGAAAGCGTAAATCAATTTTCTGGCCATGGAAGTAAGGGGTGGCAGCAGCTTATCACATTATTTTTATCCATTTGCGCCCAGGGCACATAGTGCGTCCTACCTAGGCCTTTATGCAACAACAGCATCTGGGTACTGGCATTCTTCCCCTCCTTAACTCCAACACTTCCTTTTTTCCTTGCTAGTGCCACCTGACCGAACCTATTCCTTAACCGTGATCCTCACAAACTTTCCAACCGTGGTGTGGTGCTACCTCTGGTGTTTGCCACTTCCATTTGTCATCCTCTTTCTCAACCACTATATCTCATTTGTCTTCCCTCAACTCTCTGTCTGTGTCCCTGTTGGACCTCACCGTCCCATACACTGTGCTTCCTGCTCAGCCGTCACCACCTCCATCCTTCTCAATATGCACATACCTTATGTGCTGGCTAACCTAAACAAAATGTCTCCCGCCCTCCATTCATCTACCCCACCCCCTTCTTCCCCCCTCCTTCATGTGTTGCCCTCAGTCTGGACAGTTCTGCCCGAATGGCCTCCAATGCCTCTTATAGCTCCTTCATTACCTTACTGTCCTGGGGCGGGATAGGACTTGGTGTCGGTATGTAGGGAGGTGGGGTGGTCGCTGGGTTTCGGCATGTATGTTGGGTTTCTGTACTGTGTGGCTGGGCAAGTGGTAAGTGGGTAAAGCCCCTGTGTTTTTGTGGAAATCGCATGTAGGATGGCTCCTTCAGTATTTTGGATCCCACCCCCATCATGGTCCTCCACATCCTCTATCATTGTCCACAAATCCAATACCTCTTTCCTTTTTGAAGATTTTTCCCTTTATATTTAGCAGCTAAAAATGTGCTCATGTAGTCTAGTATCCCTCTATTGTGGGAGCCCTGCTCTGTCCATGAGTGGGGCACCCCTCCCACTTGTGTCTCTACCACCCATCGTGTATGATAGTTTTCAATTTTGTCCCTGTATAGTGGTAATGCGCCATACTTAAATTCGTTGACGTCCCCCTCCCATCTTGCAATTTGCGCACCCCAGAAAGCCCAACCCTTACTAATATGCACTGAACACACTTCAATTATGAAAGTCTCTACCAGTTCACTGTCCCTGCATCCCCTTCGTCCCCTATGAACACCTTCCTTCCCCCCCCTTTCCACACACACAAACACTAATTCACCACAGGCTCTCAAAACTATCTATCTATCAATGCTGGCCCACCTCTGGCCTCCGCTTCGTACACAATAAGTCACGAGGCGGAGTCATAAGTCATAATACACTAAAACAACAAGCTAAAATGACAACACTACTTCTACCAGGCCCACTAATTATACAGAGCTCCTAATCTTTCCTTTTATCTCCTTGTTACAAAACAAATGGCGCCATCATCATCCCTCACTCGGAAAGACTCCCTACACTCCTGTTTTCCCTCTGTAAAATCCTCTTAAATATCCCAAAAATAAGTAATAATTAAAAACGGAATCTCGCCACGGGTTTATAGTCAAAGTTTCGACAGTCATAGTGTCAAAATATAACAGTTTCGACTCAAAAGTATGGACATTTTATTTCTCCGAATGCATGTTTTTTTTGGTTTTTTTTGGGGCCTGGGGGTCACCCCCAAACCCCCATTTTTTGGGGAAAAACCACTATTTTTACTATACAAAACCCAAAAAAAAAATTACAAAAAAAATGCATTCGATCCTTTTGTTTCGAAAGTATTGTATTTCGAAACTATGTATTCGAAACTTTGACTGGACACCTCGCCACATGGCCTTACAACACCTTACTCTCACTCATGCATGCCATTCTTCCCTACGCACACTAGCCCTTGTTGTTATCATTCGGAAGGGGTGTACTCATGTCTGCGTGTTCACCTGAGCTCCTTCGTCACGGGGTCCCAATAATGACTTTCACTCTCCCAGGAGCAACGCCAGCTCCAAAGAGCAGACAGGAAATCTGTGAAAACGGCTTCTGCACACCTCTACAGGTTTTCGCGATTGGGACTGGTCGCTGGAGGTGGGCATGGCCCCTTCAGAAAAGCAGCTTGGGTCACTAGGATCATGTTGGGGTCACCAAATGTAGGAAAGCCCCCGAGACGCCCACACCAGAAAAAATGCAACCCACTAGGGAAAAAGGCCCCATACCCTTTTTGCAAGGATAACAAGTTTTATTTCCATACAAAACGAAAAAGCGCCAACAAAGAACTCTGCTGCGGAACGGTCTGCCAGAATCTCATGAGCAGTACTGTATAAAGATACATAGCGTCATCAGTGACATCATTACATACAGTAGAATCCTGCGTGGCTGGTTGGTGAGCCCTATACTTAGGCTGCCTGCTCCATAGGGGATGCCAGGTGATTGGTCCAAGCTCCACCTATCCATCTTCCTCCACGTGGGTTATGTTAGGTTAATTTCTTAAGCGCACGGTCGCCCGAGAGCATCATGGCACTAGAGAGGGAGAACATGTTAAAGCCAGATAGTAGGTAGAAAGGAACATGCCTAGAAAAGTGCCTAGAAAAGTGCAGTTTTAAGAGCTTTCCTAAATGCCAGGTGGTTCGATAGTTTCCTAATCAAGAGTGGTAGTCCATTCCAAAGGTTGGCCACAGCAATGGTAAAGGCATGGCCGCCTAACCTAGTACGCCGAAACCTGGGTACTGACAGAAGATCTTCAGTAGAAGAACACAGAGGACGCCCATGTTGATATCTGGAGAATTTAGATTGGAGAAGTTCAGCACCTTGGGAATGAAAAGCACAGTCAACTATATACAGGTCCTTGAATCTAAAGCGCTGGCTGACCGGCAACCAGTGAAGAGAGCGTAGCACCGGGGTGATGTGGGCTCCATAAGGAGTGCCAGTTGCCAACCAGGCTGCAAAGTTTTGTAGATGCTGCAACCGCTGAATACGGCCAATAAGCTGGGCCAAATACAGCGAGTTGTAGTAGTCTAGGCGAGATAGAACTAAAGCCGCAACCACCGGCGGGCAGACACGATCTGGAATCATGGGGAGGACCCTCTTAAGGACCTTGAGTTGGTAATGGCCTGCCTGGCAGACGGCCATGACTTGGTTCACTATAGACAAGGAGGCAGAGAGAATAACCCCCAGATTTTTCACCTTACCAACCGGGATAGGGAGAGAACCAAGAGTGGAAGGCCAGAAAGCAGAAACCCAAAGTGAGGGGGCTGGGGGGGACCCAACCACCTGGACCTCCGTTTTCAATTTGAGCCAATTGTGAAGGCACGACAACACCTCAGTTCAATCTTGGTCTAGCCAGATCAGAATCTGGGTGTCGTTGGCATAGGAGTAGCAATTAAGGTCATGGGAGCAGATGAGACACACCAAGGCCCAAATGTAGATATTAAATAGAATCAGAGACAATGAAGAGCCCTGTGGGACACCTCAAGTGAGGTGACAAGGAGTGGAAAGGAAAGGTGGCATAGAGAGAATCTTTGTATGATCCGCCAGGAATGAAGTGAACCAGGCTAGTACCTGTGCAGATATGCCTATCTGGGCAAGGCGGGATAGCAGGATGGGGTGGTCGACAGTGTCGAATGCCGCAGATAGATCTAATAGAATCTGGGTCCCCACCTCACCTGAATCCACCAGCCTGGACATATCATCCTGGACGGATACTAACACACTCTCAGTACCTCTGCCAGGTCTAAAACCAGCCTGTTTAGTGTTGAAGATATTAGAGGATTCAAGAAAAGAAGAGAGTAAGGGTGCAACCAACAGTTTGTGTAGTTTAGACAAGAAGGGGAGCAAGGAGATAGGGCGGAAAGTTGGATCGAGTGAGGGCTCTTTCAGAAGCTGGACCACCCTGGCAGATTTCAACTCAGATGGACCATTGCCCGATTGACATGAGTCATTTACAGCAGTTGTTAAAGCTACTAGGAGATCTGGCGCAATTTCTTTCATAATCTCCACTGGATTAGCGTCAGACGGGGAAGAAGATTTGATTTTATGGCTAGTTGCTAGTATTTCTCCCTCTGTAAAAAGTGGGAAGGTGGACCATTTGACAATATTTTCTGATGATGTAACATTAGGGGTACTGCTCACCCCATCAGCAGATGTAGCTAGTATTTTGGCGATGTTAGTCCGGATAGCGTGGATTCTATTACTAAAAAAGTGAGACAGACTGTCACACAGTTCTTGAGTTGGTTTAGCCCTAGAGGTGAGTGAGTCCGAAGATGGCAGAGATTTAACAATAGAGAATAATGTTTTTGGCTGACACAGAGCTGTTTCAATCTTAGAGGAGAAATAACATGCTTTGGTGGTTTTAATATCCGCCATATAGGTAGAGAGACAAGATTTATAAGTTTCTCTAAGAAGGGGATCATAGGCTTTACGCCACTTGCGTTCAGTCTGTCTCAGCCTAAATCGAGCTGCTCTGAGTTGGTCGGAAAACCATGGTTGCAAAGGCAGTCTGCGACATTGTATCAGTTTCAGAGGAGCAAGTGTTTCTGCTGTATCCTGAAATGTCTGAGACAGGCGTGACAGGGACCCGGGTGATGCGGAGCTGCAACTAGTAGCTATCCGTACGCTTACCTCTTTAGTGTTGACCGAACGCCATGAGCGTAGCCACACTTTAGGTGCCGGAATCTTAGTTGGCAGATTAAAAGATTTAAATATACAAGTTATCAGAGAGTGATCAGACCAGACCACTGGTTCAGTGGCACTAAAGTTGAGTAGGGAATTGTTCTAGAAAATCAAATTGAGAGTGTTTGCCAGTTTATGTGTGGGACCTTGAACTAGTTGATGTAGTTCGAGATCAGATATGCTATCGAAGAAGGAATTTGTGTCAGCAGGTCTAGGGGCGGTAAAGCGCAAAATTAAATCTCCTGGTACTATAAGGTTAGGATAGTGCATATGCATATCGGATAGGAGATCTCAAAAGGGTTCCCCAAATCCTCCTGAGGGACCCGGTGGACGATAAGTGAGGACAAAGTGCCACCGACAAGTGGGAGAAATAGCAGATCTAAAGAGGAGTGCTTCC
Organism: Ambystoma mexicanum; assembly: GCF_040938575.1. Taxonomy (NCBI): domain Eukaryota; kingdom Metazoa; phylum Chordata; class Amphibia; order Caudata; family Ambystomatidae; genus Ambystoma; species Ambystoma mexicanum. The sequence continues at coordinate 618,197,784 of NC_090921.1, read as the reverse complement.
ATTTTAAGTTCATGAGAGCAGGGCAATTGGATGACCTCATATTCAGCACGAAATTTAACTACAACCCCACCCCCGTAATGTGGGGGGGGGGCGATCAAGGTGGATAATACAGTATTCTGCTGGAATGGCCTGGACCAGAGCTGGTGAGGAGCTAGGTAAGAGCCAAGTTTCAGTGAGGCACAGTAACGCTGCTGCCTGCTCAACAAAAGGTCATATATTTCACCGGAGTGAGCGAGCAGTGAGCGTGTGTTTAATAGCAGTAGGGAGGGTGGGTGGGAGGTGGATTCCTCCACCAAACCTGTACTGTCAGAAGTGGGACAAGCGTGATGAGATGTATACCTCCATCCAGCTGGCAATATGGTGCCTACCGGAGCAAGGGATAACAAAAAGCTTCTAGTATAATGGCCATCGTGCGTGTCCCCGGCACGGACGGGCACAGGCGGGTGATGTTGCAGTCATCATTGATCAGCAGACAGCCAAGTAACAATCATATTACTAAGGAAAACACACCTATCTCTATGTAACAGTGCACCTGGTATGAACAGACAGCGGCCCAGGGGGAAAGCTGAGGTCACACTAACTCACACACTACACTGGCTCCCAGACAGTCTGGCATTTCTCAGAGGTCTCACACCCTCGTTCTAGGCTATAATTTCATCCCTCCCTGCACCTTGCAGCAAAAATTACGTGACCTAGGAGTGAAGGCAGGAATTACCTGCTTTCTGATCTTTCTGATCGATTGGGGATCCAACAGGGTTATGGTTAGTGGTCTGGGATTATATAGTACATTGGAATTCAGGGGTCCTAAAGCCAGCGCATTGGGGTGCTATAACCTAGCATTGGGATTGGTGGCGGTTGGAGGCCTGTGTCCTCCTTCTCATGGGTTTGCACGTTCACAGGCACTCAGTTCTCCTCTCGTGGCCTTGTATTTGTATTTGTATTTATTTTATTTGTATTGCGCACCTTGCCCTGGTGCATCTGGGCGCATAACGAAGAAAGTGGTTACATACAATCAAGGCAGCATACAATGAAAGTGTCAATACAAACATATAAGGTAATTACAGGTAACAGTGGTTACTATTTAATATAGAGTACCATATGTAATGCAGGCTGAGAAAAACAACGTTAAACAGGATTACTGTGAGGACAGTGTGGTTATGATGTTGTGGCAGATGCATCCAGCTCATGGAGCCATGATTTAGTTTTATTCTTAAAGGAATGGAAGGAAGGTTCTGTTCTGAGTGAGGTGGGTATGGTGTTCCATAATTCAGCCGCGAGGACTAGGAAACTAGATCCTCTGGCCGGCTGGAGCTTGAAGCTGGGTATAGTGACTGTGTCTGTGCGTGGACCTCAAGGGCCTAGTAGCTGTATGTTGCATGAAGCGGTTGGTCAAGTATGCAGGTGCCGAGTTGTTCTGACCTTGTGAGTTAAAGCAAGAGTTTTGAGCTAGATACAGTGGGCGACAGGGAGCCAATGTAAATTGCGTCTTATGTCAGAGTTATGTAATCTCCTTGGGAGATTTAGAGCCGCCCTAATGGCATTGTTCTGTGTAACCTGTAACTTATCCAAGTTTCTTTGATGGGTCCCTAGTTATAGGGCGTTACAGAAGTCAATTCTAGACATAATGAGGGTTCTAGCGAGGATAATGCAGTTATCAGTCGTCAAGAAGGGTCTGCAGGCCGTGATGAGTTTGCATGTGTAGGCCGACGCTGATACACAGAGTTTGTTTGTCTAGTCAGAGATAGTGTTGAGTCTAAGTAAATGGCAAGTGTTTTAGTAACGTTGGACACTTTGATAATGTTCCTGTCAATGGTAAAGGATTTGTAGGCTGGGTCAAGTTTAGTGAGTTTAATGTGTAAGCCGAGGAGAAGAAGCTCAGATTTGTCATCATTAAGGCAGAGCCCATGATGAGCCATCCCAGCTTAAATGACTGAGTAGACTACATTAAGAGCTTTGGAGTCAGTTACATAGTCACCTGTGATGGGGATGAGTATCTGGGTGTCGTCAGCATAGTTGGTGTATGAGACACCCAGATAATCAAGTATGTCAAAGAGCAGCTTAGTAAACACATTGTACAATGTGGGGGATACACACGATCCTTGTGGGACTCCAAACGGGACTGGGGCTGGTTGGGCAGAGGCAGAAGGTGAAAAAACACTCATGGTTCTATTAGCCAGGAAGGAGCTGATCCACGATGTGGCAGCCTCAGAGAAATGGGCAGCTGTTTTGAGGTGTTGACAGAGGATGTTATGATCTACCAGATCAAAAGCAGCTGAAAGATCAAGGAGACATAGGAGTGCCATCTTGCCCTTGTCTTTGAGATCCTCAATTTGTGTTTTTAAGTCAATCATGGCGGTCTCCGTCCCATGTCTAGGGCCGAATCCTAATTGCCTTAGGCCCAATAGTTTTTTTGTTTCGAGGTAATCCTGGATTTGTAGGTAGGCTGCCCTGTCCAGAATTTTTAGTAGGTAAGGCACCGTGGTGATAGGCCTGTAGTTAGCTGGGTTATTCGGGTCCAGTGTAGGTTTTTTGAATAGTGGGATGACCCACACGTCCTTGAGGTCATCCGGGACAATACCAGATTTAAATGAGGCATTTATGAAGGTTGTGATGAAGGGAGCAGGACCATGCGCTGCCTCCTTAATGATGCGAGCAGGGCATGCATCACCTTGACAATTTGAAGGTTTGAGCTTCTTAATAATATTTTCAACTTCCCAAATGGCAAGAGGCGTGAAACTGAAAGGTATGAAGGCGTGTTTAGGCGTGGGGAGGTTGTGAGATGGGGAGTAAGTTGGAAGGTCGGAGAGGTTACTTCTTCTGGCGTTACTTTTAGCGTGCAGCATAGAGATTTTGTCTAGGAGTCCCTTTTGGATGTTGGTACACCAGGCAGTATCTGGGGTACAGGTGTCCAGAGTATTGTAAGCATCTTTTTTGGCATCCAAGTGAGCTTCTTTATAAATAGAGGAGGACATAGTGAGTTTATTTTTGTTGACTGGTGACGGTGTACTTTTCCAATGTGCCTCAGCCTTTCTTTTTCCTTTGCGAAGGCCTCTAAGATGAGGAGTGAACCAAGTATTGAGGCGGAGGCGGGGTTTTTGTTTGTGCAGTTTTAGTGGCGCAATGGTGTTGAGGGCTTTCAGCATGGCATGATTATAAGTATCTACTAGGACTGTGAGGTCAAAGCAGGATGTAGATGTGGTGTTAAGCAGAGGGAGGACCAGCGGTAGCAGTTTCTCCATTGTGATATCCTGCTTATTACGAGTGTGGATGGGAGGAGCGAGGTAAGGTTTAGATGTTTGAGGGTTGGATTTAATAGGGAAGATTATTTTGTGATGATCTGACCAGAAGCAAGGGGTCACAGAGATCAAGTTGGGCGAGCAGTTCAGGTCAGCAACCCAATCAAGGGTGCAACCTTTATTATGGGTAGGCTCTTTAATGTGTTGGGTGAGTCCGAAGTTGGTTAGAATACTTGCTAGGTTGAGGGCTTTGGGGTCGTTTACGTCCTGGTACCCTAGATTGAGATCGCCGAGTAGAAGGATGTGTGAGTTAGGTTTGGTAATAGTGGCAAGGATGGAAGAGATGTCCTCCGTGAATGTGGAGGTGGGACCTGGTGGTCTATAGATGAGGTACATTGTGGCAGTTTGGTTGGGAGAGATTGGTAATTTAATAGAGAGTAGCTCAGCAGATGGGATCTGGAGGTTAGGGATAATTCTGAGTTCAAGTGAGCTCTTGAAGATAAAGGCTAATCTTCCGCCCTTTTTTGATTAGAGTCCCTATCACTCCTGATAATGGAGTAATTGTCAGCGATCGCAAGTGACAGGGCAGGGTGCGCTGCCTCATGCCACCACGTCTCCGTGATAGCAAGGAAGTCTACATTTTCAGTTAAGATCAAGTCAGTGATCTCTAAGGCATGGGAAGGGAGTGATCGAGCGTTAATGAGTGCCCCTTTGACCTTAAAGTCCACAGTGTTGGTTGTGCTGTTAGCCAGGCGGGGTTCAGCAATTATATTGGCAGACAGCACAGTGGCTGGGTGGAAATTGGGTGTTGGGGAGTAGCTGGGAGAGTTGTAGTGCTGGCGATGGGCACAATGGATTCTAGATGCTAATCTAAGGTTTCTGGCCAGGATGTCACAAGGTTGGCTTACATGTGTAAGTGTAGTCTGGATGGTAGTACGAAATGGAGCAGCTAAGTATGTAGGCAGAAGGCTGTTGGCAATGGGGACAGTATTTGGTACCTAGTCTCTGGTTTCTAACATAGATGGAAGCGGGGCGATTGGCAAAGGAGACTTTATTATTTAAATCGTGATCTGGTTGGCGGTTGCATGGCAGTGTCGTGAGCCAAGCCTCAGATTTCTAACTTGCGTAGGGCGCGGTTGATTAGGCATGGGTTTGGACGCAAAGTGTTGTAGCCAGAGGGCTGGTGCATTGAGGTAGGGATTGGAAGGAGTCATGTTAGCAAGAGACATAAGGTAGTGATGGTGTAATGTGGCGGTAGCTGGTGCGCATGGATGATAATGCTGCAATGTATAAGTGCGAGGTGTGAAGGTATTGTAAGGTATCCAGATCAGGACCCAAAAGGAGAGCAGCGTTATGGAGCGTTGTGTAGGTTGCCGTGTTGGTTTGCAAGAACTGGGAGACTGGGGTGAGGAGAAATCAACAGTCCAGGGCATTTTAACAGACTAAGCAGGAAAAAAAAATAAGAAAAAGTGCAGACTGTAGCCACTACTAAAATGGAATGGTACAAAATGACCTCCCGAGAATGAGTTGGCCAGTATGGTGTTGACACCTGTGTGGTAGGTATGCAGCATAGAAGGCATATTGAGTTATACACAGATTGGCAACAGTTAAGGAAGGGGAGGGTGCATAATACAGTCAAACAATCAATAAATCAGGACGTATATGTTACTAGATAGCAATGCGGAAATGACAAAGAATGCAAGCAACAATGAAGTTATGCATCATCAGGCAGTACTGTGCCTCCAGAAGGCTGTGTACCAGCCAGCTACAAGGATAGGCGCAAAGAAGACTGACCCTTAGTGTGTGGCATTCTGGTGGAGCGTAAGCAGAATGTGAATGCCTGGAGCCAAATGCAATGACAGCGGTGTAAACAGATATGCAATAAAAGTTGGATTTGTTAGGTATAGTGCTAAGTCAGAGCAACACCATCAATAATGAAGTCAATAAAGGGAGGCAAGGCGGTACTAGCAACCATAACATCGCATCCACTTAAGCAGTAAACAAAACTATGTCAAGCAATATGGTAGCTTGAGTTCAAGTTCAGGGAGGAGTAGTGAAGTCCGTGTGACGCGTAGAGACTAGTAGTTTAACAGCAATGGCCACTAGCCCAAGTAATATGCACACACCTGTGAATAAGAGCATATGGTGACATATGCAAGGTCCGAACGACAGGAAGTGCCAAGGCAGTTAGAGCGAGGTATAAGGGGAATGTATAGCAATAATGCATGCCATCAGTTCGAAGGGTGGGATCGATGCAGTGTACTCACAGCAATTTGACCAGGGGTGCTGGCCGACGGTCCGTACGGCAACAGACAGGCAGAGGACAGGAGACAGTCCTTTTGTCATGGTCCTTCGGGCGGTGGGCCGGCTCACGCATAGCCAGCGTCGGATTGGCCAATTCAACAGGGCCAACAGCCAAGCGGGTGGATGTAGCCAAGGTGGAAGAGGGCACCACCGAAATCAGACAAAGCAGAGGCTTGCGGCCATCTTATCAGGGCCATTGTTCCCAGGGCGCAAAGATTGGCAACATTTTAGAATAATGAAGGGTTTTATCGATCTGTGCATCTATGGCCTTTCTCATCAGTGTGTGGGACACAACCTATTCCTTTGCTCATGTTCGCCACCTAGGCCTGAAGTGCTAAATGCCACACTATGTTTAAACTTTGTGCCACAACATGACTGCTAATATCTAAGGTGGCTGGTATTCCTGCATGTGCGCTACACCTAAAAAACATGCAATAATATGATTGTTTAAAAGACTGTAAGAGCACCACCCCTGGTTTCTTACATTACTGATGACGGCCTTTGCCTTATTGTAAAGTGCCTGGGGGTGCGGGAAGATCGTGTCTCCTTCCCAACACCTCTGAAGCCAAATAACAATGGCTTAATGAGGACCTTACCTCCCTGCGCAGGAAAAAAGGGCCATTGAACATCTTTGCAAAAAGAAGGCCTTTCCTAGCAATTGCAATGCCCTTGCCATGGCCTCACACAACTACAAATCCATGGTCATCTCCATCAAAGCAAACTCATATAATGACTGCATCAACAGCGCAGGTTCCAACACAAGAGAACTCTTCTCTATCCTGAGAGAGCCTGAGACTCCAATTCTCATTACACCTACCACCACCGCAGACAAAATCTGGTGTACTTCCATACATGACACCCTAGAGCACAAAATCACAAAATCACTTCCCTGCAGGTGAAAATTAGTGCCAAGAAAGCCAGTCTTGCCACTAAAGCACCCACACCCACACCCACCCGCGACTATAAATACTCGATCCACTCCGGTTTTTCACTCGGAAGCGGATGGAGAGTCTCGGGTAACAACTACATCTGGGAAACCTGCTTTTCTGCTTTTCTTCATCTCAACTTGTAAGTATGGCTACTCAGCAACCACATTGAGCCTCACAGCCAATGTTCACCCTTTTTCTTAATACACCTTGCTTTCTCTTTTTCTTAAATTACCAGATTCGGACATCCTATCCACAGAGAAGCCTTAGATGACTGCATGTGGAGTCCTAAATTTCTTTTACAAGTAAGATCTATTCCATTCACTATTATCTTCTGCACTAATAAATCCTATTATACCACCCTTACTTCAATTCTTTCACATAATCTGTAGACTCTATTACAACCTATGGCTACTTTTTCTACTTTTTTAAGTAAGTGCCTTTATAATATCAGCACTTAGCCCAGTAGATCAGAACTATTTTTATACAACCTTTCAGGTTAGTATTCAAGCCACCATCCAAATTGTTAATATTATTAATAAGTAATGGCATATTCAGGATGAGATCGGTTTGTCCTTTATCTTAATAGGCTCCCAGCATTAGCTAATCTCTTAATATAATATATTTTTCTTTTGAGCAATGAAACTGATCCTGAATTCAAAGAATGAAGTAATGATGTACATAAAAACATATATACGTGCTTCTAACTGGTTATTGAAGAACCCTGTTTTCTGCCTTAAATGTACATATGAATATTAATATGAATATTAGATTATTTATTTAATTTATTTTTTCTTCAGTGTTTATACTTAATGTAAAGAATACAGAACAGATTGCCCCCGATGAAGAGTGAAAATTGATACTCGAAACGCGTTGGGCCAGATTATACTTTGAATGTTTTTTTGTTAAAAATCTGAATAAATTACTGTTTTTCTGATAAACAGATGAATTGTCAAGTATTAATTGAGACACTTCAGAATATTTTGCAGTCATAGCAAAGCACAGAAACTTACTGAAATTAAGAACCAAACCCTGTAAAAAACAAAAGGTTACTAGTTGTACCCTTAAAAACTCTATACGGGCCACGGCCCTTGTTGATAGTGTGCAGGGGACGCGGGTTTCCTTAATCAGGAAACCATTTGTTCAATTATTTTATCATTGCTGCCAAGAAGAATATAAAATGCCACAGTAAGGACTAGTTGCACCGAAATGCCAGTCTAGCCAGGCAATTACACTTATCATTGCTTTAACAGATATGCCCAGTGCAAAATATCAAGCCACGGCAAGAAATGACTAGACTGGCTGCACCCAAATGCCAGTCCCGACAGGTAATACACACGTATCATGCGTACTTTATCATAGATGCCCTGCAAAAATGTCACGCCACATTAAGAAAGACTTGGGGCCTCATTACGAGAATGGAGGTAGCCATGGAGCTATTAGCTCCATGGCTTTCTCCGTTCTGGGCTCCATTACCGGGTTCCTGCAAAGGGACTTACCGTGTTACTCCAACATAGGAGGACCCGGTAATTCCTCCTTGCAGGAACCCATCCCCATTGAGCCCCCATAGGGCTCAATGGGAATGGTGAGGGAGGTAATAACGGGCAGATTACAAACCAGGTGTGCTTTCCGGGTCCCGCGAGGGGAAGCTTGTAATCGGCGCTCCCAGAATGAAGGGGGCCGGTCCCATACCGGCCCCCTTCATTACGGGAGCTCCAGCCTTATAATGAGGCCCTTGCTGTTCCAAAATGCAAATCTAGACACTAATAACACATATCATGCCTGCTTTATCATGGATGCCCATTACATGTGAGCATGCCCCTCCTGTCCCACCCTCCAGACACGCCCCTATCCCTCCAAACCTCCTCCTCCAACTCCAAGCTCAGCCCCTTGATTCAATCTCCACGTCCCTCTTCCTTGTCCCAGTATTTATGTATGAGGCAAGATGTTTCATAGGGAAGTACTGGGATGAGGAAGAGTAGGACTAGGAGTAATGGAGATTACATGTAATATATGTATTGAGCACAAGCTCATTTATACTGCACCCATCCACTCATACCCCAGCCGCCCATACATCATGCACTCACTCACACACATTACATAACATACATAACATGCACACACACACATTTAAACACAAAAACACCACTTTCTTATCTTTTCCAAATACATTGTTGCTCTGACAAGGAACTCCTGCCGGCAGGTCTACAGACACAAGGAACCAGCTCCGGTTCTTGTCAAGCGCAGTGCAGGGGAGACAGAGCCTTCTTTTATGTCCTGTGGGTGTGGGGTGAGAGAGTTATTTTTGAAGTCAGTCTAACTTCAAAAAGAAATTAAAACCGTAACAGAAATAATTTCTTTTTGAAGTCAGAGTGACTTCAAAAAGAAATTAATGTAAAGAGGGCTGTCATCTGAGAGCCCTCATTACTTTCGGTTTCTCTCTGCCTCTGCATACCCCAGGGGTCGCAGAGGCAGAGCCAGAGGTTGCACAGGAGTTGCCAGGGATTGCAATGGTGACCCCTGGTGACCCCCCAATTGATGCCCCTGGGTGGGGCCCATGGGAGGAGGGTGGCCTAGGGCAGCAGGGTTTTCTAATTCTTATGTATTGCTTTTTTCAGCTTCCCCCGGCACCCATGGTGGGGGTTGGTGGATCAGTTGGTGCGATTGGAGAACCAGTGTTTCAAGAGCAGCTTCTGAGCCAGTAGGAGCCTGAAGTTGTGGGGGAGTGGGATCAGGTGGCTGAAGGTCAGGGCAAATGTAGGCCAGACCTCCTGATATCGCTCCCACGCTGCGTGGAGGATTGGTTATCTTCCCACGCTGGAAGCTATGAAGCTGGGGCTCTCAGACAGCTGGCGGCTGGCATCTTTGACATGATAAACTGCTGATACATTAGGCTTGTCTGGAAACAGCAGAGGTACAGGTGGTGGGAGTGCACCAAAGGTTGGCCCAGGATGGTAAGGTTGTCAGACAGCCACTTATGTGGGGCCCGGCAACCCGGTAGGTGCGCTAAGAGGTAGTGTGAAGGTACTGGGATGGGATCTCACTGGTGGTTGGCAGAGGCCGGTATGGCGTGCCATGCTGGAGCGTACAAGTGGCTTGCATACCCAGTAAGTGGGTCTAGGGCTGGTGTGTGGATGAGAAGCATGCTGTTGCGGTTGGTGGTGTGGTTGTTAAATCATGTGATGGACAGGTGATTGTTTTATGAATGCATCTGCTGAATTTCCTAGGTGTGGTGGCAGAGCGTGTGCCTACCATGTGGGTGCAGGGTTGGGAGTGAACCATTTGCCATTTGTCAGTGGAGGACAGGCAGGTGGCCATACATGGGACCTACAAAGGGGAGCTTTTCGATCCCCATGGGCATGCTTGTGGGACCGTGGTTGTAAAGGTGTTGGTAGCAGAGCAGATGTCAGTTAGGGGCAGGGATATGCCTTGTCGAAAGCTCCCAAGGGAGGGCTGATCGACTCAGGAGGTATGGAGGTATGCTAGCCACACTTTAGGTGCCGGAATCTTAGTTGGCAGATTAAAAGATTTAAATATACAAGTTATCAGAGAATGATCAGACCAGACCACTGGTTCAGTGGCACTAAAGTTGAGTAGGGAATTGTTCTAGAAAATCAAATTGAGAGTGTTTGCCAGTTTATGTGTGGGACCTTGAACTAGTTGATGTAGTTCGAGATCAGATATGCTATCGAAGAAGGAATTTGTGTCAGCAGGTCTAGGGGCGGTAAAGCGCAAAATTAAATCTCCTGGTACTATAAATACTCGATCCACTCCGGTTTTTCACTCGGAAGCGGATGGAGAGTCTCGGGTAACAACTACATCTGGGAAACCTGCTTTTCTGCTTTTCTTCATCTCAACTTGTAAGTATGGCTACTCAGCAACCACATTGAGCCTCACAGCCAATGTTCACCCTTTTTCTTAATACACCTTGCTTTCTCTTTTTCTTAAATTACCAGATTCGGACATCCTATCCACAGAGAAGCCTTAGATGACTGCATGTGGAGTCCTAAATTTCTTTTACAAGTGAGATCTATTCCATTCACTATTATCTTCTGCACTAATAAATCCTATTATACCACCCTTACTTCAATTTTTTCACATAATCTGTAGACTCTATTACAACCTACGGCTACGTTTTCTACTTTTTTAAGTAAGTGCCTTTATAATATCAGCACTTAGCCCAGTAGATCAGAACTATTTTTATACAACCTTTCAGGTTAGTATTCAAGCCACCATCCAAATTGTTAATATTATTAATAAGTAATGGCATATTCAGGATGAGATCGGTTTGTCCTTAATGTAAAGAATACAGAACAGATTGCCCCTGATGAAGAGTGAAAATTGATACTCGAAACGCGTTGGGCCAGATTATACTTTGAATGTTTTTTTGTTAAAAATCTGAATAAATTACTGTTTTTCTGATAAACAGATGAATTGTCAAGTATTAATTGAGACACTTCAGAATATTTTGCAGTCATAGCAAAGCACAGAAACTTACTGAAATTAAGAACCAAACCCTGTAAAAAACAAAAGGTTACTAGTTGTACCCTTAAAAACTCTATACGGGCCACGGCCCTTGTTGATAGTGTGCAGGGGACGCGGGTTTCCTTAATCAGGAAACCATTTGTTCAATTATTTTATCATTGCTGCCAAGAAGAATATAAAATGCCACAGTAAGGACTAGTTGCACCCAAATGCCAGTCTAGCCAGCCAATTACACTTATCATTGCTTTAACATATATGCCCAGTGCAAAATATCAAGCCACGGCAAGAAATGACTAGACTGGCTGCACCCAAATGCCACTCCAGACAGGTAATACACACGTATCATGCGTACTTTATCATAGATGCCCTGCAAAAATGTCACGCCACATTAAGAAAGACTTGGGGCCTCATTACGAGAATGGAGGTAGCCATGGAGCTATTAGCTCCATGGCTTTCTCCGTTCTGGGCTCCATTACCGGGTTCCTGCAAAGGGACTTACCGTGTTACTCCAACATAGGAGGACCCGGTAATTCCTCCTTGCAGGAACCCATCCCCATTCTCATTGAGCCCCCATAGGGCTCAATGGGAATGGTGAGGGAGGTAATAACGGGCAGATTACAAACCAGGCGTGCTTTCCGGGTCCCGCGAGGGGAAGCTTGTAATCGGCGCTCCCAGAATGAAGGGGGCCGGTCCCATACCGGCCCCCTTCATTACGGGAGCGCCAGCCTTATAATGAGGCCCTTGCTGTTCCAAAATGCAAATCTAGACACTAATAACACATATCATGCCTGCTTTATCATGGATGCCCATTACATGTGAGCATGCCCCTCCTGTCCCACCCTCCAGACACGCCCCTATCCCTCCAAACCTCCTCCTCCAACCCCAAGCTCAGCCCCTTGATTCAATCTCCACGTCCCTCTTCCTTGTCCCAGTATTTATGTATGAGGCAAGATGTTTCATAGGGAAGTACTGGGATGAGGAAGAGTAGGACTAGGAGTAATGGAGATTACATGTAATATATGTATTGAGCACAAGCTCATTTATACTGCACCCATCCACTCATACCCCAGCCGCCCATACATCATGCACTCACTCACACACATTACATAACATACATAACATGCACACACACACATTTAAACACAAAAACACCACTTTCTTATCTTTTCCAAATACATTGTTGCTCTGACAAGGAACTCCTGCCGGCAGGTCTACAGACACAAGGAACCAGCTCCGGTTCTTGTCAAGCGCAGTGCAGGGGAGACAGAGCCTTCTTTTATGTCCTGTGGGTGTGGGGTGAGAGAGTTATTTTTGAAGTCAGTCTAACTTCAAAAAGAAATTAAAACCGTAACAGAAATAATTTCTTTTTGAAGTCAGAGTGACTTCAAAAAGAAATTAATGTAAAGAGGGCTGTCATCTGAGAGCCCTCATTACTTTCGGTTTCTCTCTGCCTCTGCATACCCCAGGGGTCGCAGAGGCAGAGCCAGAGGTTGCACAGGAGTTGCCAGGGGTTGCAATGGTGACCCCTGGTGACCCCCCAATTGATGCCCCTGGGTGGGGCCCATGGGAGGAGGGTGGCCTAGGGCAGCAGGGTTTTCTAATTCTTATGTATTGCTTTTTTCAGCTTCCCCCGGCACCCATGGTGGGGGTTGGTGGATCAGTTGGTGCGATGGGAGAACCAGTGTTCCAAGAGCAGCTTCTGAGCCAGTAGGAGCCTGAAGTTGTGGGGGAGTGGGATCAGGTGGCTGAAGGTCAGGGCAAATGTAGGCCAGACCTCCTGATATCGCTCCCACGCTGCGTGGAGGATTGGTTATCTTCCCACGCTGGAAGCTATGAAGCTGGGGCTCTCAGACAGCTGGCGGCTGGCATCTTTGACATGATAAACTGCTGATACATTAGGCTTGTCTGGAAACAGCAGAGTTACAGGTGGTGGGAGTGCACCAAAGGTTGGCCCAGGATGGTAAGGTTGTCAGACAACCACTTATGTGGGGCCCGGCAACCCGGTAGGTGCGCTAAGAGGTACTGTGAAGGTACTGGGATGGGATCTCACTGGTGGTTGGCAGAGGCCGGTATGGGGTGCCATGCTGGAGCGTACAAGTGGCTTGCATACCCAGTAAGCGGGTCTAGGGCTGGTGTGTGGATGAGAAGCATGCTGTTGCGGTTGGTGGTGTGGTTGTTAAATCATGTGATGGACAGGTGATTGTTTTATGAATGCATCTGCTGAATTTCCTAGGTGTGGTGGCAGAGCGTGTGCCTACCATGTGGGTGCAGGGTTGGGAGTGAACCATTTGCCATTTGTCAGTGGAGGACAGGCAAGTGGCCATACATGGGACATACAAAGGGGAGCTTTTCGATCCCCATGGGCATGCTTGTGGGACCGTGGTTGTAAAGGTGTTGGTAGCAGAGCAGATGTCAGTTAGGGGCAGGGATATGCCTTGTCGAAAGCTCCCAAGGGAGGGCTGATCGACTCAGGAGGTATGGAGGTATGCTTGGGTGTGGGAGCACTTGGGTGAGAGGTTCGGTCACTTGCAACAATTCAGTGTGACTATATGGTTAAAGTGGGGGCATTCAAGGTGGCACAGGGGCCTGCAGGAGGGTCTTTGGGGTACAAGGAACATGGAACTGAAATTATGAAATTATGCTTTAACTGTGTGTTTTTTCCACCATTAGATGAGAAGAAGTCTTATGGTGATCATTCCCTTCTGCAGAGTTTGCCAGCATTGGGCAGGTGGGGTGGTCGGTTCTTGATTATGATCCTGTGAAGGACAATGATGACATATCTCAGTTGGCTTTCACCATGGGCAGACTCTGGACCAGCTCTGGAAAGGCACTGTCTCAAAAGTTCAAGTGGACGGGTAAAGGAAGACTGCAGCTAGACTTCTGGTGGGGTTGGACTACCTGGTTTTGTTGGGGGGAGAGTTCCCCTAACCAGTAGGTCAGTGTGGTGATAGGTATGTAGGTTTAGCATATTACATTGAATTTATATTGCTCCCAATCAGTGTGGGATACTGGTAGAGAGATTGTCCCCCTACTACTAGCCCCTCTTCGGGGCCCTTTCCCAACTTCTGCGTCCCTCTCTCTCTCTCTCTCTCTCCCTCTCTCTCTCTCTCTCTCTCTGTTCTTCCTTCTGGCCCGACTCACTCTGCAGGGCACACCCTTGACATTCTGATCTCCTCATTCCTTCCCCTCTCCAACCCTCTCACCACTCCTCTCTCTTTGAGTGACCACTTTCTTTTTTCCTCCCACCTTTCTCTCTCTACCTTTCAGGCTAAGCTGAACCCAGCACTGTCACCCACCTTCTCAGTCCTCTGGCCAATGAAGCGTGTGTCAGTAGAGGCCTTTGCCTCCTCCTCCTATACCTTTGGCTGACTCACACTCTGATAAAGCCCTCTCCAACCTTCATCTCTCTATCTCTAACACTCTTGATGTCCTTGCCCCTGTCATGAGAATCCATTTGAAGCCTGCATCCAAGTGCAACTTTGGGTACGATTCCTACCTCGCCACCCTTAAGCGCAAGTGTATGGGGGCTTACAGGGAGCAACAAGCACACCCTCTGACAAACTAGTCTGTCGCCTGCTCCAAAGGCATTACAGACTCGCTGTCCTCTCTAAGAATAGACCCTACATACAAACCTGCATCTCGGCAGCCTCTAACAACTCGGCCAAACTTTTTAAAATCTGCAAGGAGTTGCCCAATCCTGTTGCAGTCTCTACCTCTCCTGTTCCCTCCCAGGATCTTTGCATGGCTCTGGCTTCTCATTTCACTCCTAAAACTCAGGACATCCTGTCCACTCTTGTTAACTCTACCTCCTCTTCCTCGCCCTCTATCACAGCATATTCCTCTTCGGCCCTTACTCCTACTCCTTTCTCTTCCTTTCCCCTGTTCACCCCTGACGAGGTTTCTAGACAAGTCCAATCTCATCAAAGTAGGTGCTCCCTGCTCTTCCAGAACCATCAAGGACCACATCAACACCCTGGCTCCAGCCTTGGCTGATTTCTGAAATCACTCTTTTGCCACAGGAACATTCCCTTTACCCCTTAAGCATTCCCTTGTGCATCACCTTCTTAAGAAGCCCTCTGCCGATCCTTCCTCTCTGGCAAACTATCACCCAATCACTCCTTTCCTGGGCAAACTGTTGGAAAAGCTGGCCATCTCCCAACTTAATCTACATACTGAATCTGTTGGTTGTCTCCAAGACCACAAGTCTGGCTTTAGAGCAGCCAGAAGCATGGAAACTGTTCCGCTGAACACCTGCTCTCTAATCTTGACTCTAACCTTCCTTCTGACCTCATTCTCCTTGATCTAGCCTCTGATTTCAATGCGGTCACCCACAACATCCTGCTCAATCGCTTCTGTGACAACCTGGTATCTCTGGTCAGGCCCTCGTCTGGTAGACCTCTTTTCTCACTGATCAAACCTCTGAGGTCCAACGTGGGTCTTTTCTCTCTTCTATCCCTCTTACTACTTGTGGTGTTCCTCAGGGGTCTATCCTCTCTCCCTGGCTCTTCAACCACTATCTGGAACCTCTTGCCCACCTCATCTCTACATTCTGTTCTAACTTTCAGTGTTATGCGGATGACACCCAGCTCTCCTTCAGGTTCTCTTCACCACCTCTGCTCCTTCTTTCATACTAGACTGCCTGTCCGCAATTCAGGAATGGCGTGCCTCCAATGATCGCTGCCTTATGCCAGTAAGACTGATATCCTCCTCATTGGGACCCCTGCTCCCTCCTTTCCTCTCTCACTCTGGCCGCCTAACATGAGCCCTCTACCTGCTCCTTCCTGTGGGGCTAAGAACCTTGGGGACTTTAAAGACTGGAGGGGGGTGTCTGTACTTCTGCTCTCTATATGGTAGAGGAGAGGCACAGAGGACCCCAGCCAAGATTCTCTATTATTGGTATCGTGGTCGAGCAATCAAGGCCTAGCTTCTCAGGAGGTGATGCAGGCTGATTCTTAAGTACAGTGTAGTCCCCAAGCCCCCACAAAGGAATGTCCACACACTGTAATGGTTAAAACACAGTCTTTATATAATTAATATTCAAGGTTATGTACACTATCACAATAACTCACTTTGTGCTCAGAAAATCAACAATGGTAAATATATACAGTTCTTCAGTGGTACCACAAATATTATCAGATCTCATTAAAGTGCATCAACTATACTGTCAAAATGTCACACAGATCAATAAAGAAGAAACCAGCAGTAGCGAGAGGAAGGAAAGCAAGATGGTTGAAACAATAGGCAGAATACTGGCCTCTACCGTTAAGCACGGTTCTGTGTGCAGATCCCCCCACCTGGGCAACCTTTAAAGCAAAGATGTATCATAAGCCCAGTCCATATACTGTTCTACGAGTCTTACTTCCCTCTACAATAGTTCTACAGCTCCAATGCACCTGGAATTGTAGCATTCGTCATCGGGGAATCAACGGCCCTTCTTGAGTGCCCTACCTTTAAGGCAGGAGTCACTGTTCGTCGAACGTCCGACGGTGAACAGGGTGAACTACGGCGGTGAAGTGGCAGCTTCGTTCCTACCGGTGCTCGTCGACGATGGAGCGTTGGCATCCTGCAAGGAAGCGTTGTGCGGGGCACATTGGTGACAGTAATTCTCCACTGCAACGAGATGTTGAAGAACTGTGGCCCAGCAAGGGTGTCGAGTCGTCGCCGTCTCTGTGGTCTTTAGGTGGCGGGAAACCCACCGGCGGATGCTCCTTGGCGTGTCGACGGTCGGGCCTTCTCCAGCGGGTTAAAGCAGGCGGCGATGCAGACGAGAGCGTCCTTGGCTCAAATTAAGTTCTTAGGCAAATGGGAGCACGGCGGCTCCAGTCGGCAACTGTGGTCATCGACAGGGCTGACAACAGTCCGGGTGCTTCTCTTTGGGATTCCGCGGCAGTCCCCGTCTCCGGTCGGCAGCCTGTCATAGGTCTGTCTACCAGGGAGCTTTGGCAAAGATCAGCTGGTGCACGATGGTCCCTCGTAGCTCGGGAAGAGGGCGCCTTACCAGGTCCTCTCTGGGTCAGTCCTTGGAGACACAGCCGCTTTCAGATCAACGAAGTAGAGCAGCAGCAAGACTTCTCTTCCAGCAGGGCTTCAAGGTTAAGCTTCAGTTTCAACTCCAGTTTCTCTTCAGCTTCTGAACACGAATTCTAGTAGTGAGAGGCCCCCAGATATATTAGTTGATCTCCCATTCATTCTGCTGGGTCACACTCAGGCAACCAATCGGTCAGAAGGGCATTCATGCAGGCAGGCATCCAATCAGGTGCATAGTGCATTCAGGCCATTCTCTCCTCTCCAGACACTCACAACAAGTTATGTGTATTGGGACAAGTACCCAGCCATCCAACACTCCACACTGCATTCATACCAGTTTCGGGCAGGGCTGTCTCAGTCATTGTGTCAACCACCAGATACTAGACACCCACAACACAGAATGCATATTCGTCACACACTCCATTCACCCAGGTCCCACCCACAGGGTGTACCCACAACATACAGTCATTGGGAAGGCTCCAGCCAGTCTGGCCTGGACTTCACAACAACACCATATATGGAATGTCCACCCAACAGCCGGTCAGGAGGAAGGGACAGAGTCAGGGCTTCCCAGGACTTTGGGAAAACAAGGCAATAGGCAATAGAAAGCAAGAGGCCACAGGGGCCATCTTGTTTCCTATCAGCAATCAAAGGATTCCAATGGCAGGGCCAGGGTATCCCAAAATGGAGGATACTCAGGGCACCTGTCAAATTCAGCATGGAGCTGCCACCAGCCCATACCCTGCTCTGTGGGTCAAACATAGGTGCCCAAACAAATACACTAGGGGCACAGGGTTGTACCCCCACCCATGGGTGCCATAAGGGTATCCCATGGGTCTGTACACCAAACCAAAAGAGAGAGCTGCACCGACAGGAGACCCACATGAGCTCCTGCATGGAAAACACGACAGAACACACGATAAAAAGCAGTAAAGGACAAGGATACGGAGGCCCTGTCCATCCGATGCGTTTCCAGCATCACAGGAACATCTTCATCTCCACCCTCTCCTTCTCTCCTCACAGTTCTGACATCTCTAAGAAGTCACACTATCAGCTGCACCTCCTCAGAGGTATTCTTTCTTTTCTCACTTTCCATCAGCTGTTCACTGTCTCCAGAGCCCTGGTCCTCTCTAGGCTGGAATACTGTAACAGCCTCTTTCTAAATCTACCTGCCTCTACTCTTCGCCCTTTTGAACTTATCCAGAACAGGACTGCAAGACTTGTCCTTGGCCTCAAGCCCAGGGATCGGATCTCTCCAGCTCTGAAATCCCTCCACTTGTTCCCTGTGGCTGCAAGGATCAAGATCAAGACCCTTTGCATCGTCCACAAGACGTTATGAGGCTGAGGACTGCACTACCTCCAACTTTCTCTTCCTAAGCAACAAGCCCTCTGTTCATCTACCTCCAACTCTGTGAGGGTCAGGCACTTCTCCGGGCAGAGAGTGGGGGGTAGATCTCTTTTATCTGCTGGGGCCTCTCTCTGGAACACCCTCCCAGCCTCTCTCAAACTTGAGCAGGACCACCTCCGGTTCCGGAAACAACTCAAGTCTTTCCATTTTGCTTCTGCTTTCTCTCTAACCTTACCTGCTGATATCCCTGACAGCTCCGCACACTGGTCCCCTGGCACCCACTGAACTTTGGGTCTAGGCTCCTGCATGTCCAATTGTCCTTGCACTGCCTCTGGGCCACCCATGCACTTACGGCTTTGTATCTGCAACCCTGCAGTCCCCTGATTCTCTGCACTTATGAGCCATTTACCAGCAGCACTTATGAGCTACCTGCACTTTCTCCCCACCCCCTCTTTCCCCCCACACTTGCTCGATCAGAATGTCACAAGGCCTAGTAAGATCATTGTGTTTTCCTCCCTCTGTACTCCCTTCCGTGCCTTGTCGCACTAGAAACACTTGTGTACAGGTGCGTTATAAATGACTTATCATATCATATATCATACTTGGGGGTCAAAGCTGTAGGCTCTACGGTGAATCAGTCATGGCCGGCACTCACGAAACGGTGCTTAACTCCAGAATGGGACTGGAGGGTTTGGGTCCAGTCACAGGGGTGTCCTCATTTTCCCAGGACACGTTCTTTGGGCGTGGGGGAGATGGGCAGAACCAGTCCACCACACGTAACGGATGGGCTTTGGGGAATATTGAAAATGTTTGAATAACGTGCATTCTCTGCTGTTTCATTTTGTAAATGAATAATTAATTGCAGACAAGTGCCTTCCAAATGATCACAGTGCCTTGTCTCTCCTTGGCCTAACCGCCTGGGCCGCCCAAGGTACTGGCCAAGAATCATGGAAGATTTACTGTGCACGTTGAATGAAAAATCCATTACAGATGGCATACGTGTTTTGCAAGGTCAAGTTCCAGAAAGCAATTTTCTTGGTCTACCATTGGCTGGGAAAATTAATATAACTCATCAATTTGTCAAAAGCACAAGAGTATCCATCCATTAGGAAGTATGCCATACTCTTCCGATGACTGAAACCACTCCAAAGAGCACCAGTCGAGCTGTGCAGTCAATTACTTCAGAAGACCCCTGGCCCAAAATTGCCATCGAGACCCCTATACATTTGCAACCACAAGTTGAACGAGAAATTAAGAATGTACTCACGGATTACATTATTCTTCCTGCAACCAGTCCAACTGTATGCACCTCTCACATCGTGGCAGTATTGAAAAAGATTTTAAATGGTGAAATCGGTAGATATGCTGATATGTAAAGGGACAACAAGTCCATAGAAAGGAAGAGTCCTCCACAAATCCATATCAATAATATGATTGGTTATCTAAACGGTGGTGATTTTTCTTTAAGCCGGATTTAAACAAAGGATATCTTCAGATGGCATTAGAGCAGCAACCAAGGTACATTTTCCACTTGTTTGGGCTTCTACAGGTATGAGTGACTCCATAATGCATTTCTTCTTCTGCTAAGATATTCCATGCGTGCATCAGGAAGGTCAATTCAATGCAGTAACATTTTAGTATTCAGAAAAGACAGTAACTATCATGATGGAGTGCTTGAAGAGGTATGCAAGGCACCTGACATTGCTGGCCTAACTTTAAATAACAATAAGCCCTATTTGATTTTAGAGACATTCGTTCAATCTTGGGCATGGCCAACTACCGCAGCCAATAACCAAAATATGTGATGTGTGGAAGGTTATGAATTAATCTTAACCACTGACATCCCTCTGGGCAACCATCGATGCCATCACATCTTTTTCACCCATCACCACCAATGCAGGAGGGAACAAACTATGCAAATAACTCTTCATCCTGCCACCAGTAGGAGCAGTCCACCCATTTTGGTATGCTGGATGCTGGGTTGACAGCAGCAGATTGCCAGAGGTAAACTCTTAAATCAGAAGCAATGTAAACATCTTAGAAAGGGTTTAACATTGTGTGGGTGGTGTCATTACAGCTCTACCACACAATAGGAAAGGGCAGGGTAGGCCTCCAATTTGAAATGCATTGTTCTTATGGCAAGGCACACTAGAAAATGACACAATGAACAGTGTATCATGGAAAATGTGTGTCTTGCTGAAAGATGACACAAGGATTATGTGATGATGCAAAAGGCACATTATTAGCTATGAGACAAAGAACAGCATTTTGCTTTCGAACTACCACACATCTGCGCATCATGAAAAGTTAAGAGCACAAAGTGGGCCTTGCAGGCAAAATGAAAGACATGTTTGTAGTCTTCATGTCGTGTGACTAAGGCCCACTTTTCAACACAGAAACTGACATCATTTTAATAGAACTATACATTTTGAATGACCAAAATGAACAGCAGATCTTCCCTTACAGTTTTGCCACATTAAGAAAAATACTGGCTGTGTAAAGCAAGAACGAAAATACCCTGATGCAAAAGTGCCTTAATCAATAAAGGAAAGATGCAAGTTGTTTAAATACGTAAAATGCTACACTGGGAAAATAATGCAATATTTAAGAAGGCTATTTTGTTTTCAGATGCCACATGTAAATCTCTCATAAGCCAAAGACAGACAAATGCATCTAGCTGTTGGGCAGAATTCATCAAGCGCCTTCCCACACTGCAGGCCTGTTTGGCTCCTTACCTGGAAGGGTGATGTCTTTGAGGCTATATCAGGAGAAATGTATGGGGATATTGCAAGGCACCCAGATTAAAAAAGAGGCAGCCCTGGTTAGGTACAGTGTTTTAAAATACAAACTATTAGATCTGAATTGTGATCATCTCAAGATTACAAGAAATAAATGGCAAATGCCAGCATGGCCTCATGATGTCAGAGGGCAGAGGTGAGCCATCGGCTGCCGGATGCGAATCTCTTCATCACATCAGCTCCCAAAGAACAAAGGCCTATGCTTTTACCCCAGCCTTAAATCAAAATTCAGCCCAGAGACTGCAGATACTCTGGACCACGTGGTTTCAATGAAGTGGAGAAATGAAACTCCTTACACATATCTGTAAATATATGCCATTTGACTTACATTGCAAATGTAATTTTATTTAATCATTTTGAGACAGTGATACTTACAGGGTTTTGAGGTCATTTTGAAGCATATTTTTCAGGGGATGGTATTAGTGTGCCTTTCCTACTAATGTGATTTTGGGAATTTTTGTTACAACACAAAAGGGTCTAGCTGCCCCAAAAAGGATAGAAATCGGAAAGTTGAGGAGCTAATGGCTTGTTTAATTAGTTATTTGATTATGAAGTTTCATATTCCCAACTAAATTAGTTTTCACATAAAGGGTGAAAAACCATTGAGCGCCCGTGCAATAACGTGCCAAAATGAAAGTAAGCTCTACCGATTCGTCATGAGTAGGGGAACATTAATATCTATATATCATGGAAAATAGTGCTAGACTACTAATTTGCCATTGAGTAAAAATGTCTCATTCAAACACACTGTAAATGATAGAGGTGTGTACATCTCCACTTCATTTCAATAAGGGGACACCAAAGGCCTATCGGCAGAGAGGGGATGGATCTTGGGAGAAGGAAGAGAGGATAAACCACCAATGAAAAAGTTAGCACCAATAAACTGGCACCTTCTAATTGGAATATTTGGAGGTGTGACTTATAATCAAAAAACATTTACTCTACGCAGAAAGGAGGACAGACACAAATAAAGGAGACGAGGAGATACAGAGAAACCTGCCTAAAACCTTCTCCGAGGGAGGGCTGCTAAACATCTTGGAAGGAAAAAGGCCCTTAATCCACCTGAGGGTATCCTGAGACAGCTGCCTGACCTTACTTGGGTGGAGAGGCCTACCCTTATTGGAGCCTTAACTTTGCATGGGAGAGAGAAACTGAGAAAGCCAACAGTTTAGTGGACCCTGATTCCTAAGGAAAGCCAACTGAGGGGTGGATGCTGAGGCTATCTTTGACAATAGCCTGTGATCAGACCCCAGCTGTTCCCCCAGAGGAGCTTGGCTGTTATCCTTGAGCGCCCCAAAACAGGGGTCCAATATAAGTAGAATGTTTCCATTTGAAACCAAGTATGCAGTGGGGGGTCTACCTGTCTTAATATCTTTCCTTCATAGTGGGTGGGCTGGCAAATTGTGTAGATCCTTAACATATTTGACTGTATATTAATTTACATAACCCCCAAATAGATTTAGGCAGGGGGGAACTTGGAAGAGTTGAAAACTTCCACCCTTTTTCCTAGTGGGAATAAAGTTATAGTCCTATAAAGTAATTGGGTGCCTTTATTTTTCCGGTCCACCGGAAATTGATATAACGAACAGGGGTGTGCTTCCCACAAAGCAAAGATCCCAACTGACACCATTCCCAAACATTGCCTTTAAAACGAAAAGGTGCTGGTCCCAAAACGAAATTCCCAACTGACATGACTTCCCAAAACCCTGACTTTCAACAAAAGTTGTTTTTGCCACAAAACAAAATTCCCACTGTCAGCACTCCTTAAACATTGCATTTAAACAAAAGCGGTTCTTCTTTGCCCAAAACAAAATTCCTAAACTGTCCCCACTCCCTAGACCTGGCCTTTAAACAGAGAGGTTGCCTTGGCCCAAAATGAAATTCCTAAACTGTCCCACTCCCTAGACCTGGCATTTAAACAGATGGGTGCTGCATATACCTGAGGCCTGGGTTTTTTTGTGTTTGGGAGAGAAGTACTTTGGAAAGGTGAAATCCAGTGTAATTCTCCATTGAAAAATACACACTATTTCCTGAAAGCGAGTAAGTGACCCTGATAGCAGAACAATGTTGATATTGCCTTCGGGGTGCAGAAAGAAAGGTTCTATAAATAAAAAAAAATTATCTTCAAAATCTGTGTGTTTTTAAAACTGCAAACATTTTCAAGTGTGCAGAGAAACACTGTGTATCAAGCACTGTATGTGTAATGTTTAACTTGTTTTAAAATCAAAACTGTGCTTTGTTTTCAATCTACACTCTATCAAGTAATATGTGCCTGTTTATTATGAAAATGAATGTGCATGTCATGTGGAAACTTTGTTTTGTGCCACAGAGAAGTTGGTGTGTGTAACCATTAAAAGATATATAAATATTCTCTAAATACCCCAGCCTAGTTCTTGGCTCATTGTTGGCACAGGAGAGTGGGGGGTATCTAAGTGACTTTATATGTGTCACTAGCTGATATACTCAGTGCTGCCTGGGCTTTCATTCCCTCATAGGTACAGGCAACTCTGCAACATGTGGTGCAGATTGGTGAAACAGTGGGGAATTGTATAAGGAACAACGCTTCACCAAGCCACAAACACACAAACAAATTTGAAATTTTGCTGAAATCTGGGGAAAGGGGTGGGGTGTTCACATGTCATGTAGCCTCCAGAGAGTCCTAACAGGTGACTGTGAAACATTTGGTGCAGATTGGTGAAACAGTGTGGAATTGTATGTGGAACATATACGAAGCCACACCCCCACATTTTCATTTTTGCTGAAATCTGAGGAAAGGGGTGGGGTGTCCACATGTCATGTAGCCAGTAATGTCCAAGGGGTCCTCACAGGTTACTGTGCAAAATTTGGTGCTGATTGGTGAAACGGTGTGGAATTCTATAGGGAACATACACAAAGCCACACACCCATTCATTTTCACTTTTGCTGAAATCCAGGGCAAGGGGTGGGGTGTCCAGATGTCATGTAGCCAGCAATGTCTGTAGGGTCCTACCAGGTGCCTGTGCAAAATCTGGTGCAGACTGGTTAAACAGTATAGGGAACATGCACAAAGGCACAAACCCACACATTTTCACTTTTATAGATAGATAGACAGACAGACAGATAGATAGATAGATAGATAGATAGATAGATAGATAGATAGATAGATAGATAGATAGATAGATAGATAGATAGGATTTACTGAATATGAAATTAATGGTATATTGTGGGCTCTCTTAATTGGGTGGGGTTACGAACTCCCTATGTTGAGCATGGTCTCCCAATATATCGTTACAAAGTGGGGGCTCATGCCGGGATTTAGCTTACTGTCTTTAGACTCATGACAAGTGCATTGTGACATACTACTCATCCTGGTGTAATGACAAATAGGTGGGTAAAAAGTTGTTTTGGCTTTGTTAAAGTGCCACCAGGACTTCAGCCCTGAGTTCCAGGGAGGTGTGCAGGTGAAAAAAGTAAGATTGTGTGAGTACCAAAGAAAAATTAAGATTGAGTAAAATTGATTTTTGATTTGGCATTGTGTGTGGAAATCAAGCAGGAAAAGGGTGATTTTCCCCCTGTGCAAAGAACGTTTTACAAAGTTGCAAAAAGCTATTTTAAAATGACTAACGTAGAAGTGAGTGATACCACTAAGCATCTCCAGCTTTTCATTCGAGGAGAATGGAGTGAGGGCGAAGCCAGGAGCTGACAAAACAGAATGGTGCAGGAGGTTACCTCAGTGAGCGCTGACATTTGGCTGGGAAATGGCATATTACACAAAGCATTAAAGGAATGTTACATGACGCAACATGCTCATGAAGAACTGGGTCAAATGGCCCAGCTCACAGCCTATGGCCCTCATTACAAGTCAGGCGTTAAGGGTTTAACGGCGCCGTCAGCGCCGTTAACCCTTAACGCCTGATTCACACTTTAACGCCTGCTTTTTGCAGGCGTTAAAGTCCAAGGCGCTAAGAGACCTTGGTGCTAATTACGGCACCGTAATTTACGGTGCCGTAATTAGCGCCTTCCCGATCCCCATTATGCCCTATGGGGCAAAAATGGGAATGGGGAAGGGCAAATGGTGAATGGGGAATTACCGCCCCAGTCACCTTGGAATGGGGCGGTAATTCCGCCATCCACCATGGCGGAATCCGGCATGGACCAAATGTCCGTGGAGTGAATGATGGAGACTGCAGATTTTGTAACATGAAAAACACACTGGAAACAGTTAAAAATCTACAGTTGGAATGTAAAGCAGTGTCCAAAGATAGAAATGAAGTGCTGAGTAAATACTTAAGGCAATATACAACAAGATCAATAGAAGACTGGTGGAGCAAAGTCCTACACGGGAAAAACATAAGACTAACATGTGCAGGAATAATTCTACTTGAAAAACTAATGCCAAAGCTGGGTAAATAATTCAGGAAGAATCAGTGGGAACATAGAGAACTACCAGGAATGGACTAAGAGGATTTTACAAGATGGAGAGAAACAACTCAAGTTGTGAAACAAGTTTTACTGCATTAAACTAACTCACAATAAAAAAAGAAAAAAAGACAAAGCACAACAGAGCCATATTTGTGAAGTGAAACAACAAACCTCATTCAGCAATAACAAAAAGAGGCAAAATCCCACCTACAGGCCAGTGCAGAGCGAGTGATACAGTTGCCTGCGCTGAAAGACATATGCGAAGAGAGTGCAGAAACTGTGAGCCACCTCCAATGCAAATTGAATGACCAGATTGGTCACAACAGAGGGCTACTGGATGACAGTATGGTCCCAAACAAAAAATCAAGGAATTTGCATCATAAAAGAGAGGGACTTGCAATAGGAGTTTGAGAAATTGCTTCAGGATTTAAACATTCTGAAGCACCAGAAATTACAAATGAGTAAAGACCAAGATACATTAAAATTGAAAAGGAATGCACAAAAGGGTCTGCCAGATTCTCAGGAAATTATCAGAATGAGGGGAGAGAAGATGGAGCTTGTGGAGCGTGTGAAGCAAGCAGAAGCTGACCTGTCGCAGGCAGCCTATTGTAGGGGTGCGTTAGAAAAAGAGATTTGTTTCTTGAAAGACACGCATAATTCAGGACTCCCAAAGAGAAAATGAAACGTCTCAGGAGCAAGTAAGGGAAATTAAGGTTTGCTTAGTGACTCAGAGCAGGGTGCTCATGACTACTCAGGCCTTGGTGTCAAAATTAAAAGGCCAGCTCTCTGAATACCACCAAGAAATAAGCACAGAGTGAAGCAGGTGTGAGAGTCTCACAAACCAAACTGAGAACTATAAACAGACCTTGAGGCACCAGGGCCAATCTGGGCATACAATAGGGCCCTCTGATCAAGGAGAGACACCCCTCCCATCAGGGACATCAGGCCAGGTATCTACAATTTCCCATGTACAGATGGGAACTGACCTCATGCATGCCACCTATAAAGAACAGGGGAGAATGAGGCAATTGGACTTACCCAGGCCTAGTCAAACTGATCCAGAATGCCAGCCCTTGTCTGACATTGATGAGTATTCATCTCCACTACACAGAAGGGAAGGGGCTGGACGAGTGTGTCATAGGAGACTAAAAAGAATGTTTTCAGACCATGAAAACTCATATGATGAGAAATCAGTAAGATTGGCTGAAGATGAGGCTACAAAGAGATCACCTGGCCACTTCACTGGAGGTGAAAAGACAAAGCTTCAGCCTAGGAAGGGCATACTAAAAACCTGCATCCATTTCGGGAAAGGGCAGATTTCCCCAGGCTCCCTGGAAGGATGGATGAAGATACTGGATTTTATTCTGGGCCTAACGGTGACAACTGGCAAAATGACCCTCAGAGTTGAAGGCGGCCCAGGTGAGAGGAGTCCAGATCCTATGAGTCTGGGAGGTTTTCCCAATCTTACAGAGATAGGCACGCCTAGAAGACAGGGAATGGAGTCCAAATAGCAGCTCTGAGTCAGAAAATGAATGGACTAAGGTGAAGAGGAAGACACAGACAGCAAAACAGAGAAAGGGTTTTGTTAAAGACCCAATTAGACAGCTCAAGGCCATAAACAGCATCCTGACCCCATACCATAAGATTGCCAAGAAATTGGTGTGAGAGCACTTGGAACTTTATGAGTAGATGATGTAATGATTTCAGATCAGAAATGATGTGAATTGTACAGCTTTTGCTAAATGTACATTCTCACCTGATTACTCCAGTTTCATTCCCGGACTGGAGGACCAGGATCATTATAAATGGTCCATCTATAAGGTGGCCATTTTTAAACATTTCTCTACACATTAGAACCCACAAGAAGCCCATAAGGCTGCTTGCTCAGACTTCCTGGTGGGTGAACACCAATAGTAGGGAGTTTGTGACCCCCTATTTCCATGCGCTCCCCAAATATATTGTGACTCTGTTGGTGCACGATTTTCATGAGCACAGGACCCTGGATTAGGTAATTGAACAAGCCACCAGGATTTCTGAGGTCCAGAATCCTACTGCAAAATGGAGGGCAGAAACGACCCTCTGCCCCGGCCCAATCGAATGGTAGTCAGGCAGAAATTCAGAACAATGATCTCTCTAACCCTGCCATATATGTAAGTCCTAGGTACAAGGGTACCAAACCAATCCTGGGGTATGTATCCTGGGGTATGTATACACTCCACCCAGCCAAGTGGGGGCCCAAACCAGGTGGGTACTGCTCTGAGAAACTTTCCTCCAAACTTCCCACTGGAGCAAAATATCACTCCACCTCCCAACATGAACTTTTTCCCCAGATATACCCAGAATCAGAACTTTCAGAATAATTCTCCCTTTTCTCCCCGGTTGCAGGACAATAGACCCCTGAACCAGGAAGAACGGAGACTCAGGATGGAAAATTATGGAGGAAATGTCCAGTACCCAAGCTACTTCGGGAGAAAGGCAGTTGCCCTTTTCGGAAGCAGCAGAGGTATGACTTGCAACCTCCCTACAACCCAGAAAAAGTCTTGCAGGTGGAGCGACAGGTCCAGCTACTGACCAACGACCTGGGGTGCATGCAGAGGGCTCAGCCGAACCCTCACAAAACCCTGCTTACCAGAATTTCCTAACACCCGGGTCTGATGACCCAGGGGAGAAATGACAGGAGGAAACGTCCGAAAAGCCACAGTTTCCTGAGGAGGAGGCCTGGGTGGAGGGGAGCAGTCAAGCCATAGAGGAAGCTTCCTTTCTCACCCAGAGGGAACCCTTGGACACCTCTCAGCCTGAAAGTGACTGCTACCCACAGGAAGTTAAACCCAAAGAGCAACAAAGGTTAAGTAGGAGATGCCAAAGGAGAACCCACTTTGTGAAGGAGCTAAAGATAATCCCCTTTGAAAGAGAAGAGTCCATGTAGGATTCCGATAAGCAAACCTCTTTCAGGCATGGAGGGATCCCTCCCAAAGGAAAATGGGTCCCAAAAGATCCTGAGTTGGACAGGGTAAGTATGGAGACCAACCCAGATCAAGAAACAGTTCAACCCCAAAAATGCAAGCCAGACAAGGTAGAAGAGGAGGAGGTGTCCTTCCCCTAAATGATTTTTGAGAACTGTCTGCAGGTAAAGGGAGAGAGAACCAAAAATCGGGAGAGAAAGAGGATCCCTCAAATCTGCCCATTGTTAGTTGTCAAATTTTCCTTTCAGATTCCCAAACTCCGACACGAGAAATCACCCAAGATCACACAGTGTTGGAGTTCAATATCAGGAAAATGACCGCCGGGCTGGCAAATACCTAATACTTTCTTTGTGCCCTTAAGGAGAAGAAAGGCAGATGTTATGCACCGGACAAGGTGTAGGCTCAGTGTGAATTATTAGCTCTGGTGGATACTGGATCCCAGGCTAAATAGGCCACCAAATAAACTCAGGAAGGGTGAGGGTCACCAATACACCAAATTCCACCCACACCTCTTCACAGACAACTCCAAAATTTCAACAGGAGTGACGTTTCTTTTGAAGGAACTGCAGATCTGGAAATAAAAATTGGCCGACATTGGTTGAAACACCCGGTGATAGTCGTGACTCCAGGGAGCACACCTTGTTTACTGGGGAACGATTTTATGAGGAGGTTATCACCTCTGAACGACTGCGCCAACAAGGTCATCTGGACCCAGACTAACCGGCCTAGAAAACTAAAAATGAGTACCAGTTATGTCAGCATGCTTGGTACCTGCCATTTAATTGAGCAACGCTCCAAGAAAGTAGAATTCCATTTCAAGAAAAAACACATTCCAGACATCACCTTCATCTCTGTAGGAGAACAAACTCGGTGATGAGAACCATTCTCCATTCTTGAAAATTAACCTTCCTCCCAGTTTTAAGTGGCATTCCACACTGGAAGGGAACACTCTGAACTTTTACACCATTCCAAAGTCAGAAGAAACATTGAGTCCTGTGAAAAAAGACGATGAAGAACCAGCTCAAGGTCTGAGTGACAACCAGAAAAAGGGCAAACAGTTGTTTTTCACCATTCATATAAGTGTGGGGGAGGACCCTGTGCTTGCCAGAGTATGCCTGAATAATGAAAGAAGCTTCATCAGCGAACTATTATTCAGGAAACTACCAAAAGATCGGACCATTCCTACATTTAAATTGATTGATACATGGAAAGTAGGTCTGGAAACCCCACATTCCAAACATTTCCTGCCTAGGAGGTGTATGCTAAAAATGTCCATTGTCAACAAAAGCACAGAACATAATTGTTGTGTCGTGAGAGATGTCCCTTCTGCCTTTTACTTAGGTAGTGACATTCTCAACCGATTTGCAATCAATTTGGATTTAATTATGTGATGAATCAGCCATTCCTCCGTGGTAAACATGGCCTGAGACCCTTCTCATGGGGAGAGGGAAAGGCAGACACTTTCTGATCCTGACCCTGGTGGTGGTGTTCTGTGGGAGAATCACGTGTGTGGGGGAGCAGGTCAGGAAGCATGGAAAATCCCTTGTTTAACTTTCTCCGAAGCCCCACCTCTTAATGGCTTACTGTAGAACAACAGAAATAAGAAAACCTGATTTTTCTATTAGGGACTTCAAGTCCCAGAATTCCCAAAATACTGGAACGAGGCAGAGGGCTGAAGAGGTGCAATGTTGTAGGAGTGGGCAATTCATCAATGTAGATGACCCACACCTGAGGGAAGCAGAGAGGCTTAAAAAGCCCCCTTAGGTACAGGCCATAGAGTTGGCTTTGTTGGTGAAGAGGAGAGGAAATCAGAAGCAGAAAGCACATAGTTCGAGTTGGGCTCCCAGCAGAAACTGGAGGAAAGAGAGGATGCCGGGACAACTGCAAGGTGCATATCAGGTACCGGTCCTGAGAGGGTCACTATTTCCAGAAACCTGAAGAGCAGAGGTCACGCAGCGGGAAAATGCTGAAGGAAGACTTTCCCCCTTGTGATTCGTTCTGCAGAGGCTGTTTCGAGTGGCTGGCATACACCTGTGAGCCTCAAGGCCGTCTCTGGTGGCTGGCTAGCACCAGAGAGCCTCTGGAGGAAGAGGAGCTCCAATTGGAAGTAGTGTGGCTGAAGGCAGACTTTCTGGAGAAATTTACTGAGTTGTGAAGAGCCAAAGCCGCAGAAGTCCTTTGAGAAGCGAGGGGAAGAAAGGCACATGCCTAGACTGGTTAGTTCACAGATTGTCCGTGACCCCAGAGTGCTTTGTCCCTGCTCGCAGGTTGGTAGAAGGCGTGCAAGTGAGAGACTCTCACATAGAAGCAGAAGTGCAAATCAGCACTCACATTGAATAAAAGTAATCCACACGTTTGTTTTGAATACCGAGCAGTTGTAAAACAGCAGAGACTGCACTCGCATAAGAGTGAAAATGGTTCCCAAGTTATTTCTGAATATCTAACTAGGGAAAAGAAGTGAAGACCTAACAAACCAAAGCCAAATAACTGTACTCTTGAAAGTGGTGACTTTATTAAGAGTTGATGTCAATAAAAATTGCCCAAGCCAAGAGAGGCTGAAAAAAAGACAAATACATTCTGGCCAATATTGCAAACAACAGAAGGGGGCTAATCAAGGCATATAAACTCTGGAACTATGTGCCCATATTGTAATGAACATCTGGTACACGTTGAGACGACCACACCTTGTCAAAACCAGGGGAGAGGTAGGAACAGACCCTTTCCCTGTCAGTCTTTGGTTGCTTGTGAAGTGCGGAAATAAGAGTGGCAAAAAGGCTGCCCATCTGGGAAAAGGTATCCAGAAGGAGAGGATCATCATTTGCAGAAAGGTATTAAAGAGCAACAATGTGAATCTTGGCTTCAGTGAAAAGTTTAAGTCTTGAAGCTGTCATTTGTTGAATGGTGTAAAACTATTGTATCCTCTTGTCAGTTGACATTGCCCATATAAATCCCTAATTGTTTTTGTGAAACGCTGCTCGGGCAGTGGAGTATACCCGAATGGCAACCCTTTAGAGATTGTTAGCCTGGCAAGGAAGCAGGCCAGGTGGAAGTTGGAGAAGTGCTACTAGGTGTTCCTGACAAAAACATTGTATGCTGTTAGTCAAGAAGGAAGAGCCAAGCAAGGTTGTTGTAGAGAAGTTATATTACCTGGAGTTGTTAAAGTGACAAATCATCCTGACCAATATAAACATTGTTGCTCATGCGGAACTAAGAACCTGTTCCAAGAAGAAGAAGAATCTTATAATCTTTGTGTTGGAACTTTCTGTTGACAAGTTGAAGTTACATCAGACTATATTGGAACTTTGTTGCCAAGCAGGATTTCCTTGTGTTCTTTTCTTGAACTATGACGCAGAATCACGTTTCAAACCTGGGGAGGGGAGTTTGCCCAGGTTCTGAAGAGAGACTTTGGTTACATTATGAACTCAATCATTATTGTTTTGAACTGCCATGTATTTCCTTGTCTGTTATATTTGTAGGTGTGAGGGACAGATATCCTTTGTTAGACTGTTTCCTTTAGTTTATTTTAGGCAGGGAAATCCTCATCAGGGTAGGGATAGTGAGGAGTTCATCCAACCTTATATTATAATAAAATAGCATTTGTTGAAAAAACTTCACAATATGGTCTGACTCACATTTCTGATCCTTCACAATTAATAATAAAGCTTGATTACACCTGGGGGTAACCCCATGGGCTTTGACAACACAGAAAAAAACATTCCGGTCAGCTCAATTGCTGCCTTATGTGGTTGAAGTTCCAGTGCAAGAAGCGGTTACGATCCCAGGACAGGTGCAACAATTCACTATTCCCCTCCAAATTAAGAAAGGAGAGAACCTCAAACATCAGGACGCCTATATCAATTTGAATTCCCAACTCCAACAACAAGGTTTGTATTTAAATTTGACACCTCTAGTAGACTTATAACATAACACCAATCGAATATTGGTGGACAAGAGTGACCCTCAAAGTATCACCTGGGTGCAGGCCACTTTATTGGAATGGCGGTTGATGCCAACATTATTCTATTGATTTAGGTAATGAAATCATTGGACCAATCCCAAACAACTGTTTGGACATCAGCAATGGTATTTCTCCAGAGGAAATCTTTAACAGGCAGGGGTGAATTTCCTGGTGTACTCTTCCTGCCTTTATCGGATGGAAGAGGTGACCTGTGACATCAAGAGGGAGTAGGTAGTATTCAGAGTAAAGGATGACTACCTCAACTCCTTGGAACCTCCTGTCCAGGTGAACACCATAAAAAGAGATTTCTCCATACAACTGGAGGTTTACTGCTGAGATTGCCAAGCCCAGGGTCTTTCCAGGTTTCAAGCAGATGGTTGAAGAATGGATCAATCTTGCGGATGCCTGTGAGACCAAACAAGCAAAGTCAAAAGCTGAAGCAGGTATTCCTGGACTTCCAAGATATCTTTTCAGTGGACTCATATGATTGTGGACACACATCTATACATTCAACCACCATACCCATGGACCCCGTATGGCTTCCATATTTGTTAAACAGTACCGGTTACCTTTCTCATCCATGGAGTCACTCACAGAGATTATTAAAAACATAGAATCCCGTGGGATAATTCGTCCAATCCACAGTAACTTTAACCACCCGGTGCTGGGGATACTAAAACCAAATGGCCAATGGAGACTTTGTGCAGACCTGAGAGAGTTGAACAAACAGGTCCACATATCAATATGGCCACTTCCCTACATCGGTCAAGAGCTGGCATATATCCAAGGGTCAATGGTGTTGTGAGAAACCTAAAGGTGTCTCCCTGACTAGCTCCCAGGGATCTGTCATCCAGGTGGCTAGGAAACTGCCATCGCTATTGGATCCAGTGCCTGGAGGTGGACCAGTGAGGGAGGATCACCTGGATAGGGGGTCCTCGGGAGTGGAAGTGGGAAACGGATGGGTGAGATGCGGTATCCGCCTCGTATAACACCTTTTCTCTATCCTACCACGTAGGACACTCAAACACTCTAACCCCCGCCTCCTTTTCCGACATGAACAATTTTGCACACCACGAAAGACGATGGACAAACTCTAGAGCCGTTTACCTGACATGTCCCAACACAAGGGTCAGGCAAAGTCAGGCAATTGACCAGAATCACACACACCTGACAGCCCTTTCCTTTCCCCACAGACATAAAAGGTGGAGCATGAGAGCACACTATGAGCAAGGCAGACAGCACAACGAGAGAGCTATCCAAGCATGGCAGTTCAAGAGGAGGATAAAGGCAGCAACAACTGAAAGGGTGACAAGGAGAGACATGACCTTGCTCTTTCGGACCCAGGCCCATGAAACCTCTGTGCAAGGAATTGTAAGACCAATAGACGGCGTGTGTTGCAGCAGATGCAGGCGGTACACAGAGCTCTCCTCTACTGATAACAAAGCCAGGGAGAGATGCTTGCTACCGTGGTACCATCCTTGACTGCAGAGACAAGAAAAGCCAAGCAGTTCATCGCAGCCGGTGAGTTGAGGAGAGAGCCAATAAGAAACCGAACTGTGAGGAATGAAAGTTGCAAAATGTCAGAAAAGTGAAGTTCAAAGAACTGTTAAGATTAAGGGAAAACCAGCTGCAGACGGGTCCGGCACCACGTGGGTGCTCTTTCAAGAAACTCTGGTTGATCCCACTTTTGTTAAAACTACCGATACGAGAAGGCCCTGGGAGAGCCGCAAGGAAAAGATCAAAGTGGTCATACAGGGGTCTAGCAAAATCCCCCTGTACAGTCGAAAGTGTTTCACTGACACACCAGTGAAAACCCAAGGGAAGGGAATCCTGCATCATAAGAAAGTGGAAGGAAATGTAAAGTTGGCAAGAGTGAACCCGGTGGAGGGATGCCAATGGAAAGGGGCCAATGAACAGTGTGCTTACAGAGGTGAACCCGACAGAGGGATGTCCACAGTGAACTGTTTAAAAAGACATTGATATTTGTGAATGTTATAAGTGGAATTGATTTGAAAAGTTGTAGTGAACCCGACAGAGTGAGACTGGCATTCGAGAGAGTCTGAGCCTGGAAGAGGGGGACCCAGAGCTGAAAATGTATCACCCAACATACCTACAGAAAGGAACTTTTGTTTATTATTTTGGAACACATCAGGTCCTGGGAGGCAAGGAACTTTTTGTAGAAAAGATACTTAACCACCAAAGGTCCTAATACCTAAGAGCAGAACTGTAGTCTCGTGCTGGATAAACTCGAGCGTGTGCTGTGCTCCGGAGTCCCGCCTTGTCCCGTGCTCAAAACATGGGGAAGGGAGACCCCGACTACGGCATCCTGACTTATTATTTGTGAACACTTCTTTCTTTCCTGTGAATCCTATCCCTCACCCTTTTATGTTTAGTTGTAAGGACTGGCAATAGGTTGTTCTTAGTGTAGGCCTTTATATTTGACAAGACGCCACTAGGACTGACTTATTATTATTTGACGGTTGTAGCTTGCTCTCATCTTAGATTTAGGTTTAGATTAGGAGTTTTTCCAAAACCGCATATACAGTTTAATAAACACCCTTGAACTGTAATCACTTGTGTCTATCTTTACTGGTGCCACCATGTCTTCCTTACAGTGTTCACTGCCCTTGATTTGACCAACAGCTACTGGACAGTACTGGTGAGTAGGGAAGACCAATACAAGCTGGCCTTTACCTTCGGGGCAGCAATACACATGTACCTGTACCCCCTTTGGATACATAAAGTCCAGCAATGAGTTCAATATCCTTCTGCATAAGGCAATGCCCGATTTGGGCAAAAGGGGAAATCTGGCCTTTGTAGATAATGCTCTGAGCAAGAGTTCAACTGTAGAGGAACACACAGCAGAAAGCTCCTTTGTTTGGGCCCAATTTCAGAAAGCCAGAGTGAAACTGTCCTTGTGAACTTCTTGTGGTACAAGATCATCCCTGAGGCTCTTAATCGACAGGCAAAGAAGGTGTAAACATTAAAGAAATTAAAAGACCCTGCTAATCTACGAGAATTAAGATGCCTAATTGGGCTCACTAATTATAGTCGAAAGTTCATTGAAAACTATGGAGAGGTCACTCGACCTTTGGTCCATTTATGAAAGGCTGGAGTCAAGTGGGAGTGGGGTTTATAAAAATCCGAGACAGTTAAACAACTGAAAAGAATCCTTTCCCAGGGTCTTGTTGGGCTTACCCCATAAAGAAAAAGGAGTTCTTCTTCAAGAAGATGTTCTCCGATACTTGCCTAAGAGCAGTATTGTATCAAAAGCATGACAAGGTCATCAAAGTCTTCTTATACACAAGCAAAACATTGTCCTATGTAGAGGACACATTCAATGACTGCGCAAGGGAGCTCCTGGCACAGCATGGGCGTTGAAAAACAACTGCTCATTCATCCAGGGGGAGCACATAATTGTTGAGACTCCTCATCAACCCTTGCAATATCTGCAAAGTGGCAGAATCCAGGCTGGGAACGTCAGTAATTCCAGAATTACTTTCCTGTTTCTGTCCATGCAAGGCTTTCC
Source organism: Ambystoma mexicanum (assembly GCF_040938575.1). NCBI lineage: Eukaryota > Metazoa > Chordata > Amphibia > Caudata > Ambystomatidae > Ambystoma > Ambystoma mexicanum. The sequence goes on along the minus strand of NC_090921.1, from coordinate 618,161,809 downwards.
TGTGGAGGTCAGATATTTCATCTGACCAAAACAAGAAGAGTCCTCAAGCGCGAGGGTTGGAGGACTTGCAGGATTGTGCTCAAGAAAATTGTCTTGAGGGCGAAAGTCTGGTGGCCCACAACAACTTGGAGGTGTAATTAACTTTCCCACACAAGGTCTATGAAGAAGAAACGTGTCACAGGAAACCCACAGTTTACGTGGATGGGTGCTCCTATCATGTTGATAATAATAGTGAAAAAGAGCTAGTGGCTGGCATTGGGAATGCCTGGGTGAAGGATACCCTGTAGCCCTCTGCTGGTTAAAAAATAGCACCACGAAGTAGTCAGGTGGCAGAGTTAATGGCCATTTATCAAGCCGTCCTCGCTGCAGTGCACCACCAACTCAAAGAATTGGTGATAATCACTGACTCTGATTATGTCATGAATGGGTTTGTGGAGCACCTGATTAAGTGGAAGAATCGAGGCATGATTGGGCTAACCACAAACCATTGAAGCATGGTAAACTGACCAGTCAATTGATAATCCATTGGAAGAAAATAAGGGGTCATTCCAAAATAGAGGGGTCAGATAAGACTGGGAATGACCTGGCTGACCAAGTGGCTAATACCAGAGATCTTCAGGGGGATTTCATAGAAACGGAATTCCTGCTGGTTGAAATCCAAGTCCCTGCTGTCAGTAGGTCACAAACATGTGCCAACAGTGAACTCTCGACTGCCCAGTGGAGTAAAGATACCCCAGATTCAGATTTGATCACTGCACAGAAAGAGGACCCAATTATTGGAAAATTCTATCGACACATTGAAGACCCTGTGAGTTTTCCTCTAACAGAATCAGATTATGCCGGTAAAGAGCATTTACAGGTGTTGATGAAGTTTTCCAAAATGTTCCAGATCTGAGACGGTTTGCTGGTACCAAGAGTCCTATCTGAATGTGACCAGTGGGTGGTACCTACCTCATTCGGAAGCCTGGTGTTGAACCCCACCCTTGACACGACCACTGCAAGTCATAGGTAGTTTCATACAACATTGGAAATCTAGCGCAAGGTTACCTAGTGGCCACACATGCCCAGGACCTCAACAGTTATTTAAAAGGGGGTCTTGTGTGTACTCAATTTCAACCTAGTTCACTCACACACACAGAGCTCCCCTACAAAAAAGGCGAATGACACTACCTTGGTCAGATGAGGTGATTATGAAGATGTGGGATATTCCAGGGGTAAAAAGAAAACTCCACATTATCTACATTTGGGGTTGTTCTCCCACGTATATTAGCGGTCGTCTGGGGTCCCTTCCCCAGAATAAATGGAGGACTCAGCCATCAGCAAGTTAGAACTGCGGTTTATTGCAAAAACCAACAGGGATCATACAAGACAATCAAGATTCTCCAGTACATCTCAGCTTTCCATGGCCTGCATTACATCTTTGTAACAATCTTACGTTGTCCCTGGGCCCTTGCCAGAAAAACCTATCATCACACATGATTGGGCATTGACAGTGGTAACACGTATGGAAGTACCCTATATAGTTTATTCTACTGGTTATTGCATGTCAGGTGGCTGGCCTGCCCGTCTCTGAGAAACTATCTATTACAATGTTGCAGAGTAGTGGGCTTGCCATAGATTCTTGCCCCTTGCCATCCAGCCCTGAGTTTCTATTCTGTGATTGGCTAGAGCTGATCTCGCCAGGCCTGGGACTTGATTAGGCTCTCAGATCTCTGTGCACCTCTTCAAGGTGATGTGAACGTCTATGTGTCTGTATTGTATCTGGTAGTGTACCACCTTTGCCTAAGAAAGTGAGCTCCTACATTGCAACACTTGTTGGGTCTTTATGGTTGATTGAGGGGATATATTTCCATGTACGTGTCAGCAAACGGTGCACGTGGGATTCATCCGAAATAAGATGGGTGACTTTGAGCATTCCTGGCTCTACGTCCTGTCATAAACTTAGGGGTGAGGAGGGTCATTCCCGGGACCCTCTCTTCAGTCCCCCCTGTGGTCGACCTGTTGATCACTTCATTATACATAGGCTTTCTTGTTTTCAGTGAAATCCGATAAACACTTGAAAAACACTCCCAGAAGAAAAAGTGCCTCCTAGGTTTAAACTGAACAACACTGTTTCCCCTTTCCCAGTGGTGCCTTAGTAGGAGCAGGGATGGGATGAAGTTTGAAGTTGAAGGGGTGGCTGGAGAGGGAGCTTGGCAGACAATGGTTAAGGGCCCTAATCCCCTCATGTATGCATTTTTGCTTTCTCCCATTACGTCCCCTCCTGTCCCATGACCTTATTCAAAAACACTCTACATTCAATTTTACATTATTTTTCTTAGTAAAAAAAATATATAATTATTCATGTGGTCAGAGCTATTTTGAGCAATTGTAAGCAAATTGTAGCCATATTTATGGTTGCCGATTCACGTCTTAAAATTGACTAAAATTCCTCAAAACAACCATTGACCACTGACAAATATTTGTATTTACAAAAAATGATTAAACATGGATTTTTAGTGTGTCGGTTTGTGGTCAGAGACCCTCTGTTTATGTGGCTTCCATGTATGAGGACTGCGTGAGTCCACAATGTCACAGTCAACTCCCAACCTCATGTGGCTCTCTAGAGCACCATCAGAAGCTGCAGGCCCCTTAATTGCTGCTTATCACTTTCTTTCTTCAAGGAGAGTTTTAAAATTTGGAGCGATTTATAAATGATGACTCAAAAATTCTGCTATAGGATCCCCTGATATTCCAACATGAGGTAAACAGTTTTGGCCTGCTCACCCCCTCCAATCAAGCCTCCGGCAGTACATTAATGAGACTCCCTTCTCATTTTGTAGTGAGCAGCACTTGATAAACAGTTATTATCTGCTTGGAGTTAATTTATTTTGGCAGTCAAAATAATCCTTATCTACACCAAAGTGAGCGCTCCTCAGCAAATCATTTTAGCAGACTATGCTTTATGTGCTAAAATTAGAAGTCTGTACAATGGGGGAAAGTCGTTTTCACAAATCAAAGTCTTCATTGGAAGAAAAGAAAGAGCAAGGATGGGCAGAGTCCCTGAAAAAGTTTGCATAATTTACCACAATAATTTAGACTTGTAGAAATGTTAGATATTACTGGATTAACACATTCATCTTTATTGTCCGAAAAGTGTTCATAACATCTTGCTCTAAAAGACATTGCCCTACTTATGCGTGCAAATAAACAATAAAATAATATTTGTGTATTTACACTGGAAAAACAGTTATCCGTGATTATTTGAAGTGGGCAAATGGGAAAATACTGATAAACACAGATTCTGACACTTTTTTAAAAACACAGAAAAACACCCAGAAGTAAAATATATTAAACCCCTAAGAAAAGGAAACCCTAATTATACAGTACTACCCTCATCCAAGGTAGCCATATTTTTGTCAGTCCTCAGAGGAGTCCATAGTAGTTTGCATGATCGTCGAAATTCCATGTCATGTAACTGCATACTCCTTCTGGGTTGCACCATGCCCATTTTTCTGCATAAGTTTTACCGTTGTATAGATTATCTAGCTACATTTTGTTGTGTGGGAATAGCAGACATTCTCTTTTTCTCCTTCTGAGCTTGTCCCTTTCCTCCACTATCTTCTCTTTTGTTCCTCCAACATTCACATCCATCATCACATTCCTTCCTATCGACTCCTCAGTTGTCTTGCGACATTGGGTGATGCAGATCTTTATCACACAAAGTGCTACTAGTACCAATATTAGTGCCCCTAGTAATACTTTTAGTCTATCTGCCAGCCATGAGGGCATCCATGACCAGAGCTATGCAATCCAGCTTTGATCGTTTCCAGTCCCTTTGGCTTCTTCCTCTAGCTTGGCATTCATCTTTGACAGTTGGGTCACTGCTTCTGTCAGAGAGCCATTGTCTCCATCATTGGCAGGTATGTATGTGCCACAGAAGCTCCCAATTTCTTCAAAAACTCCTCCTTCCATTGCTGTGAGAAGATCTAGAACATATCTATTCTGCAGCGCCATCAACCTCACTGCTCGGAGCTCTTCCTTTATTACGTTGAATCCTTATACTGTAGAGTTTATCATCAGCATCAACTCCGACCTGGTAATTTGCAGCCATTTTGCGTTCGTATATGTCTGAACTGCTGGACATATTGACGCAAAAAACATTTCTGTTCTGCTAAATAAACTATGTTCTGGTGGTACATCATCCAGCCCTGCTTCTGACGCATCTGAGAAATAGTTGCTTCTTTTCACTCTACTCACTTCCTCAGACCTTTTCTCGCTTCCCTTTGCTTCTGTCTTTACTGACCTCTTCGTTCTTGCGTTAGTGTCCACTTTTGGGAAGTCATTGAGCTTTATGTCCTTGTGGGGAACTACCAGTGATGGCATATTGATGTGTACCAGTGAGCAAACCCCTCCCCAGTTGGGTGGCAGCATCTTGTATGCCTTGGATCCACATGTAGTGGTCCATCAATACTGCTGTGCCTATCTTCATAGCTGGATGCTTTTCTGTGCTAGGGGTTTCCGTGTTATCTCTAACTTTCACTTCTCCATCATCCTGGAAACATAATGCTGGCCTCTTTAAGAGTATTATAGGCATCAGTCCAGCTTCATTTTATACCCAGGAGATCAGCTTGGCACTCGCATCCCATTCCTTCAGGCACTTGTCATTTTCTACTTGTACTGTATTCACTGGTGCTTGTACTAGGAAGTGTGCTTTGCTTCCTACTACTCCATCTTTCCATCCTTCTTCTGTGTATACCTGGCCATACACAAGCATCTGTGGTCTCTCCCAACATCCTGGTTCTCCACCTATTTCCTTCACGCCCTCCTTGGGCAAGGCAGTTCTTTCAGTGTTATCATTTTCGTGTCGTCTTTCTGTGGCACGTCAGTGATGTACTGTATATCTTGGTCTAACTGCCAACAATTGTTGATAATTTCCAGAGTCTTTATGTAACTATCTTCATACGGGAATGTTGCCTGTGACATCCATCTCAATGTTGCTGTTTTTCCTTGAAATCTTCCTTGAGTTGTTACCATCAAGAGGTACATCAGGCATTGAGCTCTTGCTGCTGGTATTTCAGTTGCTATGAACGTTCTGGAGGCCCTCATGGCATAGGGGATAAACGAGCAGACATAACAGCACTCCCCGGTGGTTTCCTTACCTACTTTGGTCATGTGCTTGCCCCACATGTTATTAGACACTCGAGCAGGGTCAGTGAGATAGAGATCTACTCCCCTCATGTCTGTGTCAGTACTGTGCTTACCTCTCGTTAGTGTGCTTTCAGTGCTCTGTTGTCCACCTGACATGGTCATTCCAACAGCTGGGGTTGGGGTAATGTTAGTAGAGGACACAGCGGTTTCACTAGATACAAGCGATATTCACCAGACTATGAATACAAACACCCCTCTTGGAAATAAAAGACACAACAAAATAAGCACATTTTTTATTATTTCACCTTTACCTGTGCTGCTGGATCGTTGTGCAGCTTGAAGATATCAGTTGCCAGCCTGAAATGCATGAAAGTGAGTGTTATTGGGTTAGTTTCACATTAGTATTAAGCCCCGCAGACCAGGTAGTCGTTTATTGCAACAACAAAAAAACTACTCCCACAGATCTCTAATTCCAGGGTCTCTCAGTATGGCAAGAACAGAAGGGTTTCCCTGTTCAAGTTGTGGGTAAACTTGGGCCAAATATGCTACAAAAGCAAGATAATATACTCTAGGTGAACGTGCTCGGAAGTGGCTGGGCTGAAAAAGTATCGGGTTGAACATCATTGGGTAACATAAACAATTATCACATATCACGGTCGCTTTTTCATGACAAATGTGTGTAGAGAATAAAACAACCAACAGACAGGGATGTGTAGGAAATCCTTGTTCTAACATAGGGTGTCCTCCACTCAGCAGTGTAAGTTCAGAATTATTGTTTTGTTCCTCTTGTTGATGATCATTGGCCCTGTCAATCTCGTTGCCGGGTGAGGCCACATCTTTGTAGGGCTTGATGTCTGAGAGGTGGTTCCAAATTGATTTTCCTTCCAACTTGGCAGCTCTATCCGCCACCGCCTCAACAATGTATGGACCAGTAAATCTGAGTGCGTTGCACCGTCGGATGGAATTCCTCAGAAGCACTCTATCACCGGGATGAATAGGTTGTTCTGTCAGAGAGTTATTTTGTTTGTTCACACTGTTGCTTTCTCCGCTGTCTTCAGGGCCTCCCTGGTGTCGTTGTACCTAGTGAGATATTAAAGAGGCACTAAAAATCAAGGAAGTAATGTAGCCGATAGTCGAACATTTCCTGGCCTAACACAGCTGCACTATGCTCTGCAGCTTTCAGAGCCCTAATGGGAGGAGCCAGGGGAAGTTGTATGCCAATCCTTTCACCACCTCATGTGGGGTTAAATGGTGGTCAGACCCAGGCTTATTGCGTAGTGCAAAGAGAGCTAAGGGCAAGCAATAGAGCCAGTTCTTATTTGTACTCTTTTTGGTTTTGGCTATGCTCTCCTTTAAAGGTCCATTGAGGCGCTAACATTCCTGTTTGCTTGCAGGTGATAAGTACAGGAGAACTTATGTTGAATGCCCAGCAATGTTGTAATTTGCTTGAACATCTCATTGGCGAAGTGAGGGCCATTGTCAGACTGCAGGACCTCACACACGCCCCATCGTGGGGATACTCTCGGACCAGGAATTTCACTGCCCTGAGGGCATCAGCATGGGAACAGGGGCCTGCCTCAATCCACCGAGAGAATGGGCATACAACTACTATCGGTGTGCTTGGCAAACTTGAATCAGCTGGGAAAAGTATGTCTCCTCTCACAACTCTCAATGTATGTCCTGCAGTGATTTGTTTACAAGTTAGGCAATTGGTCATGAATTCAGTCACGTGTTCCACCAAATTAGGACAGAACCATGTTTCTCCAATATGGGCGGAAAGCACATCCTTCCCTTTGTGTGTTGGATAATGTAACTGTGTCAGTGCTGTGTGAAATAATGCTAGTGGCATGACCACTATCCCTGTGTTATTCTGCCACCATAGTGCATCTGTGGGAGATACTGTCACACTCTTCTAGTCCACAGATCTATGTCCTCTGTGGGTGCAGCTCCCTGCAACTCCATTATTTGTGTTTCTTGCAATACAGTGTACCCATCCTTTAGTAACATTATCCTCGCATAGTCACAGGTGTGTGATGAAGCCTCTATTTCTAGGAGCTCTCCTAAATATGCGACGCACTTTGCTTGCGCATTTGCTGCATCAATTCCCCTTGATACAGGGTCCTCCCCCTGCGTGTGGCTTGGCATTTCACTATGGCTATTTGCTCAGAAAACTGTATAACTTCTACTAGCCAGTCCAACAAAAGTGAATGCTGTACTTGGGACCCATCAGCCCTCCTGAAGCCCCTCCTCATCCATCATGACAGTCCTGAGTGTACTGTGGAAGTCACACACACTGAGTCTGAGTAAATTGTCATTTCCTTCCTTCTGCTGTGCTCCAATGTCAATATTAATGCCACTAGTTCTGCAGCCTGTGCTGTATAATGTGTTTGCAATCGCGCACTGACTACTACCTCACTTGTTTCACCCTCTTTTAGCCTCACCACTGCCATGCCTGTATGTCTGATCCCATCTGTCTGGTCAATTGACGAAGACCCGTCAATGTAAAGCATGTCTCCCCCCTTAAGTGCTTCCTCCTGAACCTTGTGGGTGTCACTGAATTCCTGTACGTTTTTTGTGCAGTCATGTGCATAGTCACCGTCCTGCAAGATGTCGGTAAGAAAAGTTGCTGGGTTAACAAGTCTGCACCTCACTAGCTTTAGTGATGGGTTTCATAATAACACCTCGTATTCTGAGGCTCTCTCTGTTGTTAGTGTGCTATTTCTCCAATATTACAAAGAGGACATGCTCCACTTAAAGAGTGGTGGTGCACCTTGTGGTAATACTTACTGATTTGTCCACTGTGAATGCTGCAGCAGTCAAAGCGTGTTCGCAAGGATATTGTCCTCTCATTACTGGGTCAAGCTTCCCACTGTAGTATGCTAGTGGCTTGCGCTCCAAGCGTGTCTTCTGTGTCAGTACTGCTGTCATCACTTCCACATCAGAGTGTGAGAATAAGAATAATTCCCTTTTGTAGTCTGGGATCCCTAACACTGGAGCTGTGCATATTACTTTTTTCAGCTCATCAAATGTCTCAGTCATTTCTGTTGCCCATCTTATTATCTTGTGTCCTTTTTGTGCTTCCTTCAAAGCACCCAGAAGAGGCCTGGTGTAGGCGCTGTCGTCGGAAACTCATGCCCTGCAGTAATTACACAACCCCAAATATTGCTGCATCCCTCTCACTGTTGTGGGTTTTTCTGTCTTGCATATTGCCTCTGCCCTTTCTGGCATCACCTGTTGGCCATTTTGTGATATCATCTGTCCAATGTATAACACTTCCTTTTGACAGTACTGTAGTTTGGCTTTGTCCACTTTGCAGCCCTTGTCAGCTAACACTGTCAACATGTGTACTGAATAATTCCTGCACTGTTCTTCTGTCGTGCTGTGAATCAAAATGTCATCTGCATACTGTATGAGTGTGCTTTCCATCTGTTCATTGCCTAGGTCCATCTGGACGACCCTATTGAATACTGAGGGTGACTCACAGTACCTTGGTGAAGTCTTGTATGTTGCCACTTCTTATTTTATTACATAAAGGAAGTCAAATCTTGTGAGTCTGGGTACAGTGGTAAAGAGAAAAAGGCATTTTTCAAGTCTATGACCATGAAGCAGGTAGCTTCCGCTGGAATACTGCATAGAATTGTTGCTGGATTTTGAACCAATGGATACTCTGCTTCGATAATATGATTAAGAGGATGCACGCCCTGGATGAAACACCATGACCCCCTTTTGCTTTCTTGACTGGGTACACAGCAGTGTTGCATGGTGATTATGATGGTATTAGAATGCCCCTATCCACTAAATCTGCAATTGTCTCGTAAATGCCCTTGTCTGCCTCCTTTGATAGTGGGTATTGTTTGACTCTGGGTAAAGTTGCTCCTGGTTTCAGTTTAATCTTTACTCCCCCCACTCCTTTCAAAAGCCCTGCATCAATGGGACTAGTGGACCATAGGATGCTGGGCGCCTTGGCAAAGTCCTCCTCGCAGAAGCATGGTGATGCTTTCAGCGCCATCGCCATCCTCTGTGGTATCTCTCTGTAGTGTATCTTCAACCAATATGTCACACTCATTTCGAACACCATCTCATGCTCTGATCTTTTATCTCTGAAAAGTTCTTTGTATGTCACTGTGGTCAACCTGTACCTTTCTGCTACAGCAATCACTGCTCGCCACGATCTTCCGGTATTGTCCACCCATGTACTGCTATCCACTCGTCTCTCACAAACCCTGCCTCGAACTCAATGGTATTACTGTCCCTTCTGCCTCATCCAATGGTATCTCTGGTCTGAAGAAATTCTCATTTGGAATGCACCACATCTTCCCTTGAATCCCTGGGGGCCATGCAATTGCAATCTCAGTCCCATATTGGAACAGCTCTTCATCCACTGGCACCCCCCTCTGTACCTTCTACCCACAATAGGCTTGAATGATTTCCCTTACATTAACAATGTGTATCCCTGGTGTGGAGCACACTACCCTGTGAATGAGATTGTCATGTTTCGTCTGCTCATAATGTCTCGTCCCAGGATGTTTACAGGTGTCTTTCGAGATTAAAGCAAAAGGCAAAGATAAATCTTGTTCTCCTATGGAAAGGGAGATACTGTCTGCAGAAGGAGCCACTTCCACAGCCCCAGAGAATCCTTGAGTATTCATTGCATCGTCTGACAACGTATATATGTTCCCCCTCGAATGCAGGACCTAGACGCTCCTGTGTCTACAACAACGGAAAGCGTTTTGTCACCTATCGCCTCTCCTAGGTGAGGTTCCTCCGTAGGTTTGGGTGTGATTGACAGGATGGAACACATCAAGTCTGTCTGTGGGCTGTCCAATTGAGGGTATAAGGACATCCCACTTTCAGAAAATTGACAGTTCCCCACCATGGTGACCTCCCCAGGCTCCTAATGGAGGTCTTTACCATGGACTCTATGTGTGCCACAGTCCCGTCATTTGGCTGCATGCTGTTCTGTATCTGTGGTACCTGCTGTGTGCTGCTTCAAGTCTTGGTTTCTTGCAAATACTGTGGTATGGGTACTTGCATCTGTGGTATCTGTGTCATGGGCTGGTGTGCCTGCAGGTGTGCGCTCGGTGTAGGTCCTTGCTGTTGCTGAGGTTGGTCCTGTGTGTAATAGTCATCCTGGTCCCCTTGATATACTTGCTGGTACTGTGCTTCACCATTCTGTTGCATCTCCCTGATTCTGCACACTCTCGAAATGTGTCCTATCTGCCCGCATGACCAGCACTGTGGGGGCTCCCTCCTTTGCCCCTGGAAACTCCCTACATAGTCCCCTGGGCCTTGCTGCACCTGTTGCCCATATCCTCAAAACCCTCCTGGGAAAACCCTTTGGTTGTGATGTATTTGTGGCCCATACCCGCATCCCCTGGATGGCCCCCATTGTCCTCGAAACCTATGCTGCATGTTCCCCACCCCATGAATCATCCCCCCACAGGCAGCAGTGCATCATGCTGCTGCTGTGTCCCCTGTGTTCCTACACTTGTCAGTACTGTCCCTTCCAAGGAGCACTTCGATAGTTTTTTCTATACCAGTTTCGTTTCCTCTAGCTTCCTTTCCTCAGCCTTCTTCCTCATTTTCTCCTGTAACAGCCTACCATGATTTACTATCGTGAGCTGTATTTCTGGCCAAGGTTGTGCCTCCATGCCTACTAATTTCTTGAGCTGCTTCTGAACCAGCTCTGGCATCCCCTGGCAAAATATGTGGAAAAATAAAACTACTGTTTGTCCCACGGTTCTCGTGTTTCAAGGCGCCAAAGCATTCAATCGAGTGAATGTACTGTAAGGGGTCTTCATCTGGGCCCATCTTGTGGGCCATAATTGCACTAATGTCTGATGTGTTGGGGAATTTCGTTCTTACAGCTTGCCATACGGCAGCTCTGCAATTTGCAAAAGGCTAAACATTGTGTGTCGTGTCCTGGATAGTCACTCCTGGGAACCCTGCCCTTTTCCATGTGTCACCAGCAGCCTCTCCGAGTCTCACAACTAACAGCCCTTTTACATCCCCCACTGCTAATCTCTGTACCGCTGTCATTCTTTCTATCTTGTATATCCATTTCCCCTTACTCATGGTCAACTAAGGTAACCTACATCTCACGTTTTCCTTATGTGTTTCAATGGTATATATTGAGGTCGCCCCCTTCCTTTTTCTAGTAGGGGAATTTGTGTGAATCCTACCTCCCCACTCGCTCCTCTAGTCAGTCTGATCTGCCTGTTGTCGTTTCTAATGTCGGTGTACACATCTATTGATTCTCCTATGGGTATTCAAGCACAGATGTCGGATCATCCCATAATCCATTCTCTAGAACATGCTATAGCTGTCTCCCCCTTGCTTCATCATGGGAGATCTCCCATTCTCTATACATATGGCACTAGGTCATAGATGTTGCAGAACACATCCGCTGACCGTGGTTTTCGATCGTCCTTTTCACCCTTAGTTCCCCCTGTACCGGTCCCCCTCGCCCATGTCACACATTTGTCTGCACCTTTCCCTGTGGACTGAGGCTTTAATCACTCACTTCTCTCGTCCCCACTTTGCCTTCCTTTGTTGCCTGAAACAGAGGCCATATTACTGCAAAAGTCGTCCACGAATCTCAGTCGCCTAATAGTGGTGTCCATAGTAGGCTTCACGGTGAAGACAATGCCACACAAGTCATGTCTGCTCCCTCCCCCGCAGGACCTTAGGCCTGCTCTGTCTACTACACTGGTAGTCCGACCCTGTGTGGTCATGCTGTCTGGCTCTACTCATCCGCCCCCTCCGACTGTCATTTCCCGTGCTCACTGTCCATCGTGTCTTTACGTCCCTGATTGCGTGCTCCTCCTCCTTCGCCTTGCGTGCATGTTCTCTTGCTATTCTCTCTACCTGACACTTTTTTCGTTCCCTGTATATTAACATGTGTTTTTCCTTCTCATCTGCTTCCCTCCATCTCTCAATCTCTTCTCGCTCCAGTCTCCTCCTTTCCCGCTGCTCCCGCTCTTTCTCTTCCTCCCTCTTCCTCTCTCTGTGTTCCCCCTCTAGTCTCTCTTCTCTTTCCCTCTCATTTCTGTCGGTCTCCTCCATTATCTCTCCCCAGTCACTTGCTTCGCTGCTCTCCTTAAGGCCTTCTATTCCTTTGGTTGCTCCCTCTGCATCCCCATTGTCTTTCCTTCCAGCTTAAGGAGGATCTGTCCCTCTACCCACTCATTCGTGTTTATGCTCCCTTTCCCCTCCTTCGTGCCCTTCTGCACCTCGCTGCTCACTACCCTCTCGCTACCTTTCTGCCCCTATTCCTTAGTATATGGTGGTGGTTTATATATCAGGTTTGAATACCCCTCTGCTTCTTTTAGCTCTTGCAATGGGTAAATCCCCTGCTCATCGTCTGTGTCCTTGGAGTTCTCGCTTGCTGGAGCGGGTGGGCGAGCGGAGGGTGGGGGCATGGGCCCCTGCACTTCCTGCTGGGTCAGCATCCATTGATGCCTCGCTGCGTCCGCCTCACCCTCCTGAAACATCCTCCACAACTCAAATATTGCCATGTGGGTTGCTAGCTTCTTCCCCTTATAGGTAACGTGTAAGGGTGTCAGTAGTGATTGCTGCCCATCTTTGGTGAATTTTCCGCAAGGTGGCCATGGTTTGGTTATTTTTCCCTTGTTACTTTTAGTCCACTCTATGCTATATTTGCAAATCTTGTCTTTATAAGGTGGGAGGGAGTTACAAAGGTGCTGTAGGGGCGTGTCACCCACACACTTCCCATGATACATTGCTCTCACTCTTTGCTGACCTCAAATTGAGGGTTTCGATCATCCACTGTTAAGGGGGAAAATACAGTGTAATCACAATGGGCCTCATTACAAGTACAGCGGTAAGGGATTAACGGCACTGGGAAGGATGCCGGTGCCGTTAACCCCCTTCCGCCGCATTCCGAGGTCCCTTAGCGGGTCCCACTAAGGCCGGCTGGTTTTACCAGCCGCCCTTAGCGGGAGCCGCCAAGGGACCAGGGAGCTAATAACGGGCCCACTATTTGCAGGCCCGTTATTAGCTCCTTCCCCATTCTCATTGAGCGCTATGGGGGCTCGAATGGGAATGGTGAATGGTTTTCAGAATGGTGACTTACCGGGTCCTCCAAGGTTGGAATAACCCGGAAAGTCCCCATTCCGACTACCCAGATCCGGACACGGGTTTGGGGGCAGCCATGGTGCTAACAGCACCATGGCTGCCTCCAAACACGTAATGACCCCCAATGTTTTTAAATTCCCTACGAACCTCTCTGGTTCCACAACCGGTCAGGCGTTCTCTGCGCACCGTCCTTTTACAATCACTGCCTCCTCAGGCAAACCCACAATCTTTTGCATGCGCCTTCCGCACACCGCCGCTCGACACCCTCGTCTGCCAGTTTCAAGCTTCCCAATGCTAGCTCCGCACTGCTTCGTTTTCATCAAATCCTATGTGTAAATCTACTGGTGACTTCAACAAATTACTAGACAAGGTAGTGCTAAGAAGTCAATCACAGTGCGCACATTGTTATAACCCTGTTTCGCAAAAATGTACACAATTCCAACACAAATCTCCTCGAGACTTAATTAGTCGACTCACCTTCCACAATATAGGTCAGCTCCCTTTGCTAAGCCTTACGGGGATACTGTCATCTATGACCCGAGCTAAAAAGCCCAACCCACAGGAAATCCACTATTTACATAACTTCTGTCATCCGTGCCCTCGAGTCAATAGTTTAGGTTGTTCACCCAAACTTTTTACCCCAAAACCGAATGTGCCGTAGCCACAAATAATGACGTCTACCTCTGCTCCTCTCCCTCCTAAACTTGACAATGCTAGACAATACGTGAGAATACTCGATGATGTTAAACATTACTGGACAATACTCCACAATATCGATACCCCTGAAACCCCAGTTGCCAGATGGCTGGGTCAATATTTACACTCCATGGTGTGGAGACGCTGCTCGGCTGTCGCGTCCCCCAAAGCTGCCACTTCGCCTTCCTGGTCTGCTGGACACCTAACAGACTTCCTGCAGGAGTTTTTTCAGGATGGCTCCTGAAGGCCTTTCCACAGGGCATGCGTTCCCCATCTTCCTGTAAAACGCAAGGGGTCCTGCAGCTTTTCCGGCTCTGCGATGGGATAGTCAGCTTCATGCTTAGATAACGCAGCCCAGACCCTTCCTCAGAATAAACAGAGGACGCAGCCAACAGCAAGCTAGAACTGTGGTTTATTGCAAAAAAACCAACAGGGAGCATACAAGACAATCAAGATTCTCCAGTATATCTCAGCTTTCCATGGTGTGCATTGTAACAATCTTACATCATCCCTGGGCCCTTCCCCGAGAAACCTATCATCACACATGATTGGGTTCGAGAGTGGTAACACTTATGGAGGTACCCTATAGAGTTTATTCTACTGGTTCTTGCATGTCAGGTGTCTGGCCTGTCCCGTCCCCAAGAACCTATCCATTACAATGTTACAGAGTAGTGGGCTTGACATTAGTTCTTGCCGGTTGCCATCCAGCCCATAGTTTCTATTCTGTGATTGGCTAGAGCTGATCTCCCTGGGACTCAATTAGGTTCTGAGCTCTCTGTGCACCTCTTCAATGTGATGTGAATGTCTATGTGTCTGTATTGTATCTGGTAGTGTACCACCTTTGCTTATGAGAGTGCACTCCTACATTGCAACACTTGTTGCTTTCCTTGTCTGGGTTTGCTGGGATCGGCTCTGCTTTCCCACTGGGGGTGAATGCCTATTGGCGGACTCGGCTGCATCACATGCTCCTAGACCACAAAATCAAGCTTTTGAGCATTTATGAGGATTTATTCCATTTCTCTGCAGCTAGTACCTTACCTCATTTAGAGTTTTTAATGCGACCACATATCTCTGACCTTGGCTGTGAGCCTGCTTTGTGCTCTGTGCAGCCTGAATTAGCTCTCCTCGTCTCTTGCTCTGTGGCTTGAGGCCTCCTGTAATTTTCTTTAGACTTACAATAGGATTTCTATAGGCTCTATATATACTCCTGTAGGTCCATAGGATTATTTTGTATAAGTATCTGCAAGCTTGGTCCGGATCTCTAGTTGCCTTGCATTCTGCCTTACTGCATTTGGCTAATGAGAAAAATAATAAAAGCTTTGACAGTATGTATATGCATCCGTCCTCTCAGCTATAGAACTGTGTAAGCATGTTCGTTGTGTATGTTAATGTGTGTTCGTGTAATGCAGTGCAGGAGTGCGAATGTGCTTCATGAGTAACGTTGTGGTGTCTCTAATGACGTCAGCATTATGGCTTCATAGTTCTCAGTCGATACTGTCCATTAGGGTATTCTCATCCTTGATCTCTGTTGTCTCCCAGATACCTGTAAGAATGTGTACTTGATTGGGCCTGTATGGTTGATTGAGGGGATATCTTTCCTTGTACGTGTCAGCAAACGGTGCACTTGTGATTCATCCAAAATAGGATGGGTGACTTTGAGCATTCCTGGCTCTATGTCCTGTCATGAACTTGGGGGTGAGGAGGGGAATTCCCTGGATCCTCTCTTCACTACCACCCAGCCTTGAGCAGGGGTGGGGGTAGAGAAATATAACACAACAATTGTGAGCATCTTAAAGATGTTTGTGGCAGACTCTTGACCCAGTTGGGACATTCGATTACCGCGTGTCCTGATGGCTATTAGGTCTACACCATCTTTTACAACAAAAATGTCTCAATTTGAGTTCATGACCGGACTTTTCTGCTCTTTAGAACTCAGGAGCAGACACTGATAAGTGCTACCACCACTCATGACTACATTTAAAATGTAAGGAAGCACCTCCAGCATACTTTTGCTAATGCTCAGCGCAATTTACAAAAGTCAGCTGAAGGAATGAAAACATATTATGATCTAAAGACCACAAAGGAGGAGTATGGGGTAGGTGACAAAGTTTAGCTGTACAATTTTCAAGAGAATCAGACGAAGGAGCAGAAATTCCTTCCATCTTGGCATGGAAGCTTTGACATTGTAGATACAATATCACCTGCTGCCTACAAGATCTGCATCCTAAAAGAGAAGAAATGTAAGGGAAATGGGTCCACTTCAATCAGTTGAAAAGCTGTCATCCCAGGCAAACTTTGTGACTGATTGAGGCGCCCAATGAAAGTCGAGCTGAGGAACCATCTAACGAATGATAGGTAAGGATGAAAACCCTGGATGGAAACTTTCTATGTAATGTTGTTCTTCTTCCAATGCTATGTCCTGTCTTCTGGGAAATATGTTGTATATAAAATACTGAACCTTTTTTTTCTTCCTATTTCTAGAAAATAACTTAATTCCATAACAGCCTGGTGATCTGGAGGTGCAGAATCCGGACAGGAACCCCAGGGACCAAAGAAAAGGAGAGGGGTGACATACCATACCTCAACATCAAAATACAGAAGTGGAGGCCAGAGCGCCCACTCCCTAAGGAAGGAAAATGAGCCGGATGGGCTCCAACGAAAAAAGACTTTGGAGGAAAACCCCACTATCCCCTGCTCATTTCCACAAATGATCCATAAAAGAGTTGGGGGGATGTGTGTGGTTTAATGACAGCCCTAGCACACAATAGGGATGGTCCGGGTAGGCCTCTAATTAGAAATACGTTCTTATGGGAAGGCACACTAGAAGAAAAATGACGGACCTAAAACCTTAACACAGACAAGAGGCATGGTGTGAAATAATGTGTCTTGCTGAAAATGACATGAGGATTATGTGAAGATGAAAAAGGCACATTGTTGGGTGAGAGACAAAAAGCAATATTGTTCAATGGAACTACTACACATCAAAATGATGTGTATCATGAAAGGTTAAAAACACAAACTGCCTCTCATTGTTGGAGGAGGAGCCTCACCTAAACCTACCTACAAGAACCCCCGCGGGACGCGGAGCGGACGCGGAGTGGCGGCGAGTGGCAGTCCTGCAGGTTATTGTGCAAGCAGAGTCTGTCCTCCCTGCCTCTCATTGTTGGAGGAGGAGCCTCACCTAAACCTACCTACAAGAACCCCCGCGGGACGCGGAGCGGACGCGGAGTGGCGGCGAGTGGCAGTCCTGCAGTCATGGCAGCCGAGGCTGCGGGAGCTGCGTTCGCCGTCAACTCCCCCCCAACTGAGGAGAAGCGCAGGCTGCGCAGTACACGTCCCAACTGGGACTCTGACGAACCGCTGCCTAAAGACTCGTCAGCCACCAAAAGAACTGTAGGCGCAAAAAGCCCAAAAGGGAAACGAGGAAGACACCTTAAGCATGACATGCTTAAACCCTCTAATGGTTTTTTCCCAATTGAACCTCACCTAAATCCTCCATCAACAACGGCCATGCCCTTGGCCGAGACCGAAAACGAGCTAAGGAAGAGCTCCGAATCTCCCTCGAGAACAACAACAAACTCGTGCATCCCAACAACGGAGACGCCAACATCAATCATCACGAACTTGGGAAACCCCCACACATTGCCCCGCTTACCAGACACTCCCGGAGGGGGGTCCAAGTCGGCGTGGCCTGGTGGTGTGGTTCCCGGTTTAGCTGGTCCGCGGGAAACCTCAGGAAGTGCCATGCTTGCAACATCGGACACTGACGCAGGGGACGAAGGGGCTCGGCCGTTGGAGGGAGATATAGTGGAAGTAGGGGAGGGGCGGGAGGACCCGTCCCCCCCGATCGCCGTACAGGCACAGATCCATGGCCACACGGGAGTCGAGCAGATGGAGCCGCTGGAGGTACGCCTGGCCCCAGCTATGAAAGGAAAGGAGTCGGGCCAGTCGAGAGAGATAGGCCAAGGAGTCGGCGTGGACGCTGGACTCCCGAAAACACCGACTACAATCGAAACTGGCCTGGCGGTTGCACGTAACGCAAAAAAAAGACCAAGAGCATCTGGCCTCTCTATACAGAACGGAGTTAACATCTTTCGAGGCAAAAAGTACCGCCTAAGGCCGGGACGCCCAGCGACAAACTATACCCCCAAAGAAAGCACCGGCAGAGAGACCGAAGATATGAACATGAAAAAGGGGAAAGAGAACGAAAACCCACCCTCCCAGCCGACTTTAATGAGCTTCTTTAAAGGCATTAGTATTGGCCGCATTCCTTCCAACACTGAAATAACTGATCTGGAAATATTAGAAGCCATTAAAGATTACCCACCCCTGTCAAAATATAGGAGGATGGAACGACAAGCGGCATTTGATCCCCCATCAACTTCCCAAAGCTCGCTAGCACCGGAAGCTCTGCAAAAAGAGCCAATTAACGTGGGGTCAAAAGAGCAGCAGATCCCTTCGGTGGTGTGCCTAAACCCGAAGGAACTGCAGGATAGAGGGAAAACAGTCCCGCCCACACAAGAACAGGAAAGTGAAACCTCGCCCGTAGTGGTAGAAAAAGCTCAAAACAGGGAACATATTTGTGAACCCCAAAAAAAAACCAAAACGCTAACGACTAGCTCAAAACACGAGAGAGACGGGAGACAAACTGGGGAGGATGTCCCCTTGGCATCGACAACGAAACCACCTCCAGAACCTGCCCTCAAAATACCTGACCCCAGTTTTACAGCTGGACAAGCATCCAATAGTTCCCTACCGACCAGACCACCCAGCAGGAGACGGGACCCATCAAATCTGCTGGATAGGGGGACGGCAGGCGCAACTGCAGGAGAGACTACTGAGCCCCTTTCCACTTCTGGCTCCCTATCCATAATGATGCCAGCCTCTAACCACTCTGGGCACATAAGATGTGAAGGCCGAGAAGAAGGACCGGACGTCAGGCACCAGCGACATCTGCATAGAGGCCTTTCACTCGATACCTCTTGGAACAATTTGCAACAAAAACCGCCGAGTACGACAAACTCTTTCGTTCTTACACCAAGGAAGACCCCCACCCAGGGATCACTCGCAGTAAAGGAGACCCCGACAAAAAAACCCGACATGACAACCATCATGTCAGCCATCACAATTGCGCTAGCTCCCTTCATAAAACTCTACGAGTCCATGAACGATACCTTAAAAGACCATACGTCACTTCAGGCCACGATACTCACAAAACTGACGTATCTAGAAGGATACGTAACGGCCCAAACAGACCGGGAAAAACAGCTGGAAGAAATCCTGAACAGCAACTTATCCACTCGTTCTTCAGCAGCCCTACCACCTCTGTTAAACGATGGCTGTCCGGCAAACAAACTAGTAAAGGATAAACCTCACGAAAAATCAACGCAAATTGACCTGACAACTCCAAGCCATCTAACTTCAGATTGCAAGTCAAGGACTACACTAGCAGCAAAAAAATGTGTAACGGCAGCAGAAAACTGCAGAAGCACGGAAGTTCTTCTTATTATAGACGAAAACAACACTTCGCAACCTGCCATTACGACCGAGCCATTTAAAATCTTTACAAAAAAGGCTCCTGACCCAGCAAAAGTACTAGCAATAGAGAGAAATTGCTCAGGAGAAAAAAAGATGCAAGAACCCACTAATGGAACTAAGAAGAAACTATCTGACCCTCAACCATTAAGACCGGGATTGCAAGAAAGCCATTGTTCCAAGCTGCTCCTAAACAAAGTCCAAGACCAAGTCACACACTCACCGAAGACGGTGGTTGATTTCATGGAAAACGAAAGCCTAATGAACCTATCTCAGCACCTAGAAGACTCCGGACAACCGTCCTTAGGCGACCCTGATCTATCACCAGTTCGAAAAGTGACTTTTGAAGTTTATCCTGACAGCCCAAAAGCGACGTCCTCCACCAAGAACAGAACCCAAAGTCCCGAAGCTTTCTTGACAATCGAAGAACGTCGCAAAAAAATTCTAAGAACAAAGACGATAGAAAGCGTAGGAGCTAGAACGGAGTATAAGCCTCGAAAAGTCCAGCAGTCCGTAGGGAAAAGACAACGATCGCCTATGCTAGAAAGCCCAGCAAAGAAAGTCCGATGGTCAAATAATAGCACAGACTCACCCAGTCATTCATCAAAACAACAAAAAAAAACAAGAAACTCGTCACCCAATTCCCACTCAAAAAAACCCTATTCTTCAGACCAGCGATACCATTCGCAGACAGACAAATATCATAAAGATCAAAAACTAAAAATAAAATGGCGATGGCAAATAAAGCTGAAGCAAATTAAAGAAAACTTTGACGACATAACTCTGAACAGGAGATCAGTGCTAACTCTGCTCCACCATGTGCGCAATCTGAGAACAATAACAACTGACGACCTGAAGATTGTGGAACCTAGCCATATAAAGGGCAGAGCACAAACTTATCTTTACATCACCTCAGAAACCATAAAAAATCTCCTGATTAACGAAGCTGAAGAGCTGCTCCGGCTTGGATACGATCTCTCCATCCCGAAAGAAGGCAGAAAACTGTCCAAATCAGAGAGCGTGGAACGACAGACCTCTGAGATCCTACGACCCCGGCATAGTTACTATGATCAGCCAACATCTTTAAAGAGCCGCACGATAAAAGGGGAAAAATCTGGTTTAAGAACAAACAACACAAACACACAACGATTGGTGGAAACGAAGCCACTCTCCTCTGGTTTGGGGAAAATCATTAGAGAAGAAAGGCAACCTGGCGCCAGGGAAGAAAAGTTGAAACCTAAATCTACGCCTATTTCGAGGTTCTGGGCATGGCTGCCAAAAGCCCTCACAGAAAAGAAATCCTCATAGCAACAAAGACCCCCTTCTGAGGGCGACGAGGAACGGCTGCAACCAACAGTAACAAATATAAGACTTGGATCATGGAATACTAGAGGCTTTAGCCATCTAACTGTTTCAGGAGATGTAAACTTGGGCGATTTTGATATCCTGTGCCTACAAGAAACCTGGCTCACCAAACCACCGAGACTTGACGGCTATGAAATAACATTAGCCCCGGCGAAAAAGAGTATTAAGGGCCGCCCATCATCTGGTCTATTGACAGCAATCCGCATTGGCCATGGATTAAAGATGGACAAAACACTAACAGCAAACCAGTCTCTACTGACGGTACTCCTAACATGGACATACAAGTCAGTCACCGGTAACGAAACGCACTCATCGCCGGTGGCAATCGTAAACACCTATTGGAACCCGGATAAAATAGAAGCTGGAACATACATGAAGGAAATGGAAATGGCCATTGACGATATCCTGGCTACTTACCAAATCTCTTATCTACTAATCTGTGGAGACTTAAATTCAACTACTCCCTCGCAAAAACTTAAAAGAAATTGCACCCCTGCGGATCAGAGAGGAATGCTATGGCAGAACTTAATGAACTCTAGAAAATTGCATAACCTTGAGCTGGTCTTCCCTAACTTGGACCGCACTGCAACATGGACAAATGGAGCAACGAGCTCAACAATTGATCACATATTCACCTCGAGAGCCTTTCTGGATCTGATCTCAACCTTTGAGGTAATTAAAACGAAACACAGTGACCACAATTTGCTATCAGTTACCTGGGAAACCTCTACCGAACCCGTGGAGATCTTGGGCTATCAACTGGAAACGAACAGACAAGGAAACAGACTCCGTCTTTCAGCAGAAAACATCAAGGAGCTGACGGATAACTACAAAACTTTCAAATTTAGGAAACGCCCCAATAAGACCGATTACGGTCCCCTACTTACACTATACGAGAAGCCCAGTACCAAGACCCAGTTGACACCAAAGTTAAAAAATCACAATTACGACACCCAAGTAGTCGAAAAGCGAAGGATCTATCGGAAAATTGTGAGAAACGCATCAAAACAAAACTCCGTGGAAGCCGAAAGTCTAAAACGTGCCGCAAAAATCACTTACCGCTCATGGCTTCGAACCCATAGACTGAACATGCATCAACAAGACGCTGAGGCAATCATCAAATCTATATGTTCAAAGAACTCCAAAGAATTCTGGTCCCTGTTAAACGCTACAACATCGATGCCTTCTAGAAAGATCCAAAACACAATAGGAGAAAGTGCGTGGAGAATCCATATAGAAAAAACCTTTAAATCACTATCGGACAGACAATCTACCACTTCCACAGAAAATGTGTACAGGTGGGCCAGACTGGACGACAAAGATGAAATTTGTAAATTAATAATGTCGCTAAAAAACTCAAGAGCTCCGGGACCAGAGGGCATCACCAACATTGACCTGAAAGCTCACCCGGTGGCCTGGACAACATTCCTCAGCGAAGTCTTTGCAAGATGTTCGGATTCTAGAACGATTCCCGCTTCATGGACGTCGGCCATCATAGTCCCCATCTACAAAAAAGGAGATCCAAACAATCCTGCAAACTATCGGCCAATAGCCCTATTAGACCCTATTGGAAAGGTCTATGGCTCCCTGCTTCTGAAACGTTTCCAAACCTGGGCCAACGAAGCCCCATGCAACGACCATTTTCAATCTGGATTCAAGAAGAACACGGGAGCAACCGTTAACATCTTGTCACTGAGCCTTCTCAAAAGTAGAATGATGGAAGGAGGTTCCAGGCTATACTTGGCGTTCATTGACTTTACTCAAGCTTTCGACAGGGTCGATAGACTACTCTTATGGGAAAAACTTGAAGCTTGGGCATGCCCAAAAGAAATCTTGGATCCCATCAAAGCCCTCCATACGAACACACAGGTTAGAATTCGCTTAAACTGTAAAGGATCTCTCACTACAGCTATCGCGACAAACAGAGGAGTTAAACAAGGATGCCCCCTGGCACCTGCAATCTTTCTGGCTTACATTGGAGATTTTCAGCTAACCGAACCTATGGTAAGATCCTTCCCACCAAAACTGGGGGCGCAAAAAATAAGCAGACTCCTTTATGCGGATGATTTAATCTTGATAGATCAGACTCCAGTGGGCTTGCAACGTCAGCTGGATAATCTTGACTCCTACGTGACAACAAATAACTTAGAGGTAAACAAGGAAAAGACAAAAATCCTTGTTTTTGAAAGAACAGTGAAGAAATTTGACAACAATAAATGGTACTACAACTCGTGCCCGATTGAAAAAGTTCAGAGCTTTAAATATCTAGGTGTGATTCTGGATAGTACAAAAAACGACCTAGCTATGCAGGAAGCGCTCCTTTCAAAAATGAGAAAACTAGCAACAAAAGGCAAAGCAATCGATAGAAAATTTGGACGATTCTCGATGATTCCAGCTTTGAACTTCTATAAATCCAAAGTTGTGCCCTCTATTACATACGGAGTGGAGGCTATGTTACAGCTTCCGATTACTATCTGGCACAAACTCGAAGCCTACTACTGGAGAACCGTCCTGGGACTGCCCTCCTCTACGCCTGTTGCCTCGATTCGTAGGGAACTGAGCTTACTGTCCCTGTTAGGGTCAGTGGAATGTAGCTCTCTAAGACTATACAGAAAATGTCTGATGCCAACGAGCCCCTTCTTGTTTAAGTTAATAAAGAGGGAGCTGGACCAGGGCACCAACAAACCGCTCCAGCGCTGGAAAAAAAGGATGCTGACACTACTGGAATCAATCGAGAGTAATGAAGAGGAACTGCGGTCTAACCCATCAAGGATCCTAAGAAAATTGAAAGATCTTGATTGGATTCGGACATTGGATAAAGCCTCAGAAAACAAACTAACGCTCCATCTGCCTCCAAACATAAAAAAATTGAACGACCTCCAGGGCTACGTAAAAAAATTTCCGAACAAGCAAGCAAGAAACTATCTTTTGCGAGCCAGGCTAAACCTGCTTCCAACGAACGAGATCAATTTTATTAGAGGCTTAACAGCTACTAATGACTGCAGACTTTGCAAAATACCAAACGAAAAAGAAACAGTAAGGCATCTTCTCCTTAACTGCACAGAAACTGGCAAAGTCAGGTCCAGTTACATGCAACATTTCACATCTGACCTAACGCTGGAGTCCGAACCATGTTGGTGGTCAAGGATGATTAGTGGAGACAGATCAACCTGGCAAATCGCGACTACTAAAATACTGCAGTTCGCTCTGAACAAAATAGAAACTAACTCAACATAAGATGTCAAACTCAAAGGGCCACGAGTTGGCTGAAATTCCCAGTGAACCCATAAAACTTCGACACATCGACAAACGGAGAAGTATTTGTAAAAATCATTTGTTTGATTAAAACAAAAAAAAAAAAAAAAAACAAAAAAAAAAAAAAAAAAACACAAACTTGGCCTTGCAGGTGAAATGAAAGCCATGTTCATATTCTTCATGTCGTGTGACTAAGATCCACTTTTCAACACAGTAACTGACATCATTCTAGATAAAAATGCCCAATGCGAATAACCAAATTTAACAGCAGCCTTTCACATTCAGTTTTGCCACATTAAGAAAAATTCTAACTGTAAAGCAAGAAAGAAAATACCCTGATGCAAAAGTGCCTTGAACAATAACAAAAGATACAAGTTGTCTAAATAAGTAAAATGCTACACTGGAAAAAGAATGCAATATTTGAGAAGACTATTTTGTTTTCAGGTGCCCCATGTAAATCTCTTATGAGCCCAAGACAGACAAATGCTTCTAGTTGTTGGATAGAATTCTCATGTGCCTTCCCCCGCTGCAGGCCTGTTTGGCTCCTTATCTGGAAAGGAGATCTCTTTGACATGCATTTGTTTAAACTGTTGCAACAATTAGAATCTTCGCTTCATAAAAGTAAAGGTTAAAATTATGCATCATTTAAGCCTATGTTTAAATCAAGCACAGAGTCCCCACAGTTGTCAGTAAGATGATGTTCAGAAGCAAGCACTGATTTCCCTCCCCGGCTCGACATTTCAGAGGTCTGTGGCCTCCCAAAAGGTGTGAGCATGACGTGAATGACAGAGAAGTTTAAATGGCGAAGAGTAAATCTGAATGCACAAGTGCATCAAGAAGCCTGTGAAAGGATACTCAAAGCCATAGAAGGGTGAGAACAAAAACTGTGTGCCACAGCTGTAAAGGTGTCCCATAAAGATATCCTTTCAGCCATCTTTACAGAAGCTGCTCTGCGCCAAGCAGGCAAATGTGTATCCAGTGATATGGTCGCCTCGAAGAATACAGCCGCAAAAAAGTTCAGTTATTTTATTTTATGTTGCACGTTTCAAGCATATATATGTGGGGGTGGTTTAGGTTAATTATTTATTTCATGGGGATTATGGAGGGACTGCAGGGGCCATATAAAGTGCAACTCATTTTGTAAAAATAATCTGCCTTTTTTGCAGCAGCATTTTTGCGATGACCATATCACATATATCGGCAAATGGCATCCCTTCTGGGTTTATCATGTGCATTTGATAACATTCTTCTGCATGTTCAGTACTACCAGGAAAACAAACTGCAAAGTATGTCACACAATGTATAACTGTGATTTTTATAAGTGATATTTACATGAATTATATTTTAAATACAAGGTAGGACTTTTACTGTGAAACAGTACTTCAAACGAAAGCAGGACATCTATATATAACTCACAAATCTCAAAATGTTCCTATGTATCGTACAGTCCAACCTACTTTACAGAGTTAACAAACATCTTAAATTAGCCTAATAGCAAGCTGCAAGACCCATAGCCTAAATCACACCCACAAAGGTAATATTATGCTGCAAAGTCCCATCCATTGCTTAATTTTACTCTTGGAGTGTTGGATATTTTGGGCAATGGCACAAACAGCAATGATCTAAACAGTAGGTACCACTTAATTTGTTGATGAAGGTGCCTGCATTGTGCAGCAAAGAGGAATGCAGTTGCTTCCCACACATGAATGTTCATGGGTCACACTTATCCACTATTCCACTGTGGTAATGCACAGCCAAAGATTCAAAGAACATTCTTCAACTGTCTTTACTCTACTGAGGTGTTTATGCAGAGGCAGAGTTTACAAATGCCACTTGTGATTTTGCCATATTTGAATGGCATTCCAGCCCAAGGGATAGGAGGTACATCGGCTGAAGCAGGTAACTTGCCTTATTTCCATGTTGCCACCTGCTAACATGTGGGCTGTAACCATGCGACGGGGGTTTGAGTGCCTTTTATTCAACATTTGTATAAGATGTGCCTGTACCACTGCATATATTTAATATTTAAATTTTACCATTACACAAGAATGGATGTAAAAATGTAGTTATGTTGCATTACTATTACAGACCAGTCTAGGTGCTTCGCAGAGTGACAGCAAGCAATTTGTGAGAGAAACCAGATATTAGCAGTGAAACCAAAATTCCTCATTCCAATCTTCTCTCACTTGTATTCAGTTGGTAGACATCTTATGTTCTGGCTGCTTCCTCTAAAAGATTGCTTTCTGACCTAACTGAAAGTAGACAATTGGCTGTAACAAGTACCTCTAGTACACTCAACTGTAGAACTCACTGCCTTCTCCAACTTGTGGGCCGCAGAGATCTGAAAACACTCTTTCAAATAACATAACATAGAAGATAGCAGGCTTGAATGAATACAGAGGAAGCAATAACTCTCTAATCCATGCAACCTTAGAAACGTCCTTACAATGTTATGTAGCCATAAAGGGGGAAAGAAAGTGGGTGAAGAGGTGTAGTTTGTAAAAGCGCAGACCGAGATTGTTGAAGGGGTGTAATCTGGTGAAGGTGCAGAGTCTGGCAGAGGTGGATTGAAGTTGGGGACAGGGGGCACCCGCACATATTTGGGCCTAGGGCAGCAGAAAGCCTAAATATGCCACTGGCTCCACCGATTCATCATGAGTAGAGGAACATTAATATCTATATATTATGACGTTTAGTGGTAAATTACTAACATTTGACATGTAGGGACTTTTTGAGAGAACAAGTGGTCATGCAACAAAATTGTAAATGATAGAAGGTATGTACCTCTCCACTTCACTTCAATCAGGGGACTCCAAAAGACTATCAGCAGAGAGGGGTTGGCTATTGGGAGGAGGAAGAAAGGATAATCCTCTAATGAAAAAATGTGCACCAATAAACTGGCACTTTCTAATTGTAATAATTGGAGGTCTTGCTTATACATTAAAAAACACTTTCTCTAATGAGGACAGACAAAAAGAAAGGAGATAAGGGGGGGACAGAAAAACCTGCCTAAAACCATCCTCGAGGGAGAGCTGCTAAACATCTTGAAGGAGAATTGCCCTTAATCCACCTGGGTGTATCCTGAGACAACTGCCTGACCTTTCTTGGGTGGAGAGGCCTACCATTAATGGAAACTTAACTTTGCATGGGACAGAGAAACTGGGACAGCCATCAGCTGACTGGACCCTGATTCTTAAGGAGAGCCAACTGAGAGATGGATGCTGGGACTATCTATGACAGCAGCCAGTGACTAGACCCAAGCTGTTCCCCCAGAAGAGCCTGGCTGTCTTCCCCGAGTGCCACAAAACAGAGGTCCAATGTAAGTAGAATTGATCCATTTGAAACCAAGTGTGTGTGGTGGGGGGGGGCGGGAATCTGCCTGCCTTAATATCTTCCCTTCATAGTGGGTGTGGGAGAATTGTGTAGACCCTTAGCATATTTGACGGTATATTAATTTAATTAACTCCCAAATAGATTGACGCAAGAGGGAGCTTGGAAGAGTATGAAACATCCACCCTCTAATTGGGCGCCTTTATTTTTCCAGTCCATCCAAGATTGAACTAATGGACAGGGGTGTCCTTGAGACATAACTACATTCATAAACTGTCCCCACACACTAGACCTGGTATTTAAACAGATGGGTGTGAAGTAATTGGGTTCTCAGGCTCACACACCAGGCCAGAGCCAGTAGAAAAGTTTCATAGGTAACAAACCATCCAGCCAGCTTCCAGATCTCAATGGACACTCCAAGAACTCTCATTGCCACTCACACATCAACATTCCACTATGACATAGGCATATTCCACACACCCTGCACTCCATGACATCACAACCGATAGCTCACATTATGATACCTCTTCCTCTGTACTACCTAAATAAAGGCAATCCAACAACAAAGGAGTCTGCCACACCCAAGCGTACCACCCACCAGTAACAAGCAACTTAACTAACCAACATGCCCACCGGTGCACCAACACCTTCCACCCTGGGCTGCCCCCTCAGAGCCTCAGACCTGCCATGCACAAGCGCAACCTGCTCAACCTTGAGCAACATAGCACAAACTACTCATCAGCCGAACCATAAACCTCACCAACAAAACAGAAAACACATTCCCAACAACAACCAAACTCTGTAACACCAACTACACGGCAACCAGTCATCATCTCACTGATACGTATTTGAAGGAATAATACCGGTACCACTACAGAACTTGCATAGAAGACTAGATCCCACCAGAGACAAAGAAACACTACACACCATTAACACCACGACTGTAGCCAACAGTTACAATAACCAACGGAAACCATCTAGCATTCCACAACCAACTTACCGTAATCCTCACATATGACCTACACCCATAATACACCATGACGTGACACACAGTCACCAGCTACAAGCCACTCGGCACTCAGTAGCTGCCACACTTTAATAAACAGTGTGAACACTGCGCGCCTAACGTACCCCAACTGCAACCAAAAGTCACCACACACCACAGAACCCGGCCGCTATTCTGTGGCGGTCTAGACTCAAAAGTGGTATAACATACTACCACATTTACTTGACTGTACCCAACAGCCACCCACCTACATACCCACCCGGCAATCTGTAGGCACCCCAACTCTAAACCACATTTCTGGCAAAGGCACCACTATCTCAGCCCAAACCCATGCCAACCTGACTGTAACACAGCTACACCGAAATACGGAACCCGCCTGGCATTCCGTCAAACCCACAGTAACCCACAGTTTTTAAGGATACACATACAATTTAAGAAAACACGCCCTAAACTACCCCAACTGTAATCAACAGCCACAAGACCTAGTCTAAGACTAGACTGTAACAGACGTAACACAAAACATAGATTTCTGTACTGAAAAATAGAAACTCACACTTCAATATTAAGTTGCGGTGTACTTGCTTGCGGGTTTACAGTGCAAGACCATTTGAACCCCACACCCACTTGTCCAAATGTCTTCCAATAAGGTACCAACCCCGTCCATGTCCCTTGAAAGTACACCGTATGCACCAAACCCCACACCCACAAGTCCAAATACCCCAACTGGAAGAGAAAAGCATTTTAAAAAATAAGAACTGTGTGACCACCCCACAACCACAAGTCCTGATACCCCCATCGGGAAAAGAAATGCAATGTTAAAGTATAATGACTGTGGGTAACAGGATGGACACCGGGAAAACAGGGCCACAACAGAAACACTCAACCCACACTGGCCTTAGACACAATAACCCAAGACCACCCCAACAGAAGCACTAACCCAGAGGCCACAACATTAAACACCACGACAACACACAAGCACCGGCCTCCCCAACACCTACCCAATTTAGTCCTCTATTAATGTGAGGTTCTTCATCTGCACGTAGAAACCCCAGAGATATGGGTCAAGCTCCCTCAGACTCTCCACAACACTGCTGCAATGGTCCCAAAGCTCATCACGGAAACGCCTACGCGCAGCGCAGATGGAACATGTGTCTTCATCCATGATCACATCAGCAGCGCAGCACCTTCTTTTAGCCTGCTCCAGACTATCATCTGTACATTCACCATGTGTGGAACCCGAACGCTGCTTCTTAGTACCATATTTTTTGTTTTACAATTCCACAAGGCAACACCAGGATCTGCCATTTCTGCCCCCAGACCTGTCATTGCTTCTCCTTGCCCAAGCAACTGGCAAAAGACCCTGGATTCCACTTCCAGAATGGTAATGTTGCACTCTTCCTTCAAAGTCCTTGGAAAACACACTGCGTTGCAAACCTGCGATGCGTTCCAGCTAGCTCTGCTGGAACGCTCCTTCCAAGGCCGGCAACATCATCATTTTATTCACTGACTCCGAAGAGGAAACACCAAGGTCCAGAGAGTATACGCTGCTCCCAGCCGTGCCTCCGGACCATTGCTACTGCAGCACCCGGCCAACAGCACAATGCATTTCACTACACTACTCTACCACCTTCCTCCGTTGTCCTGATACCAGCGCCGCATGGAAAACGGCAACCAGACCAGAAGCCGATACGCGGGCTAACCTATCAGGCCCGTATTCTGGAGACTTCCCAGACAGCCGGGGAACTCCACACTTCTGCAGCCCCCTCCTCACCACGGAATCTCCTCACAACGAACGTCTTCTTCAGCGTCACCCAGCCTGTTGTCTCCTCCTCCGCTGACCTGCTGTCAGCACCCCTGAGATCAATGAACCGGGCTCATTGGAAACTTGTTACTGCTTCCACTTAACAGCACTGCCCGGCACAGCTGTTTCCGCACACGGGCCTCTCCTCACACGGCCTAACCTGCCTGGCATCGAAGAACGTATTTCTCCGGCACCGCACGGCGTGCTGGATAATGAGGGAGGGCACCTTCCTCTTCTCCAGCACCACCCGGCCTGCTGGAATGCCCTGGAACAATTCCACCTGGGTCCAGGGGAGCTGGCACCTCCTTGGACGGGATTTTGCTCTTGGAGGGCTGTGTCCTGACTTCTTGCTGCCCCCTCCACAGCAGCTACAGCATCCTCGTCGACAGTGAAGTAATCGGGTTCTGAGGCTTGCACACCATGCCGGAGACAGCAGGTAAGTTTCATATGTAAGTTTATTCCAAGTATGTTACTTGGTACAGAAACACTGGAACATTCCATCCAGCCAGCTTCAAGATCTCAACTAACACTCCAAGAACTCTCATTGCCACTCACACATCAACATTCCACTATGACATAGGCACATTCCACACACCCTGTAGTCCATGATATCATGGCCCATAACTCACATTATGACAGGATGCTGCATATAACTGATGCCTGGGTTTTGTTTTTTGCGGAGGGAAGTGCTTTGCAATGATGAAATACAGCGTAATTCTCCATTGAAAATCATACACTCTTTCCTGAAATTGGTTAAATGACCCTGATAGCAGAATGGTTTTGGTATTGCCTTGGGGTGCAGAAAAAAAGGTTCTATAAATAAAAAAAGTATTTTCAAAGTTGTATGTTGTCAAAACTTCAAGCATTTTCAAGTGTGCAGTGAAACCCCATGTATCGAGCACTGTTTGTGTAATGTGCAACTTGTTTTCAAATCTAAACTGTGCTTTGTTTTCAGTCTACATTTTACCAAGTAATATTTGCCTATTACGAAAAAGAATGTGCATGTTGTGTGGAAGCTTTGTTTGGTATAACAAAATGTGTTCCACCATTAGGTTTTCTTACAATTTCTTTGCAGTCAAATTTTATTCTATTTAGACGGGTATCCTGACCTGATATGCTGCTTAATGTATCAGACCTGACAACTGAAATAGAGCACATAACAAACAGTATTTGAATAAATAGTTCAAATATTTCTTTCAAACGATTAATTTTTAGATTTTGTTATTCACAAATTATATCAATGACAGCAACTCAAACACTAAATAACAAAGGGGACAATACCCTGGGGTAAAAGGGTATGAAAAGGCAAGAAAATGAAGAAAAAAGCAAGGGCTCAGAGGTCCCGAAAACTTTTCAATATGTGTGTAACATGGGTGTTACTACTGGATATTCTGTGGGGGATCCTTGAGAGAAGGTAGGGTCCCCAAGATGAAACACGTTCGCCGGTCCTGGATGTAAATAATAACACCTTCATTAGGGTGTGTTCATAGACCGTGTGGATATATGTACATATGCAGGTATTGCAGTGTCAAGTCTGAATTAGACCTACATCATTTATTAGAAAAAGAGCCTTAGTGATATGACCTAAGGCACTTACCCAATTTGGGGAAAGTGCAGGTGCTCTAAGTATCTCCTATCGTCTGGGTCAGTGAGTGGCTACAGTGTGGCCATCAGGGTGTTGATGAGGCTGATAAACCTTCCGTTTAGCTAGTCCACTGGTCCTACTATGGTTTGTGACCACAGAAGTCTCTCGGTTAGTGAGATGGGAAGGAGTGTCCTACCCTCTTTGGGCAGAAAAGCAGGAGAGTGGTAGGTTGGCATGTTAATCCGGTAAAGTTCACCTCCCCTAGTGGAGTGAGGGGTCCATACGTCACAGATATTAAAAGGGGGAGAATTATGGGAAAATGTGTCACCCCTGTGGTGGATGGCCAATGACCAGAGGAGGGTATTTTAAATTGGTGGCTGTTGTAAGTGATAAAGTACCAGGATTTTGGAAGAAAGTAGTGCTCCCAGGTGCATCCCATATATCAGAGATGTGTGCACTCTCTGAGGCAAGCAGTAACTCGTGCTCATGCTGGAACGCAAGAAGAGTTGCAGGGATAACAATCCAAACTTGTGCTAACCCACATGCCGGAGAGTCCAGGCACAAAAGGAATAATATTGGTGTCATGGGTGGGCATGCAATCCAGAATAAAGCAAATATGGTGGTTTACCCTCAATTTGGTCTGGCTGGAACCTAGTTTCCACGGTGTGTAGTGTTCGTATACACCTGATATTGACAAGCATATTGTGAACGTGATCAATGCTGTTAATGGATATAAACAAAATAGTGAAGTTGAGAGACTCCTTCGGTAAGTCTGAAGTCAGGTCCCTGAGCCCCACCTTGTGTGTACTTATGTTATTAGAAAAATCTATTGCTTGTCTCTTCTCTGTGGTGGCAGCAGTCATGGAGCCTGAGGTTGCGTTTGCATAGTTGTTATGGTTACTGCTGTAGTGTACCAATTGGGCTAGCCGGCTTGAGCTTGCTGACATCAACATGTGTTTTTGGTCCGGAAGCTTGTTCCTGCTCAATACGGCACGTCATTACCTGGGTAACCAACATTGTGTGGCATGCATTTTCATTTTTGTTAGAGAAGCGTGCTACAGCACCGACACACGGCACATGTGTCTATTCTTGTGTCTGTGCTGAGGCGGAAGGAGAAATTATTAAAGTATGAGGCATATTGATAGAGAACTTTGCTATCCAGGCTTTCTCATCTTTTTTTCATCTCGCACACTGCCCATAATGTGTGCACTCCATCCGATGTGCAGTCAGGAGATAAAGTACTGCAAAAAAATGTTGAAACAGGAATTACCACAACGATCTGCTTCCGAGATCATACGTGGCAGTTGTCATCATGGTGATTACATCTCATTGTGGAAATCCAAGGTCATATCACTGGTGTGAATTCCTCATTCAGTCCATGATTAAATGTGTCCAGTCTGTGGATCCATCTTATTTCTTTTTCCAAGAGGCTTCTCTGTGTATTGGGTACCCCTTTCACTGTTTCCAGGACCCACCATAGCAGATCGTTGGCTGAATGTTGGAATTCAATGTAATAATGGTTTACCAAAGGTGTCATAATGTTTTTACAACGAACTTTCGATCTGTGTTCAGATATTCTGATGTGAATGGATCTCATGATCTGGCCTATGTACCGTAAGCCACAAGGGCATTCGATACAGTAGACTACCTGTCTGGTTTTACAGTTGGTTCGGCTTCGAAATGTCCAAATCCTGTATTTGATGGCAAATGATTGTATCTTTTTCATAAATGTACATGCCACACAATTTTCACATGGGAAATGTCCGGTGACTTTCTGCAAGTTCCATGGCCCACTGTGCATTTTTTTTTTAGATGAATTGCGACTGTACCAGGTGCTCTTGCAGGTTCTTAGCCCTCTTGAGGGCAAATTGTGGTTGAGGCTCTTGTGGTAGATCCAATTGTACAAGTGGTCAGCATTCATGAATTTGTTTATTTATTTGGAATGTGTGTGTGGCATGTGTTAGGATACATGTCATTTATTTGTTTCACCAATTGTTGTGTTTTGCGGGGTCAGAAGTGCCTCTCTGTTTGTGAATCTGGCTCCCTTTTTTGGATCTAGAGCGAAGTTTTTTGGGGTAACCCTGTGCTTTGAGTCTGTCGTTCAGTTGTGTTGCGTGGTCATAGAAATCTTCCAGGGATGTGCAATTCCGTCCTATTCTTAAATATTGCCGATATGGCAAGTTTTTCTTAATATGCACCGGGTGGTTGCTGTTGAAATGTAGCAGAGTGTTTCTGTTACTGCTACTACGATATAGACTGCATTCCAGTTTGTCATCCTAGTGTTTAATCACAAGGTCTAGGAAGTGAATTTCTATGTTACTATATTCCATTGTGCTTTGGATGTTCTGGAGACATTCATTAAGCTAGGTGAGAAACAATTTTATCCTTCTTCTGTGCCATCCCATATGAGCACCAAATTATCTATGTATCTCTTCCAGTATTTAATGTGTTCACTGAATGGATTTTGGTCGGAAAACACAAATTTGGATTTGTATTCAGACATGAATAAAATTGCCAGACTGGGCACAAATGGCACCCGTGGCCGTGCCTCTTGTCTGTAGATAATATTTGTCAGTTGAACACAAAGAGGTTTTACCAGAGAGCTACGGTCATCAATTCCACACTAAAGTTGTTGGAGGCCCTTGTTTGTAGGTTGTATGTGTTTAAAGGTTCCCTAAAGCATTCGATTGCTTGGTTCTGTGGGAAACTTGTTTATAATGTTTATATTGCACAGAGAAGGTGGCGTGTGTAACCATTAAAAGATTTATTAAACATATACTTTCAATATATATATATATTCTCTCTATACGCCGCCCTGGTTCTTGGCTCTGTGTTGGCATAGGGTTAGGGATCTACGTGGCTCTATGAGTCATAGATAGGGCTTGCCGAATCAGAAATTGACGGTATAGTGTGGGCTCTCTTAATTGGCTGGGGGGGAACTCCCCCTTTTTGACCTTGGTCTCCCATTATATCACGACAGCATTTAAAATGTTTAATGCAAATTTAAGCAGCACACTGAATGCTTGAGACTATTGTTATCATTGCACCACTATTGTTTCCTACCTATTACATGGATACAGTGCTGAATGTATGTGGGAAAAGCTGTGGAGCAATTGGGCACTTGATATAAGACGTGGACATTGTATTTGTTGCAGGAACACTAGACATTCTGTTGGACAAAGAGCTAATCAACTTTGTACTTGTAGAGGGGATGGTGGTAATGCAAGGAGAGGTTGTGAGGAAGTTGCATGCTAGAGGCATGCATTATGTCACATGCCTTCATGAGTGGGCTACTAAGACATAGTAGAGTGCATAGTAGTGAGATAAAAATTCCCTTATCCAGGGGTTTGCAACATGTGGCTCTTCAGGTGTTTTGGACTACAACTCCCATCAGCCATAGTCAGCATAGCCAAAGGGAAGGGATCATAGGAGTTGTAGTCCGAAACAACTGGAGAGCCATTGTTGCAGACCCTTCCCCTAATCTCTTGCACCTAAATCTTGTTTACATGTTATACTTGTCCATGAACTGACTTTTTAATGTTCTACCAGTCACTCATCATATTCCAGTTCATTTTCTATCTCTTTTGTCAACCAAAGAGTATTCCCTCAACTGTTGTAGTCACCTCTACCTAATGAGACTGAGATTTAGAAACAGAGCCATGATTTATAATATTTAGAAAGAACCACCCAAAACACTTTGCCTGAATCGCTGTTACTGTACAGAATTGTAATTGTTTAATTGTATTGCTTAAAGCGCTGATCTAGTTCGAGAGCTGGGAGCGCTGTACCGGATGCGGGTAGCTAGAATTTCAGCTGGCGTCTTTCAACAATAACGCAGTACCGTGAGTTGCAGTCTATGCCTCCATCGGAATACACAGGCTGACTTGATTTGTCAAAAATGCCCAGTATTCGGTACTTCCGGTTTATTTTTGAAGTAGCTCGCGCAGGCTTAACAAAACGGCTGCAGATTCGTCTGATTTAAAGTAATCATATCTAGTACTCTTGGGGGTTCAACTCCATGAACAATGTTTGCCAGTCCCATACTATTCCAGAACGTGTTTTTGTATTACCCCGCACCCGCTGCAAGTGGTTAATGACTCTCGCAGGGCGAACCACTTTTTGTACAGTTTTATGTTAATTTTCCTTTCCATTTCGTGACTTAGGCCGAGACAAAATGACACATAACAAAAGTAATTATAACTGGGAAAAATTCAGGTTCGCGTGAAATCTTATTGAGAAAAAAAACCTGCCCCCATTATTTATTCAAGGACATCTAATAAAAAAAGTTCACAAACTGTTGTAATCCTTTCACGTTGAGAATCAGTAAATAGATGTCTAGAAAACTAGTGAAAAGAAACAATTGCAGTTTTGTTAACCCTGAAATAGCAACTTTCAACGTGAAAAGGGGGTACAGAATGTCTTTTGTCTGTCCCGGTAGTGAGACGTGTTGTGACCTCATTGTGCAGTGGCACGTGCTATGAAGTCACTTCGAACACAACGGATAATACACACGTTCCAGCAGTAGTGTTTGTAATGCATGGTGTGTGCAGGATCCACGCTTTTACAATAATTTATCAAAAAATCATTGAAACTATGATTCAATGAAAGCGCCAGAAGGCCATGAAAAAGGCAAAAGCTGTGCAATAGCAAAACTCTACAACATAAAATA
Source organism: Ambystoma mexicanum (assembly GCF_040938575.1). Taxonomy (NCBI): domain Eukaryota; kingdom Metazoa; phylum Chordata; class Amphibia; order Caudata; family Ambystomatidae; genus Ambystoma; species Ambystoma mexicanum. The sequence goes on along the minus strand of NC_090921.1, from coordinate 618,125,340 downwards.
GAATGTTTCTACTATGACAGCTCACTGACAGGCCAACACATATGATATTTGCATTCCGTGTATGTACGTGCAGGCGTATCCTGACACGTACCTCTATCCTCACACCAGACCTGCAGGCAAGCGAGCCAGCTACGTCACCTTGCTAATACGCAGGGGACAGGATGCCTAACACGAACACCATGGCCCGGGGGACTTCCGAGGGCGGCCATTATGGAAAAATGCTGCCAATCCGGCCCCTAAAAGGGGACTCTGCTGTTTCTCTTTCGGGGACGCGTGCAGCTCCGCGGTTGCTGACCTGACAGAGGCCGAGCAGCATTGATCATCATCCGCGATAAGGAGCAATGGATGACCGGCGCGAGGCAGCGATGCCCAGGTGAGCTGCTCCCAAAATGTGTAATGGCGGTAAACGGGGAAGACAATAGCCGCAAAGGCGTGAAGAAAAGGATGCTAATCAGTTCCAAGGGTGACCAGATCAACGAGTGCCAAGGAATCGATACAAAGGCAGTCATTAAAAAAAGGTGTGCGTGTACCGATAAACGATAGGTGTGCCTGGGAACAAGTACAAGCACGTGACACGGCTTGACAGGTTTTCGGATAAATTGCCCTTTTGCCAAGGACACTAAAGCGGAGAAGGGGGGCATGGAGATCACGGCACGGACAGCTTTTTGCAATTATATTAAATTAAAAACAAGCGCTATAGGAGATTGTTTTATTTCTAAAATTGGAATGATTTCCCCAGATCCCACTCTGTCATAGGACTCCTGCAGATTACAAGCGACAGCTCTCATGGTCCCTATTGCTGACAGGAAAGTCAGTCTCGTATATACATGTGGAGGAAAAGTGTGTGCACGCCTTCAGTCCAGTTCAGGCAAAGTGCCATCTTGCCTGTTATAGCTCAGTGGCAACGTGCACGCCTTGGAAGCAAGACCACACGAAGCAACACAGGTTGGATCCCCAGTCCGCGCTTAGAAACCTCTGGGTGTTTAAGCGCGTATTAGCGCCTGTTTAAGCGCGTATTAGCGCCTCCATGCCTGCGGGCTATGTGAGCGCTTTAAAAATGTAAATAAAATAAATAAATATATTGCTGGGGAGGACAGCAAGCAGGTAAGTTATATGGGTTTATTAGTTATGTAGTACAGCAGAAACAGCGTGTCCTTGCCAGCCAGCTCTTGTAGTGTATTGTTGCTGGATAAATCGCACAACTCCGATATATAATTGAATCACAAACTTCTAAGTTTATTGGTAGGAGCCCCGGGAAGGCCAACCTCTTTCAGCAACATCTTCGTGTATGTTTCCATCAACATTCTGGAACCATACACGAAGATGTCGTCATAATAACAGAATGTTATGTACGTCCATTAAATGTGAAACTATCCTAACATCTCCCCTTCTACTAAAATAAACAAATTTTTGAAACTCAGAGAACCATTAACATAACCTTGCTGTTATGTAGTATCTATTTTTCTATGCATAATAACTTTAACTTTGTTTGCTTATAAAGGATACAGTATCTTCATGTTATCCAAGTTGTAATTTGTTATCTGGATCCAAATATTCATTTTCAAATTCTCAATAATACACATAGTCTGGGTTACGGTTCCACAAACTTCTCCTGTGTCTTGGTATTGTCTGAGAATTGTCACTCCTTCCTTCTTGTGGTTTTCTTTGGGTTTTCTCTTCTTGTGTATTACCCTTACATCTTATACTTGTTTCTTCAATATCATCTTTGGATATCTTGTTCTGAAATGTTTCTCCATACCAGCCTTGTTCCCCTTCATTTCTCATAATCTCCTTTTCCTTTGCCAAAACTACATCATCGCATGACCATTTCTTGCCATCTTCTAAGATCACAGATTTCTTTGAACATTCTTTCACTCTTTGAGGAGGACGAAATCTTGATTCTCCTTTCATCACCCGGTTTGGCTCTCTCACTCTTACCCAATCACCTATTTCAATTTGGTTTTCTTGAACATGTTTTTGTTTGTCATAATATCTTTTATACTCTTCTTGTTTTCTTTTTACTTTGTTAACAATGTCTTCCAAATTTATCTCTTTATTTCCCTTTTTTGTCATCCAAGCAGGCCTTAGTCTATTTGTAGGTGTCCTTCCTCTCATCAAAGTAAATGGAATTTCCTCAGTAACTGAGTGTGGCGTGACTTTGTATGTGTTGAGAGCCTCTTTGAGTGTCTCTTTCCAGGGTAGCTCATTTATCATGGCTAGTTGAATAATACCTTTTATGAAACGGTTCATCCTCTCTACCAACCCGTTTCCCATGGGATGATATAACGCTGTGGTGCTATGTTTAATGACTCTGTCCTTTAGAAACTTTTGAACCTCCACAGACATGAATTGAGCTCCATTGTCCGACACCAGTTCTTGTGGTTCTCCTTCTCTGTTAAAGATTTCTTCCAGGAATTTCACTACTTTGATAGCCGATACTGATTCCTCAACAATACCACATTCCACCCATTTGGACATATAATCTACTAACACTATGAGGAACACTTTTTGTGAATCCAATGTCTCATAGGGTCCAGCTATATCAATGGCTAATTTTGTCCATACTGTACTAGGAATATTCACCGGCTGCAATGGGGTAGTAATTTTTAACTTACTCTTGTCACTCACTGCACATGCAGTACAATCTCTGACTAGAGTTTCCATGTCACCCCACATGTTAGGCCACCAATAAGCAGTTCTCATTCTTCTTTTTGTCAACATTCTTCCCACATGACCTTCATGGGCAATGTCCATAATCCTACTCCTCAAATTTGTTGGGGGTATGATACGTTCTCCTCGATACACACAAACTTTATCATTTGACAACTCATTTTTAAATTTCTCCCAGTATCTTGCATTATCATCAATGTTTTGCCATCCACTCTCAATGGCTCTCCTCAACATTTCTTGTTCAGGGTCAGATTCACTAGCTCTTATCCATTCCTCCTTTGAAAAACTGGGATGCACTTGAGCAATGATACAGTCCATGTTTTGTTCCTCCATCAATGTCTCGTTGTCCTCACCATCCCCTGCTACCTCCTCACACGGTAGGCGAGAAAAACAATCCGCTACCACATTGTTTCTTCCTGGAGTATATTTAATCATCACATTGAATTGCATGATGATCAGTGTCCATCTTCTTATTCGAGGAGATGTCATATGAGGATTTTTTGAGTTCAAAACATGTACAAGTGGTTTGTGATCTGTTATAATGTCCACTGGAATGCCCCAAATGAGACTCTTGAAATGTTCCAATATCCATTTAACACCCAAAGCTTCTTTTTCAATTGTTGAATAATGTCTCTCAGCACCTCTTAATGTCCTTGAAGCAAATGCAATAGGAACAATTTCACCAGCTTGAACTTGTTCTAGAACTCCTCCCAGTCCTATGTTGCTTGCATCCACAGATATTCTTGTTTTAGCGCTTGAATCAAATAACTTTAACACTGGTGCTTTATTGATTAAAGTTTTGATTTGCTCAAATTCTTTTTTTATATCTTCAGTCCATTCAAATTTGATACCTTTGCACATTAAACTTCTCATCTTCTCTGTTCTATCTGCATAATGGTCAATAAATTTCGAGTAGTATTCTGTTAAGCCCATGAAACTCCTAAGTTGGTCCTTATTCTTGGGATCAGAAATCTTCAAAATGGTATTCACTAATGAATCTTTTGGCATTATTCCATCAGCAGTTATTCGATGACCCAAATAGGTTACCTCATTTTTCTTGACTTTACATTTTTCAATTTTTAATGTCATTCCTTTCTGTTGTAGTACTTGTAATACTCCCAATAACTTTGCATCATGTTCTTCTTGAGACATTCCTGACACCAATATGTCATCCTGAAAATAATGTACTCCTTGTAATCCTTCAAATAAATGATGCATCAGTCTTTGGAACACCGCGGCTGCTGAAGCCAACCCAAAAGGCATTCTCTTGTACCGAAAAGCTCCTAATGGTGTCACAAAAGACGTTAAATGTCTACTCTCTTCTTCCAGCACTACCTGGTGATACGCTGACGATAGATCTAACGTCGTGAAATACTTTGCCGGTTTCATGGTAGTCAACATTTCCCCAATGTTCGGCAAAGGATGGCGATCCACCCAAATGTTAGCATTCAAATCTCTTAGATCCACGCACATTCTGATGGATCCATCCTGTTTTTTCACAATTACAATTGGGGATAACCACTCCGAGCTTTCAATAGGTTCAATGACATCCTGCCTGCATAACCTTTCTAATTCAGTCTTCAATGCTTCCCTGGTACCAATGGGTATATTTCTCACTCTATGTACCACTGGCTTTGCACCCCTTTTGAGTATGATCCGATGTTCAAATCCTTTGAGTAAACCTATTTCCTCATTAAAAACTTTGGGAAAAGCCTTTGCCAAATTCCCTGCGGTATCACAACTGCTCTCCGTAATGCATAAAATGGGCACTATTTCACCAGGATGAATTCTGATTTTCAAAGCTGCTTGCTCCCACCATCCTACTATTGAAAATCCATTCTCAGCAACAAATAGTCTGCAATATGTTTTTCTCCCTTCAAATTTCAGATGCACCCACACAAACCCTATGATGTTGATGGGTGTTTTTCCATATCCAGTTGCCTTGATTTTTGTCATTTGTAGTTCTCCCATGTCTTTTTTTAATACCTTGACGTATGTCTCTATATCAACCATCGTATATGGAGAACCGGTATCTACCATGACTTGTAGTTTTATATCATTTATCTCCATGGCAACCCATGGTCCCATCTCCTTTTCACTTGTTGCAAGAGTTAGTATTTGAACCTTGTCTTCAAACCGATCTTTGATTGCCAAGAGATTGCTCGGACCACTCATGTCGTCCATTGCGTTTATACTTGTTATCTCTGCACCTCTGCCTCTATTGTAGCGTCCAGTATTTCTTCCAAACCGGTTGTTAAACCTTCCTCTTGTTCTACTGTTGTGACACATTTTTCCAAAATGTCCTAACTGACCACATCTGTAACATTCTGCTGACACAGCTGGACAATCTCTTTCTGCATTGGCATGTCTATACCATCCACAATTCAAACATCTGTTGTTTTGTCTGAACACGCCAGCTCTTCCTTGTCTGCTTCCACCACTCACATCTGATTTGACCAGTCTTTTAACAATAGCAATCAAATCATCTTCTTGACTGTTATGTTGTCCAACCTCCATATCTTGTACTGATTTGACTTCCACACTCTCCATTTTATTTTGAACTTCCTTCATACATTTTTCGCCTAGTTCAATTGACCTAGCTATCTCAATTGTTTTTTCCAATGTGGGGTTTTTCGCTTGCCATAAACGTTGTTGAATCCGGGGATCCGCCACATGCAACACCATCTGATCTCTTAAATATTCATCTGCTACTCCTGTGAACGCACAAGTGGCCATCAACCCCCTTAATGCAGCTAAATATGAATCTATATTTTCCTCTTTACTTTGTTTCCTCGTGAAGAATCTATATCTTTCTAATACTATGTTAGTTTTATTTCCAAAATGTTTATTGAGTTTGGCCATCGCTGTGTCATACTTTCTAGCTCCACTCGAAGATTCTTCCCAACTCACTTCATCCTGTTCTAATTCAGGTAAAGTCCTAAAAATCCTTAGTGCCTCGGCACCTACAGAACTTAGAAGAGTGGCCTCTTTCTGATCATCACTGTACCTTGAACCTCCTATTGCCCTCAGATATACTTGAAAATTATCTTGCCATTGTTCCCAGGGGCATGTTGGGTTCCCCGGCAATGGCAAAAACTTTACTGGGGCAGATATGGTCTGCATGGTGCTATATAATTCACAGTTTGTTGTTATTACTTCCTGTAACACTTTCACCTGATGTGCTGCACTCTAATTTATTGAATATTGTTCACAGGTCGTTCACGTGCAATCACCACTTCAATGGTATTAACATAGTACCCATGTATATCTTTCCGTATGAATTGCCGTTTTTTTTTTTCCAAAATGGCGGCCCGTACAGCACGCACTAAGGTCCTTTCCTCTAGTGCAACTGACGGTTGGCTGTTCGCTCGCGTCTCTCGTATGCCGCAGCTGCCAGCAATCTTAATTCAAAGTCTTTTCTTTCCGCTTGATCTCCTGCTCACCTGCTTCATGTGAGCGCATTTCCCTTTTCTTATCGTGATTGCGATCCCCGATCACCTCTCCTCATAACTGTAACATCATTAATCAACAGTGTTTGTTTCACCGCTCACGCTGTGCCCGGGACTCCTTCCACGTGGTACATCCTCGTCGCCAATTGTAGTGTATTGTTGCTGGATAAATCGCACAACTCCGATATATAATTGAATCACAAACTTCTAAGTTTATTGGTAGGAGCCCCGGGAAGGCCAACCTCTTTCAGCAACATCTTCGTGTATGTTTCCATCAACATTCTGGAACCATACACGAAGATGTCGTCATAATAACAGAATGTTATGTACGTCCATTAAATGTGAAACTATCCTAACAGCTCTCCTCCAACTGCTCCCCATGGAACACATATTCAGATCACAATACTCCAAGCACAGTGACATCACCACACCAGGGAAGGTAAATGGAATGGAGGGGAGACACACACTATAACACTGCTGGGCAGGGCCTCTGCCTTAACACGCAGTGCTGCCGCGGTCTGAAAGGAGGCACATAAGGTAGGACACATAGTGGTAAAAGACTGCCGAGCGAGAGAGAACTTTATCTTGCTGACTGTTTTGATCAGTCATTGGGGGATGTTGGATATAGAAGCTGTGCCACATTTCTCCAATTTCTCGCGGCTTGAAATGCTTCTTGATAGACCGTTCGGCCCTTTATTAACATGATGACATGTCTCCCGCGTGCCACATTACACGTGACTTCTGCAGGAACCCACGAGGGCCTTAAGTCACAACACTTAGCTGCAACAGCCCAAACGAGGCGCTTGTTTGTGGGTATTGGCCAAATTTCCCACCTGATGATCTCATCCAAGTTTTGACCACCACCCACAATTTCCCATGCCCCCCATAGTAATATCAAGCACACACAGATTGTGGGTGCAAAGGCCACAGATGCGTTATTGGGTAGGAGGGAACTTACAGGTGTTCCGCTTTCGGCAGCGCAATATCAGGGTTCTGCTCTGAGCTGGCGCACTTACACATTTGTAACTTTTCCCAGTTCTCCTGAGACCAGCAGGTTGCTAACTCTTACACATTTGCACGTTGCCCAGGTGTTTTGACCCCTTACACGGTTCATCATTTCCCAGATCTCCTGTCCACTTAAACAATTCCACATTGCCCAGGTGTCTTGGACGCTTACACCTCTTCTACCCTCAGGTGCCTTGACATCTTACTCATTTCCCAGGTCTCCTGACCTCCTACACAATCCCTGTTGCCCAGGTGTCTTGTCTTGAGCTCTTACCTCTTACTCCTATCCCCATGTGCTTTGACCTCTTACTAATTTCCCCAGTCTCTGGACTTCTTACGCCCTTCCCCATTACCTAAGTGGCAGTGCCCATTTGCCGCTGCCACCGAGGAGTTCTGCCACCTTCATCAGCCACCTACCTAGCCAACTCCCTCACCCCGGTCCCGTCCCCTTGTTCCTTAGTCCTCTAATGCCCCAACCCTGACCACCAAAACTGCCTTTCGGTCCCCCACCCCTATTTTAGTTCCATCTTGTTGCACCTTTTGGAGTTGCCCCACAACCATGTTTTGCTACACTCTATTGGACCCTTCTGCCATTACCAAAACCCTCTTCTCCTTCCCCCTTTGCCAGCTACCCTGTAGCAGAGTCCTCCTAGTTCAGTTCACATCATGTTGCCTTTTCCCCACTTTGAAATTGCCACATCCATGTTTTGTTACCCTTTATTGCACTGTTCTGCTGTTACACCCGCCCTCTTCCCCTTGCGGCTACCCCGTAGCAGCGTCCTCCTAGTTTACTTCACATCATGTTGCTTTTTCCCACTTTTTGATTTGCACACAGCCATTTTTCATTACCCTTTATTGCACTGTTCTGCTGTTACCGCCGCCCCTTCACCTTGCCAGCTACCCCCCGCAGTGGAGTCCTCCCAGTTTAATTCACATCATGTTGCTGTTTCCCACTTTCAACTTGCCACACAGCCATGTTTCGTTTCCCTTTATTGCCCTGTTCTCCTGTCACCACTGCCGCCTTCTCCGCTTCTCCTTCCCGGCTATCCCATAGCGGGGGGAGGTTGGGGTGGGGGTGAGTGCATTTGGGTTGAATGTGAAGAGGGATTGTGGGTTGTTTCTTCGTCTGGTAATTTTTCGTATGCAAACCGATTTATTTCAAACAGTTTGCCGCGAACAGTTATCAGACGAACAAACAACCCCAAACCGTTTTGACCATTGTTGCTGAAAAAATATTCTTTTAATTTGCACACTTGCATTACATTTGCATTACATTTCCCCCAGTCCTTTGCTTTGTTTAAAACAGCAAATTGACAAATTGAGTCGGCCTAACACACCCTTTGCGTAGCTCCCTAAAATCCATTGCTATTCCCAAACATTGCATACTTACCTGTTTGCCCCAAACTGACCACTCCTGTGATGGCGTTCCTTCAGATAAATTGTTTTACATAGCACATGGAGTCCATAATCACCACCTTCATAGCACATCACCCCAGTTGTGTCATCCTTCTGATTGACCTAAGCCCCACCCACATGGTACCTTCCTGGTTGCCGCTCTTCTTCCCTACTTAAGCAGGCCTCCAGCCTCTTTTCCTTTGCAGATGGGGAGCAGGTGCAAGTGGAGCTAGGTCACCTGACCTAATTCCCGTCCACCTGGTGCCTTCTTGGTTGCCACTCTGTTTCCCTACTTAAGCAGCCCTCCAGCCTCTTTTCCTTTGCAGATGGGGAGCAGGTGCAAGTGGATCTAGGTCACCTGACCTAGGCCCCGCCCACCTGGTGCCTTGCTGGTTGCCGCTCTTTTTTCCAACGTAAGCAGCCCTCCAGCCTCTTTTCCTTTGCAGATGGGGAGCAGGTGCAAGGGGATCTAGGTCACCTGACCCAAACCCCGCTCACCTCGTGCCTTGCTGGTTGCCTCTCTTTTTCCCAACGTAAGCAGCCCTCCAGCCTCTTTTCCTTTGCAGATGGGGAGCAGGTGCAAGGGGATCTAGGTCACCTGACCCAAGCCCCGCCCACCTCGTGCCTTGCTGGTTGCCTCTCTTTTTCCCAACGTAAGCAGCCCTCCAGCCTCTTTTCCTTTGCAGATGGGGAGCAGGTGCAAGTGGATCTAGGTCACCTGTCCTAAGACCCGCCCACCTGGTGATGTCCTGTTTAGCGCTCTGTTTCCCTACTTAAGCAGCCACCCAGCCTCTTTTCCTTTGCAGATGAGGAGCAGGGACAAGTGGATCTAGGTCACCTGACCTAAGCACCACCCATCTTCTTAGCCCTGCCTCTTCCTATCTGCTCTTAACTCTTAGATCAAGGGCATCTCTCGCCAGGGCGTTCGAAGCTAAGGGCAGATGAAGAAAAGGGCAATTCCTGTTTGGACCTGTTCGGACTAGGAGGACCCAGGACCCAAACCCCAGCCCAGACAGCACGTAAGCATGCGTCAACATGTGTTTACTCCCTCTGTCCCAACAGGGCATCCCCACCATCATTAGGCAACACCAATGTCAACCTCTCTCCAGTGCTGGGGTGAGGACAGGTGCTCCATGGCCCAGTAAGTTGTGCATTTGTAAATGTTTTATTCTCGCACAGCAGCGTGGATGTGCGGTTCACTCGTAGCTGCGCCTCCCTGACTGCGTGGTCCCTCGCAACTCCCTATCGTGTGTGCCTCGCGCCCTCCCCTTCTCCAGCCTCCTGCACCCACGCGCCCACTTTGCTCTTCCTTATTGACTGCCCTGTTTTGCATTGTATTGCTTTGTGTTCTGCTGCATTCTTCCATCTTCTAGGTTTACATTTGTCGACTGCTATGTTCTTTTGTATATTGTTCTATGTTCTGCTGTGCTCCACCCTACTCTAGGTTTCTCTTTTTAATGACTGCTCTGTTCCTAATGCCCTGGTAACCTGATTTGCTTACCGGACTGCCTTGTTTTCTGCCTGCTCTTCCATCTGAGCTCTTGTCTACTCAGTCAATCGTCCACTATTGTCTTGTCCCTTTCTGTCTCATCTGCTTGCATCCGTCCTTGTGTCCTCCCCTAGTGTCTCCCCCCACCTTTCCCCTCCACCCCTTATGCTCTCTCCTCTTCCTTCACCTCCTCTATGGTGCTCTCTGTTTCTCCTATCTTTTCAAACTGCTTCTCTATCGACGATCCTGCTCTCCTCACCAAGTCTGGTAGGAAGAAGTTCAAAAAGGATATCCTGGTCTCCAACCCAGGCCTCCCTATCGTTGACACCTATATCAGTTCCTCCTCCAGAAAGACCCTCATAGACATCCTCTTTTTCGTTCCCTCACCAGACCTATGGACTCTTCATATGGTCTCTGTGCTCTCTCCTTTCTCTTCTTCTCTCATCAATGGTGGCAACTGGTGGGAGGTCCTCCTGGCCCCCTTCTACTCCTCTAAGGTCATCATTAATGTGTACCTGAATGGCACCATCTTGGTTCAAAGCCCTCAGGCCAAACTTCTTCTCTTTGATGGACGCTTCCCGCGCCTCATCAATTTCCTTTCTTCTCCTGCTGTCCCTTCTCTCCCTTTTTCGGATTCCTTGCCACCCCCCTTTGCCTCCTCCTTGGCTACCTTGCCCTCTCCTCCTTTCTCTTCTGCCCCCCCTCGGGCTCCTTCTACACCTCTGCAGTGCGTACCTCTGAACTGTACCCCTCCCTGGAAGTCTTTCAAGGTTGGCAACCTTCTCCATATTGCCACTCTCAACTCTCTCTCAGCTGTCAAACACTTCTCTGACATCTGCTGCCTCCTGGCAGAACTTGATTTCGATGTCCTCGGTCTCACTGAGACATGGTTCACGGACAGCTCGTTCATGAGCTTTGACACTCTCGTCCCTGATTCTCGGTATGATAGCTCAGGGGCAACGTGTTCGCCTTGGAAGCAAAACGACACGGAGCAACACGGGTTAAATCCCCGGGTCTGCGCTTAAAAACCTTTGGGCATTAAGCGCATCATAAATAACCTATCATATCATATCATACAAGATCCTCTCCGCACCCAGATCCAACTGTTCCGCAGGGGGTGTAGCCTTGATCTTCCCAGAGTGGATTCCTGCCTCTGTCATTCCAATGCAGGCCTACTCCTCTTTCGAATGCCTTATCTGCCGACTTGCTGTCTCTCCTGGCCACTCTCTTACCCTGGCTACTATCTATCGGCCACCTAGTCAGATCACCTCCTTCCTCTCTGAGTGAGTGGACCACTCCTCCTCCCTCCTGCCTCGACCACTTAACTCCTCCTTCTTGCAGACTTCAACATCCACCTGGATGCTTCCTGCCCCTCCTCTGGACTCTTTCGCGACATCTGCGACTCTCTATCTTTCTATGCTCCCCTCTGGCCAGACTCACTCTGCAGGACACACTCTGGATGTTCTGATATCCTCCGACCATCCCTTCTCTATCCCCCTCAATCCTCTTTCCTTTAGTGTTCACTTTCTCCTTTCCTCCCATCTCTCCCTCTCTACCCCTCAGGCCAAGCCAATTCCAGCACTGCCACCTACCTTCTCGGTCATCCGACCCATGAAGCGTGTGTCAGTTGAGGCTTTCACCCCTTCTTTCTCTCCCCTCCTCCTCTGGCTGACTCACATCATGACAAAGCCCTTTACATGTTCCACTCTTCTATCTCTGATACTCTTGATGTTCTTGCCCTTGTCATGAGGATCCGTCTGAAGCCCAAAGCCAAGTACAACTCCGGGTATGACTCTGACCTCGTCACCCTTAAATGCAAGTGCAGGGCGGCTGAGAGGAAATGGCTAGCTTCTTGTGCATCCTCTGACAAACTGGCCTACTGCCTGCTCCAAAGGCAATACCAGCTCTCTGTCCACACTAAGAAGAGAGCCCACATCCAAGCCTCCATTTCTGAGGCATCTAACAACTTGGCTGAACTCTTTAAAATCTGCAAGGAGCTGGCCAATACTGCTGAACTCTGTACCCTTCCTGTCCCCTCCCAGGCCCTCTGCATGACTCTGGCTTCTCATTTCATCTCTAAAACCAGGACATCCCGTCCACCCTCACGTCCTCTTCCCCTCCTCCCTCTACTCTGTCCTCTACTTCCAGCCCCCCTGTGGCCGCCTCTTCTGCCTCTTTCTCTTCCTTTCCTCTGTTCTCCCCTGATGAGGTTTCTAGACAAGTCTGATCTATGGAAGTCTTGTCAAAACAGGTTCTTTCCTGTTCTTACAAAACCATCAAGGGTCACATTGACATCCTCACTCCTGCCTTGGCTGACTTCTGCAACCACCCCTTTGCAACTGGAGCCTTCCCTCCCCCCCCTGAAGCACTCTCTTGTGCACCCTCTTCTCAAGAAACCCTCAGCCGACCCCTCCTGCCTGGCTAACTACTGGCCGATCTCCATCACTCCTTTCCTGGGCAAACTCCTGGAAATGCTGGTCATCTCCCAGCTTAATATTCACACTGAATCTGTTGGTTGTCTCCATGACATCAGTCTGGCTTTTGAGCAGCCAGAGGTACAGAAACTGCTCTACTGAACATCCGCGTAGACCTGCTCTCTAACCATGATTCTAATTTCCCCTCTGTCCTCATCTTAATCGATCTCTCTACTGCCTTTGACATGGTCAACCATGCTATCCTGCTCAATCCTCTCCGTGATAACCTGGGTATCACCAATCAGGCCCTGGCCTAGCTGACCTCATTCCTCTCTGATCGACCCTCCCTGGTCCAACTTAGGTCCTTCCTTTCCTCAATCTCACTCTCTACCTGTGGTATTCCCCTGGGGTGTAACCTCTCTCCCTGGCTGTTCAACCAATACCTGGCACCTCTCGCCCACCGCATTGCCGCTCTCTGCTCCAACTTTCAGTGCTATGCGGATGACAGCTCGTTTTCAGGCTCCCCTCTGCCACCTCTTCTCCTTCTTTCATCTCTGACTGTCTGTCTGCTATCCAGGAGTGGTGTGCCGCCAACCATCTCTTCCTTATTTCCAGTGAGACGGAGATTCTCCTCATCAGCAGACCTCCACCCTCCTTTCCTGTCACTCTCTGGCCGGCCTCGCTTGGCCCTCTTCCTGCTCCCACTTATGAGGCTAAGAACCTCGGGTTCATCTTCGACTCCACACTTTCCTTTTCTCCTCACATCTCCGACGTCTCTAAGAAGTCAAACTACCAACTGCACCTCCTCAGAGGTATTCTTCCTTTCCTCGCCTTCCCCCACATGCTCACTGTCTCTAGAGCTCTGGTTCTCTCTAGGCTGGACTACTGCAACAGCCTCTTTCTAAATCTGCCTGTTTCTGCTTTCCGCCCTCTGTAACTCATCCAGAACATGACTGAGAGACGTGTCCTTGGCCTCTAGCCAAGGGATCGTATCCCTCCAGGACTGAAATCTCTGCATTGGCTCCCAGTGGCTGCAAGGATTAAGTTCAAGGCTCTCTGCATTGTTCACAAGGCCTTCTGGGGCCTGGGTCCTCAATACCTCTAACTCTCTCTCCGTAAATAACTTCCTACTCGAGCTATTTGCTCCTCCACCTCCAACTCCCTCAGGGTCAGTTGTTTCTCCAATAACGAGTTGGTGGTAGATCTCTTCTTTTGGTTGGGGCCTCCCCCTGGCACGGCCTCCCTGCCTCTCTGAAACTTGAGGAGAACCATCTCCGGTTCCGGAAGCACCTCAAGACCTTCCTCTTTGCTTTCTGCCTTCTCTCTTCCTCTCCCCTGCTGAGTCCCTTTCTAATACTGCAATGGTGACCTGGCTACCCTCTGAGTTTGGGCTCAGGTCCCAGCCCATCCAGTTGCACACCCACACTGCCACCCGGCAACCCTTGCACTTGGGTCTGTATCTGTAACCCTACAGTCCCCCTACCTGCGCTTTTGGACACCTGGTGTCTGCACTTACCCTTGCACTTGCCACCTGCTTGATGCACTTCTTGTTATTGTTTTTATCCCACGTATAGCACTGCCCCTCCTTTTTCCCCCCCTGGCACTTTTCCCCTCCTCTTCTGCTGCACTTGCAGGATCTCAATGTCACTTGGCCTAGTAAGATCGTTGTCTCAGTCCTCCCTCTGTTCCCCCTTCCTTGCCTCGTCGCGCCTTTTATCGGCCAAACTCACACTATCACCCAACAGCACCATCAACATTCACCTACTATACCGCCCCCCAGGCAACACCCCAGACTTTTGATATTATTGCTGAGAATGTGAATGATGTTGCCTACCTCAGGCTAGGTCATCATTCACATTCTCAGCAATAATATCAAAAGCTCCACCAAAACCCTTCTACTAGGAGTCCTCAATCTTGGATTCAACGATACTAAGGACAAATCTGCAGCCACTCTCACGAAGGAACTTAATGACCTGGGCTTCACCCAAAAAGTAGAACGTCCTACTCATGCCAAAGGCCGCATTCTTGACTGGATTGCAGACCATAATTGCCTTTCCACCATCACCTCTAACTCTACTCTGCCTTGGACTGACCAGAACTGCATCGAGTTCTCTATTCCTATCACCAAAAACCACAAAACTCTGGCCCCTGCTAGCGCTGCACAAGTCAGAAGCTCAAAAAAACTCATAGAGGATAACCTGCACCCATACCTCAATACCCCTGAGTTAGCTCCCCCATTCGCTAATGATCCCAATATCCTAGCAGACATCTACAAAGATGTCATCACCAAAGCTATCAATGAAATAGCACCAATCGAATGGAAAAAAGAGAAGAAATCTCTACACACCAACTCATGGTTTACTGAAGAACTGCACTCAATGCGATCCTACAAACGAGCAGCACTAAATAACTGGCAATCTGACCCCTGCACCAGCACCAAAAACAAATTCAATTTAATCTCCCACCAATACAAGGTAGCTATCACCGATGCCAAAGCCAACGCTTTCAACACACGTATCTCCAATGCCAAATCACACTCTAAAGAGATCTTCGCCATTTTTCATGAGCTCATCCCCCCCCAATACACCGGACGAAATAATGAAAGATGAAGCTTGGTGTACCAGCTTTCAAGCTGCCATGCTACACAAAATTGACCTTCTCCAAAAGAAAATCAAAGACCACTGCAAAGCACTTCCTCAACAGACAGGAACTAAACACACCAACACCCCACCCACCTCGTCTAAGCCCACCATACCTGACTCCTCCTTCAGAGACGTCACTGAATCAGAAGTTATCAACCTACTAAAAAATCTCAAACCCTCCCCCTGTAAAGGCAACATCTGCCCAGCAAAACTCGTCAAAGACTGCGCAGACTGCTTTGCGCCGCTCTTTACGGCATTCATCAATGCGTCCTTTAAAACAGGCATCATCCCAGCTAACCTCAAAGAGGCCTGGGCCCGGCCTCTCCTAAAAAAAACCTACTCTCGACCCCTTGCAACCAAACAACTACAGACCAATAACCACGGTGCCATTCCTGCTGAAATTACTGGACAAAGCCGCACATTGCCAAATCCAACACTTTCTGGAAACCCACTCCATCCTCGGGACTAGGCAATCAGGCTTCCGGAAAGGACATGGCACAGAAACAGCCCTGGTGGATCTGAAGAGTCAGATCACCGAAATCATGGACAAAGGCGAGCCTGCTCTTCTGCTCCTTTTAGATCTCTCAGCCGCTTTCGATCTGGTTGATCACAAGACTCTCGCTTCACACCTCACACACTCAGCCAACTTCTCTAAAGAATCAGCTCTATGGATCACCTCCTTCCTAGAGGGAAGAGCCATGAAAGTCTTCTCGGACATCCCAACGCCACTCCTACGACAATCCACTGCGGGGTCCCTCAAGGATCATGCACCGCACCCACACTCTACAACTTGTTCACCAAGCCCCTCTTTGACAAACTCGACTCATATGGCATCACATACACGAACTACGCGGACGACACACAAGTACTTCTACATCTTTCAGGATCATATAACGAAGACGCCAAGGCACTCCACACAATCTACTCCATCATCAAGGCATGGATGGCAGTTAATGGCCTTTGCCTCAATGGAGACAAAACTGAAATCATGATACTAGGTCAACAGAACACCCTAGACAAACTTGACAAACTGTACGCTGACTTCTCCATTGACAACTCCATCATCCCCGTATCCACAGCCGTAAAGACACTGGGAGTATACCTTGACTCTTCACTATCTATGACTATACAAGTCAGCGCAATCACTTCCTCATCTGCGCACAGCACCAAACTCATAAACGCCTTGGTCCACCGCCTACCATGTAATGAGGCCCATTGTCTGTAACAAGCACCATGATGCCCCCGGCAAAATTGTGCGCTCTACAAATTTGAATGAATAAATAAATAAATAAATAAATAAATAAATAAGGAAGGGGAAGCTTTTCAGAATAATCAAGGACACCTCCAAAATAACCAAGGTGGTTTTCAGAATGTGCAGAATGATAATCAAGGCATGCAGGGAGGGCAGATGAGAAGACTCCCTCCAGTGTGTTGGACATGTGGAATGACAGGACATATTGTGCGAACATGTGGGAGCCAAGGGTATGTACAGAATGGGCAATTCTCAAGAGGGGGGACAGTTTATCCTCCAGCATATAGCTCACAAAGTAGGGATGGGTTTTCTCAAGATCAGACAGTGGGCCTCATTACGAGAATGGAGGTAGCCATGGAGCTATTAACTCCATGGCTGCCTCCGTTCCGGGCTCCATTACCGGGTTCGTGCAATGGGGACTTACCGGGTTACTCCGACATAGGAGGACCCGGTAATTCCTCCTTGCAGAAACCCATCCCCATTCCCATTTGAGCCCCCATAGGGCTCAATGGGAATGGGGAGGGAGGTAATAACGGGCTGATTACATCTGGCCCGTTATTGCCTCCCTCTTCCCCTCGCGGGACCCGGAAAGCATGCCTGGTTTCACCAGGGGTGCGATCCGGGTCCCGCGATGGGAAGCTCGTAATCGGCGCTCCCGGAATTAAGGGGGCTGGTCCCGTACCGGCCCCCTTCATTACGGGAGCGCCAGCCTTATAATGAGGCCCAGTGTATCAAGCACAAGTACAGCAAGCCCAACAGCAACCAAAGCAAGCACCATTGCATCCACTGCAAGGGCAGTCACAGCACGCACCCATGCAGATACAGCAAAGTGCAAACACAGGACAGTTATTGACTCCTAGAGTAGGGGAGGTCACTGTCACGGGAGGGAACCCTTACACAGGTGCAGGAATAAGTATGTACCCACAATAGGACAGCTCACGGGGTGACTTGATGTATTCAGTACTATCAGTGATGCTGAATCCTCAAGAGGAACCAAGGGTTGATGTCACCATAGGAGACAAATCCTTTTATTTTTTAGTAGGCACTGAGGCAACTCGCTCATGTATACAAGAGGGAACATTTTCATTATAGGGAAATGCCTTGAATGCTCAAGGGTGCTTTGGAGCTACAAGTAGAGTTCCTTTTACTGAGAAATTGACAGTCAGGGGAATGTGATGTGCCTGTCCCATTGTTGTATTGAAGGTAGATACCAGTTAATGTACTGGGCCGAGATTTAATGACAAAGTTAAATCTGACAATTTCCTTCACTGATGAAGGTATAGTGTGTTGAACACCAGGAATGCATTATTTAAATGTGGGTGAATTTATCATGGCATTTACCGGACAAATAGCTCTCCGAGGGACACCATTAGAGCCAGAATTCTTTCACTATGGGGAATGCATTTTGTTAACGTGGTTACCCAGTTTAGTGGCCAAGATTATGAGAATACCTGTTGAATTTCTGTTCATGCCACAGATACCTATTGATGAAGAGGGGGGACAGGTGTTTTACTTGGAATTACAGGCAGCCATAGTGCGAGGGGAATTGGCCATGCTTGAAGGATTTGATGACGAAGGTAGGCCATGGAGAACGTTGACTGCTGTTGGGGAAGGGTACAGATTGAATGATGTCACTGACACTGATATGTTTAAAGACGACCTGTCAGATGATGAAGTGTTGTTCGAAATGAGCATTAAGTATTGGAACAGGATAGAAAGAAGAGAGATCCCACATCAAATGATGATAGTACGGCAGCGCCCAGCATTTTTTGATGAGGATATGGAGAAAGTGCCCATTTCTTTATGGACTATGGGCCTTTATGACATAGGCCTGCTAAATGGGGTGGGACAAGTTAAGATTAAGTTGAAGCCAGGAGCAATTTTACCTCGAGCAAGGCAGTATCCCATGTCTCGAGAGGCAGAGAAGGGTATTTTCAAGAATATATCAGTTATGATGGAACAAGGCATTTTAGTGACGCCAGAGTCACTATGTAATACCACAGTGTATCCTATTAAAAAAATCAAAGGGTGGATCATGGCGTTTAATTCAGGACATGAGACCAACTAACCAGATTGTAGAGGCGTTTCCTCTAGTTCTGAATCCTCCAACGATTTAATGCAGTATTCCCCCAGAAGCATGATATTTCACGGTGATTAACTTGAAAAATGCATTTTTCTCAATCCTGTTGAATAGAGATTCTCAAGATCTTACCTCATTTACATTTTGTCAGACTAAGTTGAAAAGCACACGTTTGCCACAGGGGTATTGTGAGTCTCCATAGATCTTTAATATGGTCCTGCAGATTGTGGGGTACTTTTCCCGACCCAGCAGAATTCACCTCCATCACCAATCCGCACTTCAGCATTTACCAGCAAAATGGCTGCACTGGCACTGTTGAGCACTATCCCCTTGCCTTAAAACTGCTTTTTGCAGCCACCAAAATAATGGCTGTGCTGTCTTTGCCAAGCACCTGTGGGTTAGATAAAATAGGGAACACACTGAGAAAGGCTGCCAGTGTGTTTCCTTATGTGCACCAAAGAAGAGAATTGAAATGCAGCGCTGCTTTGCTGCTAGCACCGAATTTCCCATTGAAAAGGGAAATATTTTACATTTAAAATGATGCCGCCCCGAAGCTATTTTTCATCTGTTTAACAATACACAGTCCTGATCCAGTGAGACCCAACTATGCCCAGCCATATTCAGGTTGTGCCCCAGCAAAAGAAAGCATTTTTCACTGAATGACAGGCTGCAGCAGGCAAAAATCTGTGAAATCACAAACAACGTTATTCCCAGCCATATGGAAAAAAATGACTTTTTGCTACACAATATTCCAGATAAACTCTTCAAAAGAAACCCTATCTCTCTGTGCATATGTCCGTTTCAAGGGATCTCTATTTTGACAGATGCTTGTGTGTTCGAAACATGACTGATACTTTGGAAAGATTCAGAAAATGGATATAAGAAGGCCGCATTTCAAAGTGGCATCCCAGCAGAATTAACCATGTGTAAAAATGGTTGCTTTTTGCAAACAGGAAAATGTCTGTTTTAAAAGTGTAATGTTGAATATGGCCCTGTCCATGCCTAGAAATGTAAGGGGGAGTTTGTTTGAAATTTAATATAATGTTTTATTCTAACAGCCTTGCCTTTGGCTCAGGAAATAAAATGCATTTGCTGGACTGGGGAAGCCACAGAACAGGTTTTCCTGCTTGGCTTCAAAGGACACTTGCATGCTGGCAACAGGAGGGGCCTTCCCCCAAAAGGGGCCACCCCCTGGGAAACTGAATGGACCCAGAGGAAGCATATCACACGCTCGTAAGACTTTGTGTCTGGGCTCAAGCCTGTTACAATAGATTCTGAGACACCTATGTATGAAATTTCAAGTAACACCTCCCGCAACATTAAACTGGGGAGCCTCAAAGGCTACTCCAGAGCAACTTTGGATGTATGTCCTTATCTGGGAGACAAAAGCTATCCTATCTGGCTCAAAAGAATATTTTATTAATACACTTTTAAGGCTTTTATCTCTGCAACCGGACCACGCAGGAATGTAAAAGTTTAACAGTTTAAATGTAATTTTTGTGGCTTTAAAACAAGATATTGTGGCTGTCCATAGCATGTTGGCGACGGAAATGGCAGAACATTGGATACTCTGAGGAAAGTGTATATGGTGCCACTTTGAAATACAATACTAACTTGCCTGATGATAATATGTACCCATGTATAAAGTTATAGAATTGTAGATAAATATTTCTCACTGAAAATGATGAAAAATGATTAGACGGACAAAGACCTACAGACTTGGGAGTTGGACTGCCATGCTCTGTGTAAAATATGTAATCTGCCTATGTAAGTTTCAAAAATGCCACAACTGTAAAAAGGTGCATGTTTGTGCCATAACTGGTTTTAGCAAAAGTAACTGTGGGATAATCCTGGGCATAGAAAGCACACACCATAAAAGCTGATGTCATGTCCTTGAAGTCCAACCGGCTGACCAGTAGGCGGTAATGATCACCCCTAACCAATCCAGTTGTTAGAGGCATGCCCATTCTAAGCCTGCCACACCGTATAAGCCTGTGATGTCATCCGCCTTATAGAAAGAGGGGGGCTCACAGAGACAGGACACTCTCTTCTGAATTTTCCAGCTCCTGTGCATCCTGCGTATCCAGACATTCCAGATTCACCCTGCAGATTCCAGACCCCACTGCCAGAAAAGGGATAGTTGATCCAGGCTGAACTGGATGATCTCCAAACAGCCCTTTAAGATGAGTAGCAGTACCCTCGAAATAGATGGGGATGCAGATTCATACTCATGCATCAAATATTTAGGACAACTCAATAGTTTGGCAAAGTGAGTCACTTTAATGACAAGTTCATAAAACGGGGAGTACAACGAACATCAGCAATCGTTCAATCTTCTCTCTCTCTTTACTTTTAGAAAAAATACAATGTTTATAGCAAAAACTCATCATTGCTGATGCACAACCTGCACACATACTAACGTCATTCTATGTGGCAATCGTAAAAACTTAACATGCAACGTGATTGTTTATAGGAAGGTAACTTAATATAGGTACTATATCTGTATATGGTAACGGGGAGAGGGGATTGAATAATCAATGTCAGGTGGGGCAACTAAGCCCTCCCTTCAAAATGGCCAAGATGAACGTCACTAAAAGTACGACGTCCCATTGGCTCTACTCACTATAGGACCCTAGATTACATGGTCCACTATGATTGGGTTGGCATCAACCCCACTCATACTTTTCCATCTATGTTTAGCAGCATGCAGAAAGAACATCCAGGTGCAGAGCAGCTCGTCTGCACCCCAGCTGCCACCAATTATGCTACAATCAATCATCACCTCAGTAGTCATGTGTCAATTACTTCTTTATAGCTTGGCCTTGAGTCTGCTTGGTGCTCTGAGAACTTTTAAGGAGTATGGGCATGGCAGGGATCCATGCGTAGGTGTGAAAGTTTCACTCTTCGAACCTGCCTTTGCCACGTGACTGGATACAGTTAAATCGGCTTTTCTTTGTGTCTTTTCGTATTTGATTTAATTCTACCAGTTCTCTGATGTCTCTGGCTTATTTTGACCTTTATGAACAGGATCCTCTGTGCTCTTCTCTCCTTAATTCTATCCAATGTTGGCTTATTCCAGCCAGATAAGACCTTGGTTTTGTGGCATGGTCATCCTTAGTTGAGTTTTGCTCTGTCTCGATTCCCTATTTTCTTGCTGCGACACACTCCATTTGAGGCCTTTTGTAATCTTTGTTCAATTCTGCTCATATTTGTAGTTGACTTGCATTCATACATAAAGTGCTTCTTGAGGTATATGCTTGTAAATGTTGGCACTTGCTGCAATCTATCGACTATATAGCATAAGCAAGCTTCACAATTTCTTTGCCTCTTGCAGTT
Source organism: Ambystoma mexicanum (assembly GCF_040938575.1). Classification (NCBI taxonomy): domain Eukaryota; kingdom Metazoa; phylum Chordata; class Amphibia; order Caudata; family Ambystomatidae; genus Ambystoma; species Ambystoma mexicanum. The sequence goes on along the minus strand of NC_090921.1, from coordinate 618,103,608 downwards.
ACTTGCATTTGTACACATTTAAACTAACTAAATATCTTCATCATTTATGTGGCATACGTTTCTTCATCTTGACATCAACTTCTTCACCTTGGGCTCTAGGTGTCACTCATCCATTGTATCTCTTGGTATTTCGTCTCTTGTCAGTATTCTCAGGTCATTATATCTTCTATATGTGCATCAGTCTGATTTCTTATGATGTCACCATTCATCTTCCTTCATTATCTTCTTTGCTTCTTTGGGTATTTTATTTAAACAACAGTCATATTGTTTAGAATGTAGGTATGGCTTTTTTAAATGATACCTTACTGTCCAGGCTTTCTTATGTGTCGGTATATTAATAGGTGCTGTTACACTGATAGGTACTGGGCAGAGCCCATGTGCTGCTTTCTGCTGATTTAACTGTTCTTCATACGTCACATACTTTGGTGTGAACTCAATAGGCAATGGGAGAGGGGCAACTGGAGTGGGGTGATACTCGACCCTTCCTCTTCACTCCCCCCTCTGGCCGATTCATCGACCACTCTCACTTCTTTCTTTGCATCCACGTTTTCTTCATCCTTCACTTTTATTTAATCCTTTGGATCCAGACATTTTGGTCTGAAGAGATGCTTCCTTGGGGTCCATATTTTTATGACTCCTTTCAAGTATCCTGCTGTTCTCATGTGCTCATCCTTGTTCCATGTCATCAGTTGGCATTCTCCACTTGGACTGCAATAGATCCATCTTCCCACATATTTTCTATGATCCGTTGGATATAGGAACTTGGCTTCTTCTGGCGCATAAATGCTGGCCTTCACAAAGTCTCTTATTTCTTCTTCAGTCAGGTCTTTGGGCTTCCATCCTGACTCAACATCATTCATGATCTTCATCCCTATGGCTTTCTTTGCAGTCTTCTAGCACTGAGAGATTGTTAATTTGTTCACACAAAATCCAAGTAATATCATCACCAACAGGGCTCCTAGGAACTTGAATGCATCTGCCATCCATTGCGGAATCCATGAAAACAGTGCTCCAAACCAACTGTCATCATCAACTTCGTCAACTTCATCTATCATCTGATTCTGTAGTTTTTTCAGCATATCTATGGCCTCTGTTACGGTTCGATTCTCGACGTCGTGTGAAGGTACGAATGAGCAACATGATTCTCTGATTTTTGCACAAACGCCTCCATTGATAGCTATGATCATATCTAAGACATATCTGTTCTGGAGTGTCTTCAGTCTGATTGCTCTCAACTCTTCTCTGATTGCATTGAATCCTTTTATGGTCGTGTTGATGGTCTGCAGTAACTCCCATCTGGTTATCTGCAACCATTTAGTATTTGCTCCAAGCTGAATTCTTGGCATCAAGATCAAGGTGAATACTGAAGAAGTCTGACTGAACAGTCTGTGTTCATATGGGATATCATCGAAAGCTTCTATGGATTTTTCAGAGAAATAATCGATGACTACCCATGCTCTGGAGATCACTACTCCCTTCTCCCATCCATCTGGTGAAAGCACTGTTCCCCAAATGTGCATTTGACCTCTGTTTTCCATCTGTGAGCTACTCCTGAAGTCCTCCAATTTCTTGTTCACTTCTCTTCTGATCCCTGCTCTTTTTACTCCAGGTTTTTCATATCTGGTCACAATATTCTTCGTTTTGGCACTGTTTCTTGTCTATATGTCCTGAACATAATCACCTTCATCTGGATCTGTTTTTTTCAGTTGCCCATTTGAGAGAAGAATCACTTCCCATTAACTGACCACTGGTCTTGCACATTGCTATATGTGACAGACAGTGTGCTGTCTGAACATCTATCTCAATAGCTACAAAGATCTTTGACTTTCCCATGCTGTAAGGCAGAAGTGCACATACAAAGCATTCCTCATCCGAAGTTCGTCTTCCAACTTCCTTCATGTGTTGATACCATATGTTGTTTCTCAAATGTGCTGTGCTATCCAGGTAATCATTTAATTTGTTATTGTCTTCTTGTGTGCTTCTTCTGGCTCTTACTCTTTTGATATGAGCTTCCACAAGCATGTCACGCAGTACTTCTGTATAGCTCCTTCTTGCCGGAGGATTCTCAGGCATCTCCATCAATGATCTGGGCATTTCCATTTGTACTGTTCAAGTGGGAGAAAGTGCAATATGCTTCATCCTTTTAATATACCAACTAGGCATGAACATATCTCTCCAAATTTCTGTCTGTGTCTTCCTTCCAGGCACTGCCCTGTTATCATGTTTTACAAGATCAGGTGTGCTCTCTACTTGCTTATTCTCTAAAGCTTTTTGTCTCTTTAAAAGTTCAGCTTTCTCCATTTTTCTCTCAACTTCTCTTGGGGTAAAACTTCTCATTGTTGTTTGTCCAAATTCCCCCCATTCTTTGGAATGTGATTCTGAAACCATTGATACTAGACCAGTTGTATTTGTACTCATTATCTGTGTAGGTGCAGCTTTCATCAATCCCTTATCTGGTTTACTTTGCTGACCCTGGCTCCGGCATTTCAACTCGTTTGCTAAAACAAGTGTTGTGCTTGTCATTGCTTACCACATCCATTTCAAGCTCAGTAACTCTATCATTCTTTCTCAGAACAGGAATGACCATATAAGGTCTGGGCATTCTTGTAGGTACCATACGTACATCCTCAGGTGGGTACATGGGAACAACACTTTGTGCACCTATATAAAATGCGGTTCTGATTGTTAATGACAGCAATATTATTATGAATATAATGCATGCATAGATAATACATCTATATGTCATTTACAGCATTTATTTTGTGGGCAATATGTATGTCTCTCCTCCTGAGGGAGAACAATGCTGCTGCTTTGACTGCTGCCCATCTCGAACATCTAAGGAAGCAAAAACTGGTTCATTAGTACATTTCCATTATTATCACTTCCTTCTGGGTCCTGCTGTCTCTGCTTCACGGATCAATAGTTCTGGAACAGTTGTCCCTGAGTCTGGATAATGGACTGTCTCTTGTCTCTAGAAACAGTTCTGTTTTCAACGTAATGTTCCAACAATGAACAATGACCTTGGCAATTCTATAACATATTTTCCATATAGAATAGTTCCCAGTCTATACCTCAAATCTGCTTCACTCCAGATGACAAGTTGCTTCCCTGTCAGCAAAAGGGTATATTTCTTGTCAACACTTCCACAATCTGTCCCTTGAATAAAAGTCTCTACACTCTTCTGTGATTTTGATGATCAGAAAGTACAACCTGTATTATTATGCCATTGTCAGGAACGTGGATTTGCGCGGAGGTAGCCCGTACACCTGCCTCCCCTTTGGGTCTTTGTGCCTCGAGTATTTACAACACAGGCCTCTGCGACCCACTGGGGAAAGAGGGCTAGGGTCCTCTGGTTTGGATAGGTAGGGGGAGTTAGGGAAACCGGGTAGTGGGATAGGAAGAGGTTGTGATGGGAATGGGGAAGGGGTTGTTAGGAAGGGGTTGACTATGATGCCCCTCCTGGGGTTTCAGAGTCCATTGGTGTGCTGCCCACACTCTTTACACACAAGCACTCTCACTTTATGCATCAAACCCTGCCTTGGCTGGCCTCTCTGGCCCTATTGGTTTAATAGACCCAGCTATGTGCACTGGCGCCTCGCTGCGCCTCTGACACTATTACCTGGCGCGTTGATGGCACTGACTGTTCCTGCCACAATCTGCACAACAAATGTCCTCCTTACTGTGCTTTACAAATATGAACTGAAATTACAAGTGCCCTGAACCTTAAGAGATTACCCAATGTTAAAAATTGGCAAAGCCCAATACTGTTTGGACTTCTTTCATAGACGTAGGTGAAGGCCACTCTACGATGGCCCGAACCTTTCTTTGGTCCATAGTTATGCCTTCAGGTGATAGGAGAAAACCTAGAAACTCTATAGTGGATTGATGCAATTCATACTCTATTAGCTTCGCGTAGAGTTGATGTTCTCTCAGACACTGTAAAACGGCCTTCACGTGCTCCTGATGCTCCTCTTCCTTACGGGAATAGATGAGAATATCATCTATATGGACCATGGTAAAGATGTCCAAATATCCACGCAAGACTTCGTCCAGAAACTGCTGGAAGGCGGCGGGTTCGTTACAGAGTCCGAATGGCATGACATCGTAGAGGCCGAACCTTGTTCTAAAGGCCGTCTTCCATTCGTCTCCTTCACGCACCCGCACCAGATGGTAGGCTCAGCGCAAGTCGAGCTTTGTGAATATTTTGGCGTCTCGTACCTGGTCTAACAGGGTGGATATCAATGGCAAAGGGTATCTATTCTTCACAGTTATATGATTTATAGCCCTGTAGTCTATGCATGTTCTTAAATCCCCAGTCTTTTTTGGGACAAAAATCAAGGGAGACGATACAGGTGATTTGGAGTTATGTAGGAAACCATTGGCTAAGTTGGTCTCGATATAAACTCTCAAGTTGTTACGTCTCATTACCGCCATTGGTCTCTTTGGCTTCGCAGAAGAGCATGCCTCGCTCTATTCCTGAACCCTCCTAAAATGGCCGCTACGTATGCCTGCTTCACTTCACCAGTAGATGCTGGAGGCTTACGTTCAGCGTGGATGCTGGCAGATGATCACGTGACTTCATGTAGTGACAGCAGTTCCGCGATCCGATGCGTCGCTACTCTCCAGCAAGACGCTCCGTAAGTTTTCCGTACCTAGGAGTCTTACTTGTTCTTGTTGAAGCTTTCCTTCTATCTCTCCCTTGAAATTCGCAATCGTTTCTTCGCGGTTCCCAAACACTCTTCCGCTAAAAGGCTTTCGATATTCATTTTCCACAGAAACGTCTCAACTTCTGGATCCCGTACCATTTCCAACGCCTCCCCTTGCCAGGACTTACCTTTCGAGGACTTCAGTAAGAGAATCTTACCCGATTAATCACCCAATCTTATCCTTCTTCTACTCGGGTACTAACTCTGATATTTCCCATAGAGCCTTTGCCCTACTTCAGACGATCAGGTCCTGTTCGGACACGAAACCTTTCCACGCAAAACTCCTGTCTGCCTTCTACTTCAGCACTTCCAAAGTAGGTTCTATCCTTCTATCTTAAACCTTTCATACTAGAGGGTCTTGGTCTTATTCTCTTCTCTCCTTTCCCTAACAGAAAGGCTTCAGAACCACCATTGCACTAAATACAGCTATCCTTTATCCATAACAGGTGGGTTGCGTCCCGGGGTTCACTATTCATTACTCTGAAGTTATATCTAGAAGTAACATCTCTTTCTCTCTCTCTATAGACCTATGAGAGGAGTTTTTGACAGATTGTATGCTTCATACCACCGCCATTGGATCAGATACAACTTCCCAGATCCCTGAACCGAAGACTCTGAAGCTACCACACACCGTGCCAAGTCTCTTCCACATCGATCAGGGTTTTTTACCCCAGAGGGTTTCCCTGGATGTTTTGACTATCACCGTGTCTGAGGAGGTGGTAAGGCTCCCAGGCGGATTCTTAACTACTTCATGCTGCTCGCTGCTGTCATCTGAATAGGTTGGTGGATTCTGCAAATTCCGTACTTGGGCATATTCAGAAGTATATCCATAGTTCTAACAGTTAGCGATGCCACAAAGAAAGTACGAAATAGGTGGAAGCCATAGAACAACAGATGCAACAGCTGATGTCAGCCATCAAGGTGCCTATCACCTTATCCGGATTGCCCCAGGCGATGAATGGAAGACTGCCTTCCGTACGCCCTTTGGGCATTTCGAATATCGAGTAATGCCTTTTGGCCTTTCTAATGCTCCCGCAATATTTCAGCGTTTTATGGACCATCTTTTCGCTGACGTTTTATTGCACTTCGTAGTCATTTACTTGGATGACATATTGATATTTTTGTCAGACCCAACCGAACACAGACTGCACATGTCATTAGTCTTGAATAGATTGCGAGCCAACCAGTTATTTTGTAAGGTTGAAAAGTGTGAATTCCACCAATCCAAGGTCACTTATCTAGGATTTGTTCTCTCTGCTCATGGAGTTTCTATGGACCCAAGAAAGGTTTCAGCAGTCCTGGAATGGCCAAATCCATCTAACGTCAAAGAAATACAACGGTTCATTGGGTTTGCTAATTTTTACCGTAAATTAATTCCTTGATTCTCAGAATTAATTTCCCCGATTACACGACTACTGAAGAAGGGTGTTCAATTTTCTTGGGACCTTTCAGCTCAGGAAGCCTTCAAGAGGTTGAAGAATCTGTTTACATCCGCCCCTATTCTGGTCTCGCCTGATCAACACAAACCTTTCATATTGGAAACTGATGCCTCTCACTATGCTCTTGGAGCCGTTCTGTTACAGGAGACCAGTCCTGGAAATGAGTCACCCGTAGCGTACCTCTCTAAAACTTTCACTCCATCTGAAACTAACTACTCGGTTCTAGAGAAAGAACTCTTGGCTATTAAATGCTCTTTCGAAGAGTGGAGACACCTGCTATTGGGATCACCGCATCCAGTGGTGGTTAGGACGGACCATCAAAATCTCAAAGTCTTGCAACATGCTCAAACCTCCAACAGTGGTCAAGCTCGCTGGGCACATTTCTTCTTACCTTATAAAATTCTGTTTACCTTTCTGCCTGGACGGCAAAATCTCAAGGCTGACGCTCTTTCCCGCAAAGATCTTGCCACTTCCACGTTCCATTCTGAAAGACCATTTCCTAAGGCCCGCTTCCTCTTTGTAATTTCTGACTTTCTGCTTCAGATTATCAGGGCTACCTCAATAAATCAACAATCCTGTGAGGATCTCGTTCCCATTCACCATCTCATACGGGAAAAAGGAGTTTTCTTTCATGGGCAGCAAGTTTTTGTTCCATATGAAGATCTTCAAAAAGAAGTACTCAGAATGTGTCACGATTCTCGAGCTGCAGGTCATCGAGGTATCCGTACCACGTGTGATCTAGTGAATTGACTTTTCTGGTGACCTTCTCTTCAGTCTGATGTTCAAGACTACGTTTCATCTTGTATGGTTTGTCTCCAATCCAAGAACCCACGGCAAGCTCCTCTGGGATTGCTTTCTCGGATGCCCATTCCTGATAAGCCTTGGCAATATATTTACACAGATTTCATTGTGGATCTTCCTCCATCTGAGGGTCGGACAGTCATTATGGTTACCGTGGATTATTTCACCAAGATGGCTCATTTCACCCCTTTAGTCAAACTTCATAATGCAGATCAGATGGCTCGGGTTTTCATCTCCGAGATTTTTGCTCGTCATGGCCTGCCCTCGACCATTGTCTCTGACGGGGGTCCCCAGTATACCTCTCGTTTCTGGCAGAAAGTGTGTGACCGCCTGGATGTTCAGAGGGTTTTAAATTCTGGTTATCATCCTCAGACCAATGGCCAAACTGAACGATTGAATCAGACTTTGGAGACTTACCTGCGCTGCTTCGTCTCTTCGGCACAAGACGATTGGGTGGAATTGCTGTCTCTGGCTGAGTTTGCTTATAATAATGCTCCTCATTCTGCTCTGAAGACAAGCCCTTTTCATTGCACCTATGGATATCATCCTTCATTTGTTCCTGCAGTCGCCCCTATTTCCACTCGGATTCCCGGGGTGGATGCTCTTCTCTTCGATATTGGGACTGGTCATCGTTCGGCTCTTTTGTGCAAGGCAGCTCAGGATCGGGCCAAATACTACGCTGATGCTCGAAGGCGACCGGCTCCAAGTCTGGTTGTGGGTGATAGAGTTTGGTTGGCTTCTCGTTTCCTCCCTCGTCATCTTGTTCCATCCAAGTTGTCTCCCAGGTTTTTTGGTCCTTTTCGGATTCTCAGATTGGTGGGAGAGGCCGCTGTGCATCTTTGTCTTCCCTCATCATGGTCCCGGATCCATCCGGTTTTCCATCTGTCTCAGATCAAGCTGGACGTGACCGATCGTTTTCGGAGGACTCCCTCAGTCCGTCCGCCTCCGGTTGTTACCCCTTTGGGTCCCGAGTTTGAGGTGGCTGGCATTTGCGATTCCCGCTATCGCCGGGGTTGTTTGCAATTCTTGATTGATTGGAAAGGTTACTCACCTGCTGAAAGGTCGTGGGAGCCTGCTTCAGAGGTTCATGCTTCCAGATTGGTTGGCCGGTTCTATCAGCTTCACCCTTGTAAGCCAGGTTGTTCGCCTCTACGGGGGGGGCATACTGTTACGTCCCATTACCGCCGTTGGTCTCTTTGGCTTCGCAGCAGAGCATGCCGCGCTCTATTCCTGAACCCTCCTAAGATGGCCGCTGTGTATGCCTGCTTCGCTTCACCAGTAGACGCTGGAGGCTTACGTTCGGCGTGGATGCCGGCAGATGATCACGTGCCTTCATATAGTGACAGCAGTTCCGCGATCCGATGCGTCGCTACTCTCCAGCAAGACGCTTCGTAAGTTTTCCGTTCCTAGGAGTCTTACTTGTTCTAGTTCAAGCTTTCCTTCTATCTCTCCCTTTAAATTCGGAACCATTTCTTCACGGTTCCCAAACACTCTTCCACTAAAAGGCTATCGATATTCATTTTCCACAGAAACGTCTCAACTTCTGGATCCCGTACCGTTTCCAACGCCTCCCTTTGCCAGGACTTACCTTTCGAAGACTTCAGTAAGAGAATCTTACCCGATTAATCACCCAATCATATCTTTCTTCTACTCGGGTACTAACTGTGATATTTCCCGTAGAGCCTTTGCCCTACTTCAGACGATCGGGTCCTGTTCGGGCACAAAACCTTTCCACGCAGAACTCCTGCTTGCCTTCCACTTCAGCACTTCCAAAGTAGGTTCTATCCTTCTATCTTAAACCTTTCATACTAGAGGGTCTTGGTCTTACTCTCTTCTCTCCTTTCCCTAACAGAAAGGCTTCAGAACCACCATTGCACTAAATACAGCTATCCTTTATCCATAACAGGTGGGTTGTGTCCCGGGGTTCACTATTCATTACTCTGAAGTTGTATCTAGAAGTAACATCTCTTTCTCTCTCACTATAGACCTATGAGAGGAGTTTTTGACAGATTGTATGCTTCATACCACCGCCATTGGATCAGATACACCTTCTCAGATCCCTGAACCGAAGACTCTGAAGCTACCACACACCGTGCCAAGTCTCTTCCACAGAGGGTTTCCCTGGAAGTTTTGCCTATCACCGTGTCTGAGGAGATGGTAAGGCTCCCAGGGGGATTCTTAACTACTTCATGCTGCTCGCTGCTGTCGTCTGAACAGGTTGGTGGATTCTGCAGATTCCGTACTTGGGCATATTCAGAAGTATATCCATAGTTCTAACACAAGTGTTCATTTACTGCTTCCGTTAACGCATATATCCAACTACAAGGCTTCGCTGCCCCAGGTTCCAAGTCAATTCTGCAGACGAATGTTCGATGGGGTGGTAAAGTCTCAGCAGCAGTTTCACTGAACACATCCGTATAGTCTTGATAGACTGTGGGCAAGGTGTTCTGGGTGCTTCCGATTACATGTCCCTTTTTAGGTGCCATCTCTTGTTTGGGGCTTCCA